>NC_071353.1:13450735-13763382 GCF_943734655.1 Sabethes cyaneus
TAATTTGGCAACCATGCTATGAAGTTCATAAGAAACGAGTCGAACGAATTCAGAAAAACATCATACGCTATGCCCTTCGGAATTTAGGATGGTCTGGAGAGATGCCCGATTACAAGTCGTTATGCATGTTGATTGGAACGGAAAGCTTAGAGAGCAGACGACGTACCACAGATGCTCTTTTCTTAAAGGATCTACTCAGCGGCAGGTATAACTCGCCATATCTATTGAGTCAGATAACCGTGTACGATGGACGTTCTTCGTTGAGGCGGGTTAGGCCTTTTCAACTGACAAATAGAGTCCAAAACTATGCCAGAAACGAACCAGTATACAGAATGATGTCCATATTTAATAATTATCGAGATATTGTTAATGTTCAAATGACAAAGCAGCAAATTAAGTGTAGTTTTAGATTGTTTTATGTAAATTTTATGTGATAATTAATTAGTTTTAATGATGATAACGGGCGAAGCCTATCAATCAGTTAATCAATAAATAAATAAATGGCCGCGTATGGAATCACACAAAAAGAAGCACATCCGGCGGTGGTGGTAAATCATTAGACTTGCCGGAGCGACTGTCTGCAACGCACTGCCTGTTTGTACCGCACCGGGCACCGGACGAGTTGATAGTGGTCTATCCTCTCTACGGTAGAAACAAAGAGCAGTCACACAAAAGACAATATCGTTGCTGAGTAAGACTACTTTTTTCCTCGAAAGAAAATATATGAAGTCACAGTAGGGTACGGGAGGGTATTCCCAGCACACTACTAATTTCGGCATACATTACCTTTTTTCGCTACACTTTCCCAAATAAAAACTTTGCCGCTATATAACAATACTGAAACGAATGTAGCACTCATACGCTTTAATGTGTTATAACTATTTTCATAAAAATTGGAAAAAAAAATTCATAAAAGTAATTTGCTAAATTTTATTCAATAACCAGGCTGAAAAAACCAGCAGCAATCGCTTACGCGTTTCCGCTCTTGATGATGGTTTGGAAAACAAACAATTATGATCACGCTTACTTATTCTAGAAACTAAACAGCTGTGAATCATGCTATCACAGAACAATTCTACTTCTTTTTATCACGGAAGAACACAAAAAATTCCCCTCTGATATGAAAATATAAATCAATTTTCATTCAATAGCCATTAGCAGCATTTTGTTTTTAATTTCAGCATATGGTGCGTTATTTACAATACTACCAATATGTGAGGCCTGAAACGCTTCTGTCGTGTTGACATAGCTAGTATTTGAGTAACAACCAGTTGCTTCTGATGCTGGTGTATATGAACGATTCAATGATACACTAGCGCCAGCAGCAAGCTGTTGTCACTGCAAAACTATCTTCAATGAGCCCGGAATGTAGGCAATAGCGACACGTTATCCATCGGTCTCTCTTTTGATCTGTTTTTGCAAAGCATCTAATCCCTGTCTGTGCAGGCTATTTCGGCCAGTCGGATTTAAAAAACACAGACACCACTATGGAAAATGGGCCCAATTAAGCCGCAGCGACTTCATCATTTCCCGCGACTATAACTCAAATTCAGTAGCGTTTCATTAAGACCAAAATACACGCCGATATTCAGTAAATAATATGCTATCAACTGGTATAAAAATCTCGTCTCGAATAAATTAGTTTCAACGTAATTCCTGAATATTGTTCAGGCTACCGCTTAATGGGCTGAAAATACTCTCTCGTACCCTATATCACTGGTTAAAATTTGCGTCTACGAATGACGGATTTCACGCCAACTCGTCTATGGAGCTGGCAGCTCCCTCTCAGATTTCAATGAAATTTTGTGTGTGTAAAGAGTTCATGTAAATAAGCAACTCTGCATACTTAGTTTTTCCAAAATTGCTCTAGACTAACTTTTGGAAAAAGCGTAATTTTTTTCTTCTCTTTTTTTAAATAAAAGATATAACTCGAAAACCATAGGACCTACAAAAAAATGATTTAGGTAACTTTTAGAAAATGTGAATTTTCATAAAAGAATACTGAAAAATTCAAAAATTAATTTCTACACTGGAAAAAAGCATTTTAAAAATTAAAAATCGATTTCCCAAAAAACGCCATCTCAGAAATTGATGAAACTTTTTTTGAAGATAGATAATTATATAGCCTACAAATCTTCCATACATTGCAAGATGGTCAAATTGAAGCTAACAAAAACTTTTTTAAGTCCTTACGGGGACAAACGATATTTCAGTATTTCCAAAGTTATAGCACCTACAAAAAATGATGTACGAGTGACCTTTAAAAATATTTTGATTTTCATTAAAAAATATTGAAAAAAATAAAAATAATTTCCTACACTGAAAAAACGCATTTCAAAAATTAAAACTCGATTTCCCAAAAAACGCCGACTCGGAAATTCATGAAATTTTGTCTAAGGATAGATAATTATGTGGCCCACAATTCTTCCATACATTGTAAAATGGTAATATTTAAGAGAAAAAAGTTTTTCTAACAACAACTTATAGGTAGCTGTTTATATCTTTTTTTCAGTGTGTATATGAAAAAGTTTTTTTTCTCTTTAATTTGACCATTTTGCGATGTAAGAAGACTTGTAGACCATATAAATATCTGTCTCCAGAAAAAAAATCAATGTTTTGAGATGGCGTTTTTTGAGTTTTTAGTTTTGAAATGCTTTTTTTCCAGTGTAGGAAATAATTTTCATTTTTTTCTGTATTTTTTTATGAAAATTCAGAAACTTTTCTAAATGTCACTCATACATTATTTTTTTGTAGGTGCTATAACTTTGAAAATACGGGAATATCTTTTTTTCCCGGTAAGGACTTAAAAAAGCTTTTGTTAGAAAAACTTTTTTCTCTTCAATTTGACAATTTTGCAATGTAAGGAAGATTTGTAGGTCATATAATTATCTATCTTCAAAAAAAAATTTCATTAATTTCTGAAATGGCGTTTTCTTGGAAATCGATTTTCAATTTTTGAAATGCTTTTTTTTCAGTGTAGGAATTTTTTTTCAGTATTTTCTTATGAAAATTCAGAAAACTTTCTAAAAGTCATTTGTGCTTCATTTTTTTGTTGGTGCTATAATTTTGGAAATACTGAAATATCTCTTTGTCTCGGTAAGCACATAAAAAAGTTTTTATTAGAAAAACTTTTTTCCTTTCAGTTTGACCATCTTGCAATATGGAAGATTTGTAGGCCACATAATTATCTACCTACAAAAAGAATTTCATCTATTTCTGAGATGGTGTTTTTTGGGAAATCGATTTTTAATTTTTGAAACGTTATTTTTTCATGAAAGAAATTTTTTTTTAAATTTTTGAGAATTTTTTATTCAAAACATTTTCTAAGAGTCACCCATAGAACATTTTTTTGTAGGTCCTATAGTTTTCGAATTGATTTTTTATTAAAAAAAAAGAAAAAAATGCGCCCTTATCAAAAGCTAGTCTAGAGCAATTTTGAAAAAACTAAGTTGCTTATTTACATGAACTCTTCACACACACACAAAGTTTCATTGAATTCTGAGAGGGTCGTGCCAACCTTTGTTCGAGTTGGCGTGAAATCCGTCGAATATAGGGACCTTGGGATCTCGTGAACTTTCCTTAGATAAGTGAAATCTTGCGATTTGTAGATCTTAGCATCTTAGGGCATTGAAACTTACTGATTATTGTACCTTCGAATTTCGGAATCTTTTAATTTGGCAAAGGTCATGAGATTTAACGTTAATAAAGATCCGTAAACGTCGATTTGCCAAACTGAAATTTTCACCGAACGCTCGGCTGTCTAAATCTCGGCAAAATTTTGCTGACTTCGGCACTTTTTTTTTAAGTGTGTGAGATCCTTTAATCTCGATCTGAAGATTTTAGGGTCTTAAATCTTCGGTTGTTGTCGTCGTCGTCAGCAGCAGCTTGGAGTCAGAGTGGCTCGTACCGTTTCAAGCAGTCGTCTCCATTCAGCTCAGTTTTGGGCCACTCGTCGCCAATTTCAGAAACAACAAAACACTTTCGACTTGAAGTCTGGAAATCTTAAGATTTCTGGATATTGGTATTTTGAAAAATTGGGGCCACGGAATTTTTGGATCTCAGGACCAGGATCGCAGAAGTTTGAGATTTTACGGTCTTGGAATCTCAGAATCTGTAGTCATTCGTGTTCAAAACAGTTAGAGATCTTGAAATTTCCGGATCTTGGAATCTTGAGAGCTTTAGTTCTGTGGAGCTAGGAGCATGCAGGTCTCAAAAAGTTCTGGGATTTTGGAATCTAGCGATTATATGAAGACTAAATCTTGATATCTTTGAGTTCTGGAATGTTGGAATACTGGGATCTGAGGTATTACATTACTGTAAACATGTGACTTTGGGATGTTGTGATCTGGATTATGGAATCTGAAATCCTGTTATCTCCAGATCCGGAGATCTTTGAATTTACCAATCTGGCGATCTTAAGATCTCTGGAACTCTTGATCTTGAATACTTTAGATATTTTGATATAGAAATAAATCCCGAGATTTCGGGATCTTCAAGATTACTTACGTAATTTACGGACTTTGGAATTTAAAGATCTTGGGACTCGGACATTTAAAAATCTAAGACTCTTGTGCTTTGAATTTTGTGACCATGAGATCTTAGAGTGCTGGAAACTAGAGATTTTGGAACCATGAAATATAGAATCTCGAGATCTTGAAATCTTTGAATCTAGTGTTTGAATTAGTGTGTTTAGAGGTCTTAGGATCTCGGGGTCTTGGGATCCTAGGATCCTAGGGACAATGAGAACTGTTGACCATTGAGTTTCGATTTATGTAAAACTGTTAATGTCTAGATTCTTGGGTCAAGAAAACTTGGAATCATGAGATATTAGCACTTTGAAGTCTCAGAAGTTTTGGACCTTATGCTCTAAGGATCTTGGAAAGTAAAAATGACGGGATCTTGTTATCTCTGAGCTTTGAAATTATTGCCAACGGAGATCTCGGAGATTTCATGTTTACGGAATTTTTAATTATTAGGATTTCCTGAATTCTAGAGAACCTAATATTTTGAAAAAATATGTGGATCTCAGGATGTTGAATTCTGTGAATTTTTCAACCTTATGGTCTTGAACTTTTGAAATGAATTTTTGATCTCGGGATCTCACGATTTTGGAAACTTGAAACCCATAGATTTGGAGGACGTCTTGTAATCTTCTTTTGATATGTCGATCTTCCGATCATTCGATCTTTCAATCCTTCAATCTCAATCTTTCGATCTTTTGGACTCTCAATTTTTCGATCTTTCCATCTAATCTTTCGATCTCTTGATATTTTGATCCTTCGATCTTTCGTTGTTTCAATTATTCAATCATTCGATCTTCCAAACTTTCGGTCTTTGAGCTTTCAATCATTTGATCTTTAAAACTTTTGATCGCTCGAGCTTTTAGTTTTCGATTTTTCGATTTTTTGATCTTTCGATCTTTTTCTCTTTCGTTGCTTAGATCTTTTGATTTTTCAATCCTTCGTTTTTTTAATCTTTCGATCTTCCGATCTTTTAAACTTTTAATCTTTCTAGTTTTCCATTTTTCAATACTTCAATCTTTCGATCTGTCAGACTTTCGATCTTTTGATCTTTATAGCTTTAGATCTTTCAGTCTTTCAATCTTTCGATCTTTTAATTTTTCGATGCTCCGATATTTCAATGTTTTGATCTTTCGATCTAAAAGAGCAAAGCCTTGGGCAATCTATTGATCTTTTGAACTTTGTATCTTTCATTCTTACGATCTTTAGATTTTTCGATGTTTTGATGCTTGGATCTTTTGATCTTTGGATTTTTCGATGTTTTGATCTTTTTATCTTTTGATTTTTTGTTGTTTTGAGTTTTTGATCTTTTGATCTTTTAAAGGGTATGAAATGGGGAAGGCAACTAGGAAGAAGCCCCCAATATAGCTCTAGCCATTCCAAGCCGCTATCTAGCGCCTTCACGAGGCCATGCCTGGAAATACTCCAATTTGAATAATTGTGTAGCCAAGCTAGGAGGTGCGGGGACATGTGGTCTTCAGTTCAGGATCTTACAATTGTAGTTAGCCAAACATTGAACCACATGATTTTATCTTCAAGTGTAATTTTATTTACACTTATATATTTAGTGGTTTAATCTGTTTTCGGAGAGCGAAATAAGGCGCTTTATCCGTGGTCAATTGCAGCCTAACTTCTGCTTTAAATGTCATTAGTTCATCCCCGAGGGTAGCCGGAGTAGCACTTGACTCTTTTTAGCAAAGATACTCCCAACGACTGTAAATAGATCATTATCTTTATGGGAAGCGCTTGGTATGGGCGGTCCACGTTTTCTTCCTTTCCCTTTATTTCAAGGAGCTGGATGGAAATAGGTATTATTTATGTTTCCGCTTGATTCCTTAATATTGGCCTGGCCATTGACAAGAAAAATGATTGATTCAAGTAATCGTCTTTTTCCAGGATGCTTTCAAGAATTGGTTTCGTTAGTTTGAAATTGGATTAGATTAGATATGATGTTTTTGTCTTTTGATTGAAGCATTTATTTTAAAAAAGGGAATTGAAATCTGGAATTAAAGTAGAGGAGTGTTTGGTGAGAATAATGGTAGACTGGATGAAACTGCGCAATTTCGATATGAGGCCAAAAATATATTAGGTAGTTCAATTGGTAAATGAGCCTCCAACCCACACGTTCTCGTTTGACGCCCGAGTGTTTTGGCAATTAAACTATTACCACACAACCCAATATTAGTTTGTCTCATGTCTAATTTTGACAGTCTTACCATTCCATATACGCACTCATACGCTCCTCCACAGACGGTTTGCCCCTTTTACTTCTATCGCCGAGAAGATAGATGATTATCGACTGCATTGTGGTAGGAGCTTTGCAGTCTAGTGCCCACCGTCGAGTATTCGAGAATTATTTTCACCAAACGCTCCTCCATAAAAATTAGTTCATTTACGTTAGACCGCGACAGAGTCAGAAACAAGTGAAACAGAAAAAATAATATTTTATAGCTCGTAAGATTATCTATAGATTACAAGTTCTCACAGAACGTCACTTTACTGTTCAAATCATCCGTTCACTATACATCAGTCACGGTTTAATCTAGGAATAAACTCTGGTCACGTGGGCAACCGTCCGTACGTATCGTATGGCGTCAGGTGAATAAACACAGAAATATTTTACTATAGAGAGAGCCCCAGTTCAAGGAACTGCTATATCTATCAATAGACAATCGAGTCAGCCACCGGTAGAGTAACGTCTTTACACTTCGGCATTTATTGCTCGTCATTAGAGAGGTTCCCCTCGGGCAACCTCAACTCGGGCGTTGAGGTAGATAACCGATCCGACTCATTCGACAGCGTTGTTGGAACAATCTTTCCGGGAACAGAAACCTTACGCCCCACAGCAAGATAACGCACACAGTCAGTTTGAGAAAAACTTCGATGCATCGATTTTCTTCGAAGAAGCTAACCGAAAACCAGTGACAGTTCGAAGTATTTCATGCATTTCATTGGATCCAACCACCTATTCTTTCGCCTGTTTCACGCCAGGAACTCATCGTCGTTGTGACAATCGAGACCCGATTGTGGATCCCGTTTTCCCCTCTACCTGGACGGTTAGCGATAATAGCATTATCTCGTCTCGACGGCATTGTGTCATTAGCAGTAATGGAACGTCATTAAGAGCCGTTTTGCAATGGTTTTCCTTTCGGCCTGGTACGGTTGTATCAGCCCTACCTCCGCCAGCGCACTGTACACACAGGATATGTTGCAAAAGGCTTCCCGGACATTCACACACTTGAACGTGCACCGGAAAAAGGAGCCACCAGCCATCCAGGTGGGATTCATAAACGTGCTCATTAGTCTTCGGGTGGTATTGTAGTTGCCGGCTACCAAGCTTGCGAAGTGATGCGATACGATGGTGTGGCGCTGAGGATAGTGGAAACCGATTGCCAACGAAGGTCTACGAAAATCGGCGTCACAATCATGGGGGAGAATTATCCGATCCATTATTGGCCTAATGGTGGCCATTCGGTGAAGTGAAGAGTCGATTAGCGGTTTGCGGACAATTGTGGTCGGGTTCGTACGTACTGGCTCGTACCACGTCGAGGATCCTTCATGGCGTCACTGAAAATGGGTTATTTACCGATCCAATCTGTGGCGCTGGGGTGACTTTTTACGCTCAATTTAAAACACCAGCAGCGTGCGGTGGAATGCAGAACAGCCATTAAATTGTTTGGCTAAATTGATGAAATTTATTGTTTGTTCGTTAATGCAATTTCCTGCTAGCAGCACTCCATTTGGATTGCATTCCGATTTCGGTTTCGGAAGCTCGAAGCATTTTCCTACTATGCCATCGATTCACACATGACACCAAAACGTCATTCACTCTTATCGAGTGATTTGGCACCTGCTATTTATTTATTTATGAGCTGTGATTTAGTTATTTCTGATTTCGCTAGTACCGAAAACGACGGAATACTCAACGAACTAAAGCAACTGAACTCGTTCCGTTGCTTAAAGTTCAATTTAGGTTACGCGAATGAGACAAAAAAAATCACAAAAACGAATCAAATTAATTCGGAACGTAAAATACAAAGCAAGTGCAAGAACGAGCTATCTTATTATTTTACGCCCATCGTCCCGGCATGTGGTTGCCCACTCGAGTGAAATGGAAAAGGTGCCGCGTAGGGTACAAAAACTGTTTGGCTTTTATGTTTGACTCCCACCAACGGCAACGTCGACCGGGTGCTGTTCGATGGAGAGTAATTTGGCGATGATAGATTGATTCAAAAATCCTCATGAAAGATGAAGATGGACTTCAAGATTGATATACCTTGCACGTGACAAGGGAGGTTGACTCCGAAATAGAATGTGATAGTAACCGAGTTAGTAGGACCGTTCGTCCGTATGATTTTTCGTGAAAAGAAAGAAAAAGTCACGACGAAAGTCGCCGCTGATATATTTGTTGTGAAGCTTCTTGGTGGGAAAAAATGCATTTGGTAGGAAGAAGACATGCCTGGTAGTTCGAGATCATGTGAAAATAAAAATATATTGTTTTTGGCAAAAATGTTGAAATATTCGTATGATAAACTATTTCGGAGACACTCTCGTTGGGTGATTTTCAAATTCAGCGGTGTATATATAAGTTAAATTTAGACTTGGAATTACATTTGAAATTAGACTTGAAATCGGAATTCAAAATTTACTGGAAATTGGGTTAAAAATCGGAATTCAAATTTGTCTTAAAATTAGAACTAAATTAGACTTGAAACTGGGCTCAAAATCGGTCATGCAATTGGACTTGAATTTAAGCTTGAAATTGGATTAGACTTGAATTTGCACATGAACATGAAATTAGACACAAAATTTTGCTAGAAGTTAGGATTAACATAATTGGTGTTGCGCCTTTACATATTTCACATTTACACATTCATGTTTTCTCTTTTTTTATTCCTATTTTTCCACTGATTCGTTCGAAAGAAAAGAAAATCTGTATCGTTTTTTTTTTGAGCTTTGCTCTCATTTGTCGTCTTTTTCCTTTCGTTATTCTTCTTTTTCTCTCGTTATTTTTTTCTGTCCGTGTTCGCTGTTTCATTGTTCCGTTTTTCTTCGTTTTCTGTCCAATTTTATCTTATTTTCAGCCCTGATTTTCCTCTTGTTTCTCACCCATTTTTTATAATTTTCTTTTGCTTTTCTCGTCTTTTCCCTTTTTCCATGTTTCGTTTACAGTTTTTGTCTTTTCCAACTCTCTCCCTTCTCGTTTATTATATACTAGCTGACCCGACAAACTTCGTATTGCCACAAATTAACCTGTGTTGTACATAAATCATGAATCTCGGATGATCTTTGTCACAATCTCGAGTTTTGCAAGCCCCCCAGTGGGCGGCGCTTCCGACGGCGGGTCACCGGCAACACTCGCGACCGTCTCGTCCTGAATGATCTAGTGTTACTATAGATAGTTTTTGTGGTCTTGTATTGACTAATGTTTTATGGAAGAGTCTCGAATTTCTCGAGTTCGATTAGTTTTTGAGTTTCGCAAAATTTTCTGTTTTATTTGTATGAGAGTCCATATCCCCCTACCACAGGGGTGAGAGGTCTCTAACTATCGTAAAATAAATTCAAAACTCCAAAATCTCCCACATGCCAAGTTTGGTTCCATTTGCTTGATTAGTTCTCAAGTTATAAGGAAATTTGAATTTCATTTGTATGGGAGCTCCCCTCTTAAAAGGGGAAGGTGTCGTAATTCACCATAGAAAAAATTTCTGCCATCTAAAACTCCCACATGCCAAATATGGTTCCATTTGCTTGATTAGTTCTTGAATTATGTGGAAATTTGTATGTCATTTGCGTAGAAGCGCCCCCTCTTAAAGTTGGGAGGGGTCCTAATTCACCATAGAAAATATTTTTGCCTCCGAAAACCTCCACATGCCAAATTTGGTTCTATTTGCTTGATTAGTTCTCGAGTTATGAGGAAATTTGTATTTCATTTGTATAGGAGCCCCCTCTCCTAAAGTGAGGAGGGGTCCTAGTTCATCATAGAAAAAAATTTTGTCTCCAAAAACACGCACGTGTCAAATTTGGTTCCATTTGCTTGATTAGTTCTCGAGTTATGAGGAAATTTGTATTTCGTTTGTATAGGAGCCCCCCCTCTTAAAGTGGGGAGGGGTTCTAATTCACTATAGAAAATATTCATGCCCTAGAAAACTTTCACATGCCAAATTTGGTTCCATTTGCTTGATTAATTCTCGAGTTATGAGGAAATTTGCATTTCATTTGTATAGGAGCCCCCCTTCCTAAAGTGGGGAGGGGTCCCAATTCATCATAGAAAAAAATTTTGTCTCCAAAAACACCCACGTGTCAAATTTGGTTTCATTTGCTTGATTAGTTCTCGAGTTATGAGGAAATTTTTATTTAGTTTGTATAGGAGCCCCCCCTCTTAAAGTGGGGAGGGCTCCTTATTCTCAATAGAAAATATTCTTGCCCTCGAAAACTTTCACATGCCAAATTTTGTTCCATTTGCTTGATTAGTTTTTCAGTTATGAGGAAATTTGTATTTCATGTGTATAGGATCCCCCCTCCTAAAACGAGGAGGGGTCTCAATTCATCATAGAAAAAATTTTTGTCTCCAAAAACACCCACATGCCAAATTTGGTTCCATTTGCTTAATTACTTCTCGAGTTATGAGGAAAATTGTGTTTCTTTGGTACAGGAGCCCCCCCTCTTGAAGTGGGGAGGGGTCCTAATTTACTATAGAAAATATTCTTGCCCTCGAAAACCTTCACATGCCAAATTTGGTTCCATTTGCTTGATTAGTTCTCGAGTTATGAGGAAATTTGTATGGAATCCCCCCCCCTTTTAAAGAGGAGAGGAGTTATAATTCCCCTTATAAAGAGGGGAGTGGTCTCAATTTACCATAGAATAAATTCTTGCCACCGAAAACACCCACATGCCAAATTTTGTTCTATTTGCTTGATTAGTTGTCGAGTTATGCAGAAATTTGTGTTTCATTTGTATGGGAGCCCCCCCTCTTAGTGGGGGGAGGGGATTCTAACCATCACTAAAACCTTTCTTGGCCCCAAAAAACCTCTACATGCATATTTTCATGCCGATTGGTTAGGTAGTTTTCGATTCTATAAGGAACATACGGACAGACAGACAGAAATCCTTCTTTATAGGTATAGATTTCTGATGCTCCCTTTTTGCTTCTATTCTGTCACGTTCATACTGTTTTGGCTCTCTTTTTCCTCTTCGTTCACCGGTAATTTTTTATCTTCCGTTTTTGGTCTTTTTCGTTTCTGTTTCACATTTGTCACTGCTGTGTTGTTTTCGTTTTTGCCCATTTCCATTTTGTCCCATTCGTCTTTTTGACGTAGAACTACGTCTTACCGCAGGGTGTCAATCCAAAATTTGGATTCAACCCAGCGTCACGAAAGAATGAAAGATTTGGAACGCTAATAGCTCGGCCAATTGTGAATGGATTTTCATGGTTTGTATACCGATCGACTCATAAAAGATGTAGCAATTACAGTTGGATTTCGAATTTGGCAACAAATGCGTGTCGCCTATGTTGCCAAAATCGAAACCGTGCCAAAATCGAGACCCTTTTCCGACATGAAAAAAATTAATGTAAATGCTTTAGACTAAATATCATTAATCAATGATTGCAACCATTTTATGTTTAAAAAGTCCGACAAGAGCTATCTGTCTGATGCAAATAAGTTATTGACACCCTGCGGTAAGACGTAGTCCTACGGCAATAAAAATATTATTGTTCGAAACCTCATAACTTTTTTTCATGAACATACTCAAGGCATCATTTTTTCGTCATTTAAAGTATGTATGTGGAAACTGGTTGATATTTAAGCATATTTTTGGAAGAGAAATATTTTGTGTTGCCAAAAACGGATACTTTGTTGCCAAAATCGAGGCATGCCAAAATCGAACCATGCCAAATTCGAAATCCAACTGTATATGATTTCTTTTTTAGCATTTTTTTTCTATCACTAATTAGTCAAAATTAACGAAAAGTTTCAAGGTCGAACATCTCCATACATTTTCTTCGTGATCGCCTTGCTTCACAGGCAGGGACGACGCTTAAATACACCATCTGTTTACTGTGATTTCGATTATTTTATGTTTAAAAAAAATCAGAGGGTTTGTGTACAAGACACGACCGCATATATAGGTGACGCAGGACTACGTAAGTCTCTTTGTAGTGATAGTAGCATGTATTCATGCTTGTAATCATTCGATTCTTCATGTATACATGCTATATGCAACATATAAACATGCTACATGCGATGTATGTAACATTTATCAAAGTAGTAACATTGCATACGTTCAATTCTCAAAAGATTGTGCATTTGAAAACAATTTAACAAAATCAAGAACACAAACTATTACTTTCCTGCTACCTTACTGAAATTAAAGATTGTTTTTATTACCCATGGTTCCCCACGTTGAAGGGATTTTACCAATTCAATCCTATTTTATCAACAGCACATCTTTTCACTATACTTCTAATGGAACGGCAAGCATGCGTATTCATAAAGAGTCGTATTATAACCGAACACTACAACAGCTGTAGTACATTTTTCCAACACAGATATCAAATTCGCCCAGGTTTAATCGTCTCGCAGTAAAGAATTTGCGATCTGTTGGGGCAATGAACTTGTGTCATTTTTTCTGGTACACTTTCCTAACACAGACATCAAATTGGACTAGGTTTAATCGCGTTCGTAAGAAATTTGTTGGTACGAGGGGCTTTGTCACTCTTTCTGGCATACTTCCCAAGCAAGGACATCAAAATGGTCTAGGTTGAACCGCGGTGTTGAGAAATCTTGTTGAAATGGGGAAACTGTCACTTGTTTTGGCTTACTTCCCAAGCACAGATAGCAAATTGGTATAGGTTTAGATCATCGTAAAGAATCTTCCAACCAATCACGAAGCGAGAATTCTGGTAAAACATAGGTTCATTATTTTCAATTTTTCAATAGTTCAACATCAAGAATCCATACTTTTCTTCATTTGGGTCAATTCTTAGATTTTCCGATCGGTTGGTGTAAGAATATTGAAAATCGATCGGAAAACCGCTGAGCTATTAGCGCTCAAAACCTTTCATTTTTCGTGACGCTCGCATTTTTCGGTTTTTTGGAATGACACCTTATCTCAAAACTTGCCGTAAGACGTAGTCCTACGTCAAAATTGCATGCAGCTAGGGTAAGGAACGAGTTAAGCAGTGTCACCTATTTTAATCAGTTGAACATAAATGAGCCGAAAATGCACTTTTTATTCATATTTTCAAAATCTTTTGATAGGATCATCTTCACAAATCACTTAACCATACATTTGATTCACACAAGAAATATGATGAATTAAAAATTGTTGTCTAAAAACGTACATTTTTCAGCTGCTGAAGGCAATCGCTACCTCGCTACTAACGAATCCATCACATTTTTCAGCACTGATTACAACCACTCTAAAATTCAAGCACTCAATTGTCACATACCATATTATTCACTCTCTTTTTGCCTTTCTACTATATAAATATATAGTATAAAGGTATAGAAATCACTTGGAAAACCGGAAATGGAAAGAAGGTCCTGCGGGCCGAATGTCATATACCATTCGACTCAGTTTCGAAAACTGAGCATTTTCTGTGTGTGTGTGTTGCTGAAGTTTGTCGGAGTAGCAACTCATTTGGGAGTTGTTACAAACATGAGTATCGAAACAGAACCATATTATAACCGAACAACACAGATCTCAAACTCGCGGTCTCACAGTAAAGAATTTGCAATCTTTTGAGGCAATGGGCTTTAGTCATTTTTTCTGGCATACTTTCCTAACACAAACATCAAATTGGACATGGTTTAATCGCGTTTGAGAAATTTGTTCGCACGAGGGGGCTTTGTCACACTTTCTGGTGTATTTCCCAAGCAAGGACATCAAAATGGTCTAGGTTTATTCGCGGTGTTAAGAAATCTTGTTGAGACGAGGGAACTTTGTCGCTTGTTTTGGTTTACTTCCCAAGCACAGATATCAAATTGGTATAGGTTTAGATCATCGTAAAGAATCTTCCAACCAATCACGAAGCGAGAATTCTGGTAAAACATAAGTTCATTATTTTCAATTTTTCGATAGTACGCACGTAAATCAATAGGGTTCATTGTTGGTGAGGATGCGTAGAAGATTTTCCGATTGATTGGTGCAGAAATATTAAAAATCGATCGGAAAACCGCTAAGCTATTAGCGCTCAAAATCTTTTATTTTTTGTGACGCTCGCATTTTTCGATTTTCTGGAATGACCCCCTATACCAGCTACCTTCCTGAAAAACGTAGTCCTATGTCAAAAAAGGAAGAACCATACAGAAAACGAAGAAAACAAGGAAGACAATGAGGATAAACTGAAGAGAAAGAGAGAGAGAAAACGTGATAGGAAGAGGGAAAAGAACAGGAGCAAATACGGGAGCAGGAGAATGGAAAAACGAGAACAGAAAAGGTGCAAAAGCGGAACAAAAAAAAATTAATTGGAGAGAAAAAAAAATGAAAATAAAAGACAAAACTAATAAAACTGAACAAATGAAACTTAATTTATATGCCTGACCTCATTGCAAGGTCAAGACTAAAACACGAGGATGGTCGATCGTCTATGCCATAGGAACGAAGCCTTCAACCCGAAGATCCGCGTTGAGAATTGCGGCTAACACGCTAATAGACGAACAACATCACGTGCAGTGTTTTGTAAGGCGCAAGTGCCTGTACGGTTTCGTCGTCCCATGAGTAAAAACGAGTTAGATTAAAACTTCTCAATTCGGTGGTTCGATTACAACAGATGGAGGAAGAGGCACAATTGAAATAACCCAACCCACCAGATGGTGGAGATTGAAGATACGTTGCACGCTTAATAAGGGGGTTGTGCAGTCTCCTGCAGCGCCTCTAAGGATCAAAGCTACATTAGTACCATCGAGCCACACCGCCTGGCGGGTATTGTGGGTTCGAATCCGGTTATAATCTCAGATTATAGCTTGGTTCGACCCATGCACCATTCCAGCATTCCAGCAAAAGGTAGAAGTCACGACGACAACTTGTCAAGCGCAGCTACTAACTACTTACCCCCCCCCCCCTCTCACCTTTCCACTCATTCCGTTCCATTCAAAAAATTCTTCATTACTTTCCCCTACCGTCCCTTCATCAATTGTAGAACCACCGTTTCAAAAAATATTAAACGGGATAGAGTAAGAAAGCGAAAAAAGGCAAAAACCGAAAAAAGAGAAGAAAACTTTCGAAACGGGATAGTAGGTAACAACAGAGACGAGACAGGAAAAGAGGAGAAACCGGAGGCCAGAAAACCGGAATAGAGATAATTCAGGGCTCATCAAAAGGGTGAAAAATGGGACAGAAAAAGAAGAGAAAAGCAACTGAGAAAGAAGAAATCGCGAGCGGAAAAAAATCAATAGAAGGGAAAACTAAACAGGAAAGGGAATACGGAACAGAAGACAAGAGTAACCAAAAGGGAAAAGAAGAATAACGTGAAAGAAAAAAGAAAACCGATGGAGGAAACGTAAAAAACTGGAAAAATATGTCAAATTGGATATAAAAGGAGAAATTTGGGACAGTAAATGTGAAAAAAAGGCAACAGAAAAGGAAAAAAAACGGGTCAGGAAAAGAGAAAAAGTGGAACAGAAAATAGAGTAAAACGTGATGTCTTATTTCGTGCCCGTATCCGGGTTAAAATAAATTTTCAAGTTCAAATTCAACTCTAATGTAATCGTTCAATTTTAAGTCAAATTTAATTTCTGATTGCAAGTCCAATCTCAAGTCCAATTCAAATTCAATTTATGTCCAATTTCAAATATTCAAGTCAAGCTTTAATGTCCCATTCCAAGTAGAACTTCTAGACCAAATTACTCAAAATTGAAGCCTAATTTCAAATTCAGTTTTAATTTCCAGTTCAATTTGTAGCACAACTTCAAGTTCAAAGAGTTGTAAATAAGTCTATAGATCAAAGCTTTAGCAATGGGATTAGTTTTAAGTCGATGGTTGATACTTATTTACGACCAACTGTGCTACTTGCGTGTATTAATAGAATTTTTCTTCCGAATCGAAGCACTACCTACGGCGCTACGGAGGCCCCCTTTCCATTCGCCTCCGCTGCTGGCCAGCGAACGTTTACCAAGCTGAAGAGGTCGAAATTATCCAGATTAGCAAATTACTGAAAAAAATGTCAACCAATTAGTGCGGCACACCGAACACACCCACCAGAGGCGATTATATACTGCCAGACGATGGACTCATTTGAATAAATAAGTCATTAGTTGCAGACCACCCGGGGCGATGTATTATCAATGCCGACACTCGCTCGGCCGTGTCCACCACCTTCACATCGTGACGACTGCCACGTGAGGTGAGGTTGGTGCTCGTATACGAAACTGCCACTGTCACGAAACGAAACATGATGCGTTTGCCGAAATCATTAATCATACCACACAAAAACCAACGCCTGAAGGAGCAGCAGAAGAGATGAGTAAAAATCCTGAAATCGATACTAAACCAACAAGGAAGTTCGAGAGCTGTTTGGTTTAGTCAGGTCTCATCTTACCATATCAGTGTCCTGGAGGAAACTCGAAAGCAGGACGATGGCTGGTAAACCGCAAACAATGCATGTTCATTTCGCGCCTACAGAATATGAAATGAGCTATCATTGGCAATATGTGTAGTTTGTGATGTTCGAAATAAAGCGAAGAACGTGGAGGCGGGCTCGGTGGGACCACCCCCGGTGGAATCTGCATGATAGCTGACCGCTTGTAATGGGGATCATCTGGGGATTATTGAGAATTAATTGTTGATGCACCACGATACACGGTACGGGCCCGGTCGGCAGCCCCATGGAGGTAATTAATTGAAATTTATCGACGGTCGGTGCGTGAGTCGTAATTAAAATTAACAACAACTGTCACCAGTCCCTGGAAGACAACCGGCAGCAGCAGCAGCCGGGGTTGTTCGACACATCAGCCAGACACCCGTGTTTCTGGATGGGAAACTTGTTGTTGTTTCAGTTGCAAACCGCCAGTGCCAGTGCCAGTGACGCCCACCACCACCCTTTGGGACGGCTGATTGGCGGTGTTTTATCCTGTTGGGTGATTCATTAATAGAATAAGGTGATTAGTTGTCGGAAAAGAACTTTATTGGGTATTTAGTGAAACTTGCAGGTACTTAACTGAGGGGGGAAAGTTATGCTTTTGGTCGGTTGAAATTAGCGTTATAAAGAAGCGTGAAACATCCGCTTTTCAGTTTCATGTTCGGTCCACAGGATCCGATCTGGCAGTGACACACAGAGGGAGCGAGAGAGCGAATAGGGAAAGAAACTTTTCCAATCAATGTTGGCCCGACCAGCACCGACCGCATAGCAGAATGGATTGGATGGTTTATTAGTTGAATAACTTTTCGATTGCAACAAGGATAATTTTATATCAGCTTGCCTGATGGTTGAGATGGAAATCTCCAGCCCAAAATTAGGTCGATGGTAGTGCTGAAGTTTATATTCTGCGGCTCTGTTTTCATCCGGAATTGTTGCTAGCTTTTTGCTGTTGTGTTTTATTTCGGCGAACGATGACCATCGGAGTCCGATGAGGCGTTGGAGTGTGCAACAGCTGGAGTCTCAGTCAGTGTTCTGAATGATGACCAGACTGTGTAGATTATAGTAAATACCGAACCTCCGGTCTGTGGCTCATGTTTGTGGTCAGCTCGGAAGCTGTTTCCAGGTTTTCCCTTACACAAATCTAATGGTCGACAAAGCTATCGAGTGAAAATGGCAAGCCTCAAATCTGCAGAAGATTGATGGACTCCACCCGAGTCGCACGTCATTCCGATAAACAAAGAGGTTGTCCTGGGCAACCTAACACGCCTTCTCGCCGGTAGTGTTCTGTCAATTTTACGTACGCTGACATCGATAATGAACTTTACGAATCGTTCAACCACGTTCAGCTCCTGTCTCAGCCAGAGTCAAATCAAATACAGACTGACTGCCTATCATAATATTCTGAAAAATGAAAAAAATAAAAACAAATAGAACCATTCCCACAGCCATCGTTCTCAGCGGTTACGACGGAAAGGGATTCTAAATTGTTCCACTCTAGCGGGCGGGTCTAATCGATATGATTGACATATTCCACGATGCGTGGAGGACAGCTGGAATAACGGTCGAGTTTGAAAGCACTCTTCCAGCGGACAGCCGAGTGGCTATCAATTATGTCGCTGTACCAGGCGTCCTGATGACGGCCAGTAACGAAGACTAACCAACACGGAATAATTGAACTATTGAAGAAAAAGTTGGCAGCTAATCCGCTCTCAATCGAATTTATTTATGTCCTCTTCAGCTTCAGTTTGATATCGTTAACCAATTAGATTTAAATCATTTAAAATTTATACTAAGTGGCATTTCCTTGCATTTTGTTTTACTAGCAAACATTGGAGTACCGTGCGCTTCCATTAAGCCCGTCGCTGATGGAGACGCATGGTTATCAATCCGATAATCTATACCTATAAAGAAGGATTTCTGTCTGTCTGTCTGTCTGTCTGTCTGTCTGTCCGTATGTTCCTTATAGAATCGAAAACTACTGAACCAATCGGCATGAAAATATGCATGTAGAGGTTTTTTGGGGCCAGGAAAGGTTTTAGTGATGGTTAGAAACCCCTCCCCCCACTAAGAGGGGGGGCTCCCATACAAATGAAACACAAATTTCTGCATAACTCGACTAATCAAGCAAATAGAACAAAATTTGGCAGGTGGGTGTTTTCGGTGACAAGAATTTATTCTATGGTAAATTGAGACCCCTCCCCTCTTTATAAGGGGAATTATAACTCCTCTCCTCTTTAAAAGGGGGGGCTTCCATACAAATTTCCTCATAACTCGAGAACTAATCAAGCAAATGGAACCAAATTTGGCATGTGAAGGTTTTCGAGGGCAAGAATATTTTCTATAGTAAATTAGAACCCCTCCCCACTTTAAGAGGGGGGGCTCCTGTACCAAAGAAACACAATTTTCCTCATAACTCGAGAAGTAATTAAGCAAATGGAACCAAATTTGGCATGTGGGTGTTTTTGGAGACAAAATTTTTTTCTATGATGAATTGGGAGCCCTCCCCGTTTTAGGAGGGGGGGAATCCTATACACATGAAATACAAATTTCCTCATAACTGAAGAACTAATCAAGCAAATGGAACAAAATTTGGCATGCGAAAGTTTTCGAGGGCAAGAATATTTTCTATGGTGAATATGGACCGCTCCCCCCTTTAAGAGGGGGGGGCTCCTATACAAACGAAATACAAATTTCCTCATAACTCGAGAACTAATCAAGCAAATGGAACAAAATTTGGCAAGTGAGTGTTTTCGGAGACAAAATTTTTTTCTATGATGAATTAGGACCCCTCCCCACTTTAGGAAGGGGGGCTCCTATACAAATGAAATGCAAATTTCCTCATAACTCGAGAATTAATCAAGCAAATGGAACCAAATTTGGCACGTGAAAGTTTTCTAGGGCATGAATATTTTCTGTGGTGAATTAGAACCCCTCCCCACTTTAAGAGGGGGGGCTCCTATACAAACGAAATACAAATTTCCTCATAACTCGAGAAATAATCAAGCAAATGGAACCAAATTTGACACGTGTGTGTTTTTGGAGACAAAAATTTTTTCTATGATGAACTGGGCCCCTCCTCACTTTAGGAGGGGGGGCTCCTATACAAATGAAATACAAATTTTCTCATAACTCGAGAGCTAATCAAGCAAATGAAACCAAATTTGGCATGTGAAAGTTTTCGAGGGCAAGAATATTTTCTATGGTGAATTAGGACCCCTCCCATCTTTAAGAGGGGGGGCTCCTATACAAACGAAATACAAATTTCCTCATAACTCGAGAACTAATCAAGCAAATGGAACCAAATTTGGCACGTGAGTGTTTTTGGAGACAAAAATTTTTTCTCTGATGAATTGGGACCCCTACCCACTTTAGGAGGCGGGGCTCCTATACAAATGAAATTCAAATTTCCTCATAACTCGAGAACTAATCAAGAAAATAGAACAAAATTTGGCATGTGGAGGTTTCTGGAGGCAAAAATATTTTCTATGGTGAAATAGGACCCCTCTCTTCTTTAGAAAGCGAGTTAAGGCCCATCTCCCCTTTAAGAGGGTGGGCTTCCATACAAATGAAATGCAAATTTCCTCTTATCTCGAGAACTAATCAATCAAATGGAACCAAATTTGGCATGTGGGAGTTTTAGATGGCAGAATTTTTTTCTATGGTGAATTACGACCCCTTCCCCTTTTAAGAGGGGAGCTCCCATACAAATGAAATTCAAATTTCCTTATAACTTAAGAACTAATCAAGCAAATGGAACCAAATTTGGCATGTGGGAGATTTTGGAGTCTTGAATTTATTTTACGATAGTTAGAGACCTCTCACCCCTGTGGTAGGGGGATACGGACTCTCATACAAATAAAACAGAAATTTTTGCGAAACTCAAAAACTAATCGAACTCGAGAAATTCGAGACTCTTCCATAAAACATTAGTCAATACAAGACCACAAAAACTATCTATAGTAACACTAGATCATTCAGGACGAGACGGTCGCGAGTGTTGCCGGTGACCCGCCGTCGGAAGCGCCGCCCACTGGGGGGCTTGCAAAACTCGAGATTGTGACAAAGATCATCCGAGATTCATGATTTATGTACAACACAGGTTTATTTGTGGCAATACGAAGTTTGTCGGGTCAGCTAGTGGATAATAAATAGATGATGAAGGCTCACTCCAGGTATGTACGTACGTACGCACTTACGTAAAATGAAATTTTAAACAAAACACGCCCGAAAATGCACAACTTTGATATATTTTAAAACGAGTCTTTCATTCATATAGTCCAAACGTAAATAAATCATTCGCGAAGAATACCTGAACAAAGAGAGCATTGTTCCAAATTTGTTGCTTCACGCGACTAAAAGGTTCAATCACGAGTCACGAGCCAGCGAAATCAGATGTTACATGCTACGTCATACCACCCATTATAATCCATCGCACTCTGCTAAATAATGCACGCCCGCAGCACCACGCCACGCGGTTCGCTCGTACAAATTTCGTCTGCGCAGCTAATTAGTAATGCCGAAAAACGGGCTCCGTCCGTCGGGGTCGGTCGGCTAGAAAAAATAGATTCTTGCGGAATGCAGTCAGCAGAATTTACCTCATTTCCTATTCTTACTGTGCAACGCAAACATCACTAGCGTATCACGCAGACTCACTCACACACAAACCCGAAAGCCACCGACGAAACGTTGAATAATGCATCGCAGGTAAATCGAGTGAGAACAAATTCGAAATTAAATGAATGGATTTTTCATTCACCTTGACCAACTCCTCACCATTCTGCCTGCACGGAAGGGGGAGGAGCACCAACCATTTGCTAACCCGGTGTGCGGTTCGAATTTTACGTTCGATTGTTACCAAGGACGACGGTGCACCCATGCACCTTACGAGCAGCCTCCGCGCAGCACTCTACACCAGTGCCAGTGCCAGGTTGAATAAATGATTTTCCTTTACCGGTCAGCCAGCTAGCTTCGGAAAAATTCACACCGTTTGTTTGAATGCCGAACCAATGCCCTGCTTGCTTCCAGTCCAATGCTGTCGGGGTACTTTGCTGGTTCTCGATTTATCAAATGCAAATCTTTTATGCTGTCGCTTTTTTTTTCTTCCTTGCAAGCAGCGGCTTGCAATGAAACCGGAGCTCGCCTTGCCAGTTTCATCGCAAAGTAGTTCGACGAAAGAATGTTTGATCACTTTTTAGTTAACTTCATTTGCTTCTATTCGAAGGAAAAAAAACAAGCGATATTTGTTCAATTCTGCTTTTTCAGCTTCATGTTTTCGACATTTTCCACTAGATGCTTTTCTGTTATAATTTAAAATATGTACTCTGTTGATAAAATATGAACTACTTTTTTAGTTTCTAACAAGAGCGAATAGAATCGTAGCGCTAGCCCGACAAGTGTCCGGCACTCGAATTCAACTTTTCTTTTGACGTAGGAATACGTCGTACCGTAAGGTGTCATTCCGTAATTTAGATTCTAGGTAGCGTCACGAAAATATGAAAGATTTTAAACGCTAGTGGCTCTGCCAATAATGAATGGATTTTCATGGTTTGGATACGGATCGATTCATAACAGATGTAGCAATTATATAATTTCTGTTACAATTTTCTCTTACAACCGCGAATGAGTGAAAATTAACGAAAAGTTTCAAAGTCGAATATCCCCATACATTTTCTTCCTCATTACCTTGCTTCCCAGGCAGGGACGAAAACTAAACACATCATCTCCCAACCTCCCACCCTCGTCCCAACATGTCGAATTGTTTACAACGTTAAGACTTATATTAATTTTATATCTGTGCATGGGAAGAAAAAGTGATAAAGTCCTCTCGCCCTAACAAAATTTCTTGGGATCGCTATAAACCTAGATCAATTCGATGTCTGTGTTAGAAAAAAAGACCAAAAAAAAGATAAACCTTCTCATCCCTGCAAGATCTCTTAGGACCGCGATAAACCTAGTCCAATTTGATGTCCTGAAGGTGAACAGTTATAAAAAAGTAAGCGACCAACCTTATCTGCAGCCCGATTGTATCCACATACTGCACAAGAATTTATTCAAAAGTGATATGTCTTATATGAACCCGTGACAGAATGTACATGCATGTGACGTGTTGCAGCAAATTTCAAAGTTAGGAAAAACTAGCGACTAGATTTTGAGCGCTTGATCAAATTAGGGTAAAGAACTAGTTTTAAGCAGTCTAAGCGGGTCACTGATTGTTTTACCTTATTACAAGCGATGGGTTGACTAAGTGGGGGATATCAGCATACCAATCTTCTTGCTATCTTTAGTTCTTCAAGCTGTTACCATTGGAAGACACTATTGTTGAGCTAAACTTATGATTTTTCGCTTTAAAAGTTGGAGCGGCGGAACTAATTTTGAACAGACCGAACCTATTTTCACCCGCAAGGTGCTTTTTTTAGCAATCCTGAAATCTGAATTTTTTTACGTCCCCTTAAAAAATTCCTCAAACCTTTTCCCCTATTCAGTAAGTTCACGTTCCTATCCGCGACCTACTAATCGGCATCTGATGCGTAATCGGCATAGCGTATCGGCATAGATGCGTAAAATGCCATCTGTCTAAATTGTTTATCGAGGCATACACTCACCGCACCGTTCGGCAAACGGTATTCGTCGTCTCTTTTATTCTCTGCTGTTCTTATGGAAAACTGCGAGTTTGACGTCTCACTCGCTGTTCGTAAGGATGGTGGGAGAACAAAAGAGGTAAACATATAGCAGTACAAACGATCCGACTCAGAACAGTGTTGTCAAAGCAAATAACATTGAAACACATCGGTGCTTTATTAAATCACTGAGAAAATCTTCGAAAATTATTGAAAAAGCTGTCTTTTGTGTTGTTTTTAATAAAGAAAAATTAATTATGAACATACATTTCTCTTGAAAGTATTGAACCACGTTTTCACCATAGGAGGTTTTAGTTAATTTCAAACTTAAAATTCTTATTTCCAGAACCGAAACAGTGTCTTGGCAACACGATAGTTCATCAGTTGTGCTGTAGCTGCTGCTACTGGTGAACAGGTTCCGTCAATTCAGAATTTGTTTTCAGTTTTGTTAGAAAATAATAAAACTTTCGGCTAGTGACTAAGCCTTAGATAATAGAAAAAACCCGAATTAATCCACCTAGCGGCGTGACCTAGCCTTTCTACTGCCACAATAATCATTATTTAATTTCTCAGGAACAGCTATTTATAATTAACTTGACTATATTTTTAAATATCCGTTCCGTATTCCTCAAAATCCTTATTTCCCAGTAAAATTCCCAACGTATTGCGTAGAATAATTAAATTTTCTTTCCTTGGGTGCGTAAATACTTGTAACACCTTATTTAGTTTTATAATCGGTCGGCGTTAACTTTCGGGCTTCAGAGCCACATATGAAACTTGTTTTGAATTGACTATATAAAATATGTGTTCACAGCAGATTTTTTGATATTTTGATATTAATACCATGCGTTCAAAAGCTAGCATCTTTGAAAAACAAGAGTTCAGAAAAATTATTATTATACTTCGCTTTTGAAGAAAAAGGATATCGACAACAAAATGATTAATCTAAAAATTTTACTATTAGTTTGCTTCGCTTCAATTTTGCAATATATCTGAATTAGAAAAAATAACTGAATAGATATGCATTAGATTAGAAATGCATTAGATATGAAAAAGAGAAATTGAACTTTTTCTTAGCTGGCGCTCATTCAGATAATTATTTTTGCATGAAAATCAAAACTTAAGCTTCTTTTGAATGTACTTTCATGCAAAGATAATCATTAGCTTGATCGCATCGTTTTTACAATGTTAGAGGGTTGGGAAAACAAGATGAGGTCGAAAAATAGTGCAAAAGCTGCGTCACAAACATGCTTGAGAATGGGAAATATGATCGATATGATTTCCAGTGCTTGTCATTTTTGATTTATTTAAACATGATAAAACATGATACATGACATAAGACATCTGTCCTTTAAAATGTCACTAACGGAAACAAATCTTACAAAATTACTACCGTGCAACGTTTACTTCCTATTTTTCATATAACATTTCTAAGCTCTAGTATCTATGGATTGAAAAGAGCATCTA
Source organism: Sabethes cyaneus (assembly GCF_943734655.1). Lineage (NCBI taxonomy): Eukaryota > Metazoa > Arthropoda > Insecta > Diptera > Culicidae > Sabethes > Sabethes cyaneus. Next base: position 13,475,920 of record NC_071353.1, read on the forward strand.
TTAATGCGCAAAGTTTGTTTGAAATTTGTATAAATTTATTTGGACAAATCAACTCACTAGTATTTTTAATCCTATATACCACTATACCTACATGCTTAATTTAACTTCTTTTCTTCGCTTTTTGCTTTTCTTGTACTATTGTGTGTAACAGCAAGTGAACAAAATGACAATTGAAATCTGAAATCAAAGAAAAGAAAAAACTTTTCGATTGAATCCCACTATTTAATATTTATTTGCAACAGATACGTAGTTCGCCTACGACGTGCAGGCTTCATCAGTGTCTTATTTCAAAGCGTATACGTATCTGTCGCGAATAAATATTAAATAGTGGAATTTAGTCGGTAAAAGTTTTTTCTTTTCTTTAATTTCAAAGTTCGTATTCCACTAAGAGGCTTCAAAAACTTCAGACAATTGACATGTTTCTTACTTTTCTTGAATTTAAATGCAAATTTAAAAATTGCGAATTGTCACCACATACACACACACATACATACATACATACATACATACATACATACATACATACATACATACATACATACATACATACATACATACATACATACATACATACATACATACATACATACATACATACATACATACATACATACATACACACATACATACATACATACATACATACATACATACATACATACATACACACATACATACATACACTCATATATCACACACATTGAATACTATCAACATTTGTTTTGATTTCACACGTTTTAACGGTTTAATATACGGTGCTTAAATGTTAAAGTTTAAATAACTTTTGAATGAACCGTCCGATTTTCAATAACTCGGTTTTGTTTGATAGATCTCAGCAGTAATTTTCAAATAATAATAAAATGTGTGATGTTTTTCATTGAATTAATGCTTATATGTTACAAAAATATGTTTTAAATACTATTTTTTCACATTTCTTTATGTAACTTTCAAACTACAAGTCCAATCATCATGAAATTTGGAAGTTAAGGGTTTGCAAGGCTCCTCTTTCATATGCAATCAACTTTGTTCAAATCGGTTAAGGGACCTATGAGACAATGAAGTCCCATATTTTTCGTATTTTTATACATAACTTTTGAACTAAAAGTCCGATCAGTATGAAATTCAATAGCGACCAATGGGACACCTAGACCTTTCATTTGACACTAAGAACATTAAAATCGGTCCAGCCATCTCCGAGAAAAGTGAGTGAGATTGAAAGCGTTACATACACACACACACACACACACACACACACACACACACACACACACACACACACACACACACACACACACACACACACACACACACACACACACACACACACACACACACACACACACACACACACACACACACACACACACACACACACACACACACACACACACACACACACACACACACACACACACACACACACACACACACACACACACACACACACACACACACACACACACACACACACACACACACACACACACACACACACACACACACACACACACACACACACACACACACACACACACACACACACACACACACACACACACACACACACACACACACACACACACACACACACACACACACACACACACACACACACACACACACACACACACATACACACAGATGAGGCAAACATCATGTGTACACGCATATTTCGTGTTCACCAATGTGGGTGCTTGAGCTGTCAGAAAGTTCTATGGTCTGTCCAGATTTTCACGAGCCATACAGCGTTTTTGTTTTTCCTCAGGTCCGACTTAGGTTTGCTCTAGTTCCAATCGAACGGCTGTCTCAAAACGTTTGTTTTTTCATTCAGGTTGAACTTTTTAGACGACGGGTTCGCTCTGGGTATTTTTACAGTTTGAACCCCGCCATGAGCAATACACTGACAACCTGAAAACGTTTGTTTATTCAGTGGTCGAGTTGGAACTAACCCAGGGTAAAAAACAAAAACGCTAATAATGGTGGACGGGATAATCTAGGTTCGTGTTATTTGAACAGCCTTTTTGACACTTTTTGTATTCATCGCACGTTTTCTTTCCGTACCTACGACCCTTTAGTTTTGCCGCGAGAGCACGTGGAAAGAAAATGAACTGTGTTAGTTGTGTGATTATTGTGTCGATTGTTTTAAAATGCATATTGTAAAGCGCTTTTTCTTCAATAAAAAACTAACATTATCATTATCAACATTGATCATCCGGGCGGAATTAGAAATCTTATTTAAAATTCTAAACACCATGCGAACAAACCACCCACCCACGACTGTCAAAAAAGTAAGGTTAAACCGTCCCGTGCAATGGTCTATAATAGCCGCCATCCCTGCCGCTGTCACTTTTATCTAATTGAGTTGAGCTGCATCTTGCGCAGCGAGGTTTGCCGTTTGGTTAGAGTGTAAGATTTAAGAAAGTAAGCGAAAGTGGTTAAATTTTACTGTAAAAACGAATTTCTCTATCATACAAACTAGAAAATCGAAGATAACAAAGCCAGTTTTGGCAATCGCGCCTTCGAAATGGTTATCAAGTGATAGTGTTTATTGGCCACCAACAAATTTGTAACATTCTGAGCCCGACAGAGAAAAATGGCAAAAGCAAAAATGCCAACCTGTCGGTCGTGCAAACACCTATAAATCTGCAGAGAAAATAGTCTGGAAGTTGGAGAACGTTACTGATTCGGAAGATGCGGTTGAGACAAACGGTGGAACGCATGTCCAGCCAACCAGAAGAAATTAAAAGTTCCATTCAAACACGCATTAGTTGGATACGGATGTATATGAAATATCAACGGTACTGTGTTGGTTATTTATGAATAAAATTTCATTTAAATATTTTCATAATTTATAGGAGCGAACTAATTTCCATAATAATGGAATCGAAAGCGAGTCTACATATAACCTGGAAGAGGTTAAAAACAAAAACCCATACCAAGCAACAGTAATACTTGCAAGAGATGGATTGCATAGTAATACGGGACAGCAGAACTGTACAAATGAAGTAAGCTTCATTGCGGATTAGTTCTCTACAGATTATTGCAGTCTGCGGATGGAAAGCAGTATATAAAACTTCAGAACGGGCGATACACTGAGGTGATCTCGGAATATTTGAATTCCGATCCTGCAATAAACCGATCAACGATTGCATCGCATTGAAATTGGGTTTAAAAAAATTCTCTCGTTTATGGTAGATATCACAAAATTTATAGAATTAAAACGAGAGTCGTCAGCAACAGCTGTGACCAAGAAGAGAAAAGAAAAAGAGTAATAAAATAGAAATGATGCTTCCATAGAGGACGAAGAAACACTGAGCGTCGTTTTCCCTCCAGTTCGTAATGATGCTGACATTTCTCGCTTACTATTGCGGAGCGTTTGGCAGGGTTTCCAGTAGTACCTTGCTACCTTGTAAGTCTAAGTCGCAAGGGCCTGCATAGTGTCGTCGTCCCGCCAGTAAACACAAAGTTAGATTAAACTTCTCGGTCGGTGGTTTCTACAGTTGATGGAGGAAGAGGCATAAATTGTGTGTCTAAAAATATCCCAAAACCAGCTACGTCGCTACATTAATAAGGGTGGTTGTGCAGTCTCCTTTTGTCCAGCGCCTCTGGGGTTCTTAGGTACACGGGTACCAGCGAGCCACGTGCCCTGGCGGGTATTGTGGGTTCGAATCCGGTTATAATCTCAGATTATAGCTTGGTTCAACCTATGCATCTTCCAACATTGGACAAAAGATAGGAGTCGCAAGGACAACTTGTTAAGCGTAGCTACCTATTACCCCCCTCCCCCTTCCTTTCCGCTCTTTCCCCTCCGTTCCTAAAAAATCCTTCTTCATTACTTTCCCTTACCGTCCCTTCCCTTCATCAATTGAAGAACCATCGTTTCAAAAAATATTCACAAAATATTCAGGGTTTCCAGTGATGCCACAACAATGAGATTCTCCGAATTCTCATGTACTAGATAAACAAAGCTAAATATTTACAACAACAGCATCAGTGGACCGGATGACACGCAAAGGGTCTTTTAAAAGTTATTATAAGATCTTTTTCCTTGATTAATTTAGTTTCAGATTTGATGCGCAAAGGTAAGGGGTTAAAATCAAATCTAAAAATTAGCTGTCTTTTCAGCTCTAAAAGATTAAAAATTGGTTTTTGATAACGTAGTTTTCTAGTTTTCTGTCCATCACCGTTTTCACCGAAATCCCTGTACTGCTAAACCTGCTCACCAGAATCACCTAATGAGTTTATCTGAATCCAGAAATTCAATCTCCTTTTTATGATATGACGATCGCGGATGTTGTTTGTAGTGAATTCATGAAAATTTATTCCAAGAACTCGTTTCCAACAGACAATTTCTGTAAACCCGGGTTGTATCGTTTCTGCCAAATAATACAACAAACCGGAATTGGCTTCAGATTCAGTATATTAGGATTACGTAAATTTATCGAAATCGATTTCAACATTTTGACTTTTATCCCATCCGTCATCTCGAGCCCGCCAGCACAAAAAATATGTATTCCAAAGAGTAAACCTAAATCAGCTCACTCAACGTACCTTTTGTTCCGGTACAACAGAAACCCTTTCCCAGGAAAAAGTTTTGTACTTTATCCACATCGACACAACCGGCAGCAGCAGCAACCTTCCACTTCTTAACTAATCCGTAGGTTATTTTCCTGTCTCCACCTCTGAATACGGCGGGGTTGATAAACCCGTGCCGACACGATCTATTACTTTCGAATAACACATTCCGAAGGAATGGCACGATTTTGCTACTCTGTCCCACCACCACCGTCCCAAAGCAACCAGGGCCAAAAAGCTATATTAGGCCATTTCATCGGTTCTCGACGCCCCGCCGCAATCCTGATGCTGACTTGGAGCACGTTGCCACGCATGACGATGCAAATTCCCATACGAACATACATCGTTGGCTGGTGTTCCCGAGGGCTACACGGATGGCATTCCGACCTTTTTTTTCCTCCTTGCCAGCCATACTGACGCAGCCAAAAAGACGAACCTTTTAGATCTCGGTCTTCGTCGCGCCACTTAGTCTAACGATGGCGACACACACTCGGATAAGTGTAAATATATTTGCGTACGATGACAAAACGGGATTATGAGCAATTTGTAGACTTTTCAACAAGATCTTTCCGAGCCACGGCGGGTATTTTTTTGCGATTTTTCAAGCACCGTTTGATGGCTGTCACGAAAAGGAAAGAAGTGATATGAGCTTTCCCAGCAAAGAATAAAGATAGAGGATGTCATCCGCTGGATTGGATAGATAATGTGATTTGCCATATAGGTTCTTAACGTCGGTTGGTCCTTTCCTTGGCAGCTGCAGTAAGTGAAGCCGCTGTCAGTTTGGAAATCATCAAGAAAGAATAAGCACAGTTGCAACACTGAAATAATAACATGATTCAAGTGGTGCAAAAGCATGGAAAAATGGAATCCAAACAAAGAAAACTTGATTGTCGCATTCTCGGAGTACAAATAATGAAACTGCACAGCACCGGTTCGGCTGATGCCGTCGTAAAGGATTTTCTCCGATGTCCTGGTGAACTCTGGGTGCAAAACCAATTTCGCTTCAAACCCAGTGGAGTGGATAGGAAGGGGAACCGAAGCGCAACCAGCGTCACCCTCACCGCATAGAAAAAGATCAACGCAAAAGATAAAATATACCTTTGCTCAGTTAGCACATATAAAAGGGCCGGGGAACTTGGGCCAGATACTGCGGGCCACAAGCTGTAAGCTTAAAGAAAAAGAAAATTGGCTCCATCGTTGGTTCTGGCGCTGGCTGCGAAATAATATCGGATGATAAAGATACGTGATATAAATTTTGCGCCACTTCATCTAATTGGCAATAAATGTCACGCTTTGCTGGGAAGTAATTTAGAGAGCCCCGTCTTCGATTATCTCGATTGCTCCCAATCATACACTTTGCCGTCGTCTCTAACGGCAAACGCGCCCGCCAAACTCTTTCCCGGTAGGTATCTGCGGTCAATTGCGGCACCCACGAAGTATTGGTACGTGTTCTAATCAGGTTACACGGTGTGCGGTTAGCCGGTTTCGGTTCAACATTAATTAAGTGGAGTTATGTTACTATTGTGGCGCACCGAATTACTGTCATACGGGACCCACGTAACGGAGGCATTCGAGATTTCAGAATCCAATGTTTCTTCAGAGCTGCTGATCTAGAGGGAAAGGTAGTTCAACCAACATTTTCGGTTTTGACTATTTTTACCTTAAACACTTACGAATGAAAGCAATATTTTAAACCTGCACCATTTACCGATTTTTGATTTCACATTGATGATAATTTCAACATGGGTTTATGTTTTATCCCTGAGCTATGACCGAAAAACTAACGGCGACATTGGTTCTTAGTTTTTCGGCCATAAGTCAAGAACAGAACATCACGCTATGATGCAATTTTTATCATTTAATTATGAATATTGTGAAAAGTTTTCTTGAGGTAAAGCATAACTTTTCTGACCTTTCTTTGGTGTTTTTCAATTCCGTGATTTTTTAACGTGGAACTACGTTTTCGTTTTCCATATTGGGGTGCACTTGGGGGGGTAGCGTGGGTAACGAAAAGTGATTATGATTTGTACGCTTATAACTCAGTCATCTTTAAAGGGATTTTGAAGATATTTGCATCAATCGATCAAAAATTTTTCAAAAAACTGATTCAAATAGCAAATATAAAAATAATTTGTCAAATCACTGTCGTAAAAAGCATAAATAGTAGGCATTGTCAAGAACGAACGAATTAGCCAGGGCTATGGTGTGCTTGTCAAACTCCATATATTCGATGCGTTACTGACATGCACCAAAAATTTGGCTCTTAGGGTTACCATTGTTTCCAAATTAGAGTGACCAAGAAATTTTTGCAATGTTTATATGTTTTTTACTTTCAATTAGGCATTTTTTTAATTGCTTAGAAATTGAAATAACAGCGAAGAAAAAATTTGACTTACATATAAAATTAAATGGATTCTGATACTTTAAGCTCGTTTTAATTAATTGTAACAAAATTCATTACGACAATTGTCAATGTAGTCGTAGTAGTAGTAGTAGTAGTAGTAGTAGTAGTAGTAGTAGTAGTAGTAGTAGTAGTAGTAGTAGTAGTAGTAGTAGTAGTAGTAGTAGTAGTAGTAGTAGTAGTAGTAGTAGTAGTAGTAGTAGTAGTAGTAGTAGTAGTAGTAGTAGTAGTAGTAGTAGTAGTAGTAGTAGTAGTAGTAGTAGTAGTAGTAGTAGTAGTAGTAGTAGTAGTAGTAGTAGTAGTAGTAGTAGTAGTAGTAGTAGTAGTAGTAGTAGTAGTAGTAGTAGTAGTAGTAGTAGTAGTAGTAGTAGTAGTAGTAGTAGTAGTAGTAGTAGTAGTAGTAGTAGTAGTAGTAGTAGTAGTAGTAGTAGTAGTAGTAGTAGTAGTAGTAGTAGTAGTAGTAGTAGTAGTAGTAGTAGTAGTAGTAGTAGTAGTAGTAGTAGTAGTAGTAGTAGTAGTAGTAGTAGTAGTAGTAGTAGTAGTAGTAGTAGTAGTAGTAGTAGTAGTAGTAGTAGTAGTAGTAGTAGTAGTAGTAGTAGTAGTAGTAGTAGTAGTAGTAGTAGTAGTAGTAGTAGTAGTAGTAGTAGTAGTAGTAGTAGTAGTAGTAGTAGTAGTAGTAGTAGTAGTAGTAGTAGTAGTAGTAGTAGTAGTAGTAGTAGTAGTAGTAGTAGTAGTAGTAGTAGTAGTAGTAGTAGTAGTAGTAGTAGTAGTAGTAGTAGTAGTAGTAGTAGTAGTAGTAGTAGTAGTAGTAGTAGTAGTAGTAGTAGTAGTAGTAGTAGTAGTAGTAGTAGTAGTAGTAGTAGTAGTAGTAGTAGTAGTAGTAGTAGTAGTAGTAGTAGTAGTAGTAGTAGTAGTAGTAGTAGTAGTAGTAGTAGTAGTAGTAGTAGTAGTAGTAGTAGTAGTAGTAGTAGTAGTAGTAGTAGTAGTAGTAGTAGTAGTAGTAGTAGTAGTAGTAGTAGTAGTAGTAGTAGTAGTAGTAGTAGTAGTAGTAGTAGTAGTAGTAGTAGTAGTAGTAGTAGTAGTAGTAGTAGTAGTAGTAGTAGTAGTAGTAGTAGTAGTAGTAGTAGTAGTAGTAGTAGTAGTAGTAGTAGTAGTAGTAGTAGTAGTAGTAGTAGTAGTAGTAGTAGTAGTAGTAGTAGTAGTAGTAGTAGTAGTAGTAGTAGTAGTAGTAGTAGTAGTAGTAGTAGTAGTAGTAGTAGTAGTAGTAGTAGTAGTAGTAGTAGTAGTAGTAGTAGTAGTAGTAGTAGTAGTAGTAGTAGTAGGGGAAAGCCACCATCATTTCAAGGACTTGCCAATGTATGTGGGTAGAATTACAGTAGATCCGAATTTGATTATCAAATGAATTTCACACTAATGCTGTTACAGAAGGGCCAAAAGGGATTGGGCGGACCCACAAGCAGAGGCACTTGTGCGCATTCCGGGGTTATAAGAGTTGCCTTCCAGCATTGGGATCCTTCCATGTAATAATCAATTTCGCTGTACCAACTTTAACCCACGTGATGATTTGTTTGTTTTAAATTGAGAAGTGCCATATTTGCTTCAGACCTTAAGGATTCAGGTTGGCAATCCACTCCATCATCCAGCCTTCCACATTTATGATTTCAATAATAATACTGTTAATAATATGATATTAAGATTAAATGTGGGATATATAGGCAAAAATAGAACAATCTCACCAGCAGTCCTTCGTATGAAATAAAGTAGCGTCCTTTGAGGTTCCATAAGTGCTTCTATAACTATTAGATTTTTCATTATGGTATCCATGTGCAGTATTAAAACTCGTTTTGGTCAAAGTTTTTACTGTATAGCAGAAGATGCTTTATAAGCTAAAACGAAAAAAATAATTAAAATAACTCATTAGGCTTACCAATTAGCTAGGCCGTGTGGCTCCGCCGTCTGCCCAAAACCTCGGTTTTGAAGTCAGGCAGCCGGAAACCACCCAGCATCGCACCTCCTAGCTTGGCTACTCAATAGAGCATTACCAGGTATGGCCACGTGGAGGCGCTAGGTAGGGGCTTGGGATGGCTAGAGCTATATTGGACGCTCCTCATTTACCTTCCCCATTTCATACCCTTCATTACGACAATTATCAATGACCTTCAAACAAAACAAGTTTGGTTAGCTTATTACGAATAGACTGAATGCTTTTTACTATTGAGTATTTGTGTTTTTATAAAGAACGAACATTGAAAGAACTGGAATTGTTGTTTTTGAAATACTACTGCAAATACTAAATAGGAGGAATTTTTTATGGGGATGATGATTTCGATTCTAGGTACGAAATTTTCGCTTGACACCACCCCCCTGGAATTAGCCAATCACATGAAAGCACTGTTTTGCTTCCCAGGCCCGGTACGACAATCCTATACACCTGCACCTATACACCGTACCCTTGCTTTCCAACGAGAAAGGAATTTCTCATTACCAGTAAGCCTGGACGAAATTGAAGTCCTGAAGGTAAACAATTTTGTAAAAAATCGAAACTACCCTTGCTCTTTGATCGATGTTATTATTTAAACATTAAACCTAAACGAATTCGATGTCTTGAAAGTAAACAAGTTTGTAAAGGTGTAAAACTATCGTTTCAATTATCCCTACCAGGGCTGGTAACGGTCAGTTTCGCCACTGACGCTAAACGAAAACCAAAAATAAAACGTCACCCTGCAAAATAGTCAGTCCCATGCGTTTTTGTCAGTGACAAAAAAGCCCGATTATTTATTTGGAAGACGTAAAAATGTTCCCAATTTGATGTTTTGGAACCGGGGATGCTATTAGATGGATGGATGGATGGATTTTCCATTTTACCTACTGGTAAGTCCCAATTTCGCCGCTTCCCTTTTAAAGGGCCTGAAGCCCTCTTCCACTGCTCTACGGTTGATTCTGATGATATCGACGTCATCCGCAAAACCAAGAAGCATGTGAGATTTCGTGATTATAATTCCATTCCTTTCCACGTTTACCCTTCATAATGCACCTTCCAAGGCAATGTTGAATAGTAGGTTAGAGAGTGCATCCCCTTGCTTCAGTCCATTCAACGTCACGAAAGCAGCTGAGGTCTCACTCACTATCCTTCTAACGCATGATTTGGATTCGTCTAGCGTCGCACGAATCAGCGTAACTAGTTTCGTCGGAAAACCATGTTCTAGCATTATCTGCCACAGCTCATTTCGTTTGACTGATTCGTACGCCGCTTTGAAGTCCACAAACAGATGGTTTGTCTGCAAGTTGTACTCCCGGAACTTGTCTAGCAACTGACGCAGGGTAAACATCTGATCCGTCGTGGAGCGACTCTCACGAAAACCAGCTTGGTACTCGCCGACGAAGGACTCCGCTAACGGTCTCAGTCTGCAGAACAGGATACGGAAAAGCACCTTGTAGGTAGAATTGAGCAATGTAATTCCTCGAAAGTTTTTACACTCTAGTCGATGTCCCTTTTTGAAAATTGGGCAAATGAGGCCATCCAACAACTCCTCCGGCATTTGTTCTTCCTTCCAGATCCAGACAATGACACCCGCTCGCTCCCCGCTTTTAGAAGTTCAGCCGGGATAGCGTCCTTCCCCCCAGCCTTACCGTTTTTCAGCTCACTGCTTGCCTTCTTAACCTCCTCCTGTGTTGGTGGCTCCACAGCTTGACCATCGCTTACAATTCCTATCCTGTCCCTGCTGATCCCCGCATTTACCTCTCCATTCAACAGTGTCTGGTAGTGCTCCTTCCACCTGGCTGCTACCGCCGTTTTGTCGGATAGCAGGTTGCCAGCACTATCATTGCACATCACAGGCATGGCAAAATTCCTGCATCTCACCGTTTTATAGAAACTCCGTGTGTCGTTGCTGGCGTATCGCTCCTCTGCACCGGCGAGCACGTGCTCCTTGTACTCGCATTTCTTTAGACGATGGATTCTTTGTTCCGCAGCTCTAGTCTCTCTGTACCTCTCTCTGTTTTGACGCGTTGCCGCAGTGAGCATGCGACTCCTGGCCTGGTTCTTTTCATCTGTCACTCTCTGGCATCAAACCAGCTGTCTTCCAAGCGTCGTGCCTACCACCTCTCTCGCAGCAGTTTCGATGGCACCATGGATGTTCCTCCACAGCCCATTCATATCTTCTCCTTCTACCTGCTGTTCTGCGATTCGTTGATCAAGCTTTCTGGCCACGCCGTCTGCCGTTAACCGCTGGATGTTGAAACGCAGCGTCCTCTCAGTGCGAGCTTTCGCCGTGTTCGACAGCCTTGCGCGAATCTTACTCACTACGAGATAGTGGTCAGAGTCGATATTTGGTCCCCGAAAAGACCGTACCTCGATAACATCCGAAAAGTGTCGACCGTCAATCAAGATATGATCGATCCGAGAGCTAGAGTCTCCATTTGGATGCCTCCAGGTGTGTTTCCGAATACACTCAAGCAGGCTTGGCAAACACTTTTCGCTTTGATTTTGCTCTTTTGATTACTGCTCCTCAGCCAAGCAGAATTTGAAAAAGTGGTGTATGGGGCATATGTAGAGCTAGTAATTATCTATAATATTGCTGAAGAAAGTGAAGTTCTATCTTTAGTATTTACGGCGCTGTAGCGCAGCAATGCCGTTGGTAGCAAAAAGAGCGCTCTTTTTGCTACCAAGAGGGTAGCAGCCTTATAGCGTCATAAATACAAAACGCACAGTAATGCTTACTTCGGCAATATTGTAGATAATAACAAATTCTACAAGCGCCCCATACATCACTTTTTCAAATTTTGCTTGGCTGAGATGCAGTAATCAAAAGAGCAAAATCGAAGCGAAAAGCGTATGCCAAGCCTGCACTCAAGTACTTTTTTTACACGGTTTGTTTTTTCGATTATTAAGAACGGGGCAACTTGGGGACCATTCATTTATTTCTCAATACATTTGGGAGAGGCCCGATATTCGTCACGTAGTTAGTAATGGGTCTCTCATTTGTACCGTTCTTGAGTAATCGAAAAAAACAAACCGTGTAAAAAAAGACTTGAGTGTATTCAAACGTGGAAAGGGGGTGCTATAGATGGCCAACCTCTGGCCGCGGCAAAATTTATGAGCCTCAGACCGTTATCATTGGTCGACAGATGAAGGCTATGTCTTCCAATAACTGGTCGGAAGAATTTCTCCCTCTCGATCACGTTGTGTTTTGGGCACTCTCCATAGGTCCTCTCAAGCCTTTCGTAAAACTCGTCCTTAGCATCATCGGATTTATCGGAAGTATCATTTTGCTTTTGTTTTCCCAACACTACGAAACCGACTCCATGTTCAGCTTTCTTACCGCCACTGTAGTAGATGTGGTACTTGCAAGAAGTGCCTGCAATAGGGTCTACTGCACGGAACTCCCTTTCTCCGGAATTTGGCCACCGAACTTCCTGAATAGCAGCGATCTCCACTCCGAATTGATGCAGCTCTCGAGCAAGCAAGCCAGCCCGTGCCGGTTCATGGAGTGTTCGGACATTCTAGATACCAAGTTTCCAATCGTTATCCCTTAATCGTTTCCTTGTCCCGTGCCGTGTCCTATACCGATTGTTCCGTCCTGAATTTCTTTCTTCGTTGTTCGTGGTAATTGAGTTTTCGATATACTACCTCACCGGGGTCGCGATACCTACATCCCGCTGATGGGTTTGTCATCTTAGGTATAGCTTGCGGGGTACAGCATTTCATATTCAGCCGCCCGTTTCGAGACAGACGCTGTGTGAGCCGCCCCTCACCTGGAGAACAGACGCTCTAGTTCGCACCTTCTAGCTTAGCTGCTTCAGTAAGTACATGAAGCATTCCCGGGTAAGGCAATCGACCGTCATCATTTGACTTAGATCTGCGTGGAGGCGCCAGGTGGGAGCTTGAGTGAGCCAGAGCTATGTTTGACGCTCCTTCCAGGTAACTCTCTCCATTTCATACCCGTCGCTTGGCATGTAATCCAGCAAAATCCGTTTAGAATTGACTGAGCTAATACCGTTCAAAATCTATCACTTTTTCGTGTCACGATCATTTTTGTTTTCGTAGCATGCCATCCAATTAAAGTAAGACGTAGTCTTACTTTAAGGCTGTCGCAGTGGCCTTTTAACCCAATGCCCTTCTGGCATACAAAAAAAAGACGTAGTCCTACGTCAAAACACTGAACATGTCCATACTTTTAAGTGAATGTGAGCAGTATTCACACCGGAGTGTTTCTACTTTGTTTATTAACAAAGTCGGCGATTGTCAACGGTAACACCCAGCATGAATTAATAACAAATTTGAAAGTTAGAAAACCTCTTTTCACTAACCTTGGATTCGACCAAAAAATCGTAGGGTCCTCGTATTGCTTCAACAAAGGAATCAGACGCTTCTGTAGACACTCCTTTGCTTCTAAAGAAACATTTCGTGTTTGTTGTCAGAGTAGTGTATTCGAACAAGTGAATTTCATTACATATTAAAATTGACTGTGTGGTATTCCGGTCAATTGAAAAGCACGTGTTAATTTAACAACACCGCACAACTTTATTCTTCAACTTCACTCTTCGAATGTTAGACTGAATCTCTACAAGCTAAATGAGCGCTCACTAAATCCACGTAAAACAAACTAAACGCAAAACGGGAAACGCGCTAAAAACATCATAACGCAACGAGGGGCTACAAAGAGACCGCTATAACTGTCAGATTAGTCTAATAGATAAAACGATAATTTTTTTAAGGTGAAGGTCGTCAGAGTCTTGTTGCTTTTTACTGATTTCAGTACTTGTTGCCACTATCGTTTTGTTGAGAAAAGAGTTGCTAGTAGTAGGTAATAATCTGCTATGAACAATTATGAAACGTAGAATCACGTATCTAATTTTGCTGTTGAACTCGATCCGATAGTAATTCTATCACATAAAATGTTGTTTACGGTGAATTTTATTATCAGTGAATTTTATAAGTATATTATCGACACTCTACGACCTTTAATTTAATAGCGAAAATAACTGGTCAATTTCATGCTCAAATGTTTACGTTGTCATCACTCCATATAAACGTCCGTTCCCTTGGCAACGTACAACAACGACGGTCGCGGATTCGGAATTGCAATCGAAGCGAAGTGAAGTTTTTCCTATCAATTCAAGTGAACAATTTGGGCAAAATGATTGTAATATCTCGCTAAATAACTGTTCGGGTGGTAAATTAAAGTTTTTTGTGGCTCAAGTTAAGTTTCGCGAGTGATTTGACGACTGAAACGGCTGAAAAAAATTAATGAAAAACCGACGGCGACAAAGTGAAAATATAGTGATGAATATTAATTGGTCACTAATCTCAGGATTTAGTGTAATTGATGACCGAAAAAGTAATAGAACTTATAGAATGCAATGTTTAGTGCTTCGAGTTGCAAGATCTTATTACGGCTAGCAGGTTAGTTGAACTAATTTTATATTTTTGTGATGGTTTCCTGAGTCTATGGGAGCATGTTGGTACACTGAAGAAGGGAAGGGAAAGGTGATATTCGGTGCCATGCTGACTGCCATAAATGGACTCTGACGACCTTCTCGTTAAACCGAATCCGAAAGTTGAGCATCCAGTTCCGATATTCAATTTTTATATTACCCCAAATATCAAATACCGGTTGTTTTTCCACTTCTGGTAAACTGTGATTTAAACAACGAGATTTTCAGATATTTTAACCTCATGGACCTCGAAGTGGTTGAAGCCAGCCAGTAGTGAATGGCCAGCAGCAAAATCACCTCCCAGCCACAAGGCTCTTAATGTTTCGACTGCCCGGGGCGCAAGGAGTTTCGCCTCGTCTTGACACTCGAATACTGTTTCCTACCTGCTGCGGCGCTACGCGGTAGGCAAATCACCAGGTCAAGTGTAATGGGAAAGCGAGTGAAAAATGACTAGTTTCAGCGATCATCAATTACACGGTTATTTCGAACGGCATACTCCAGTCGGGCGAAGAGGTTCGGAGCGGAATGGAAGGGGCTTTGGGTGGGTCGTGGCAATTTGAATTGTAACCGCAATGCCTCCCCGTCCCCATAACGGTGCCCTGTCAGCCCACCACAGCTAGAGAGAATAATTCGACGACTCCTGTGAAGCGGAAAACGACGTTCGTAGGCATTCCCGTGTGCCGACAGAATGTGGGACGGACGTGCGAAGTCGATTGGAAAACCAACTGATCGAAAATGTAATTTATTTGTATGGCGAGCTCCAAATCGATTCCCCGGAAGCGCCGCCGGTTCGAGCCGGCCGCTGTATGTGAGTGAAAGATTGTGGCCAATTGGAGCGCGAACGAAAGAATTGAAAATTGTGTGCGGAAACTGATCCTTGTTTGATTGCATTTCATGGAACATCATTTCCTGTCCACCAATGAATGGTGATAACTTTTGTTGGTGGGTTTACCAGTTGGCGCAGTGATAAGTCAACCAAATGCCGGCTTCATTGGCACCAATATTTAATCGAAGTGGTTTTCCACCACTTCGTTCGGGTTCGTTTGGTTTACACAAAAAAGAACAATTTTGTAGCGTGGTCTATTTCCTAACAGCCTGGATGGTAGGTAGAATCCTGTTACCGGTGTTTTTTCGTTTCCCATTGTTTCTAAGTAGAGGAAAAATTTTAAAATTTGAAGTTCACAAGTGCATCCTGCTGCATCATTGCATCCACCACATGGTTTTACAACGACTAAAACTTTTCGATTCCATATCGACCTCCTCAGGTAAAATGCTCTGCGCCAGCTAGTACACTACCCAGTCGCAGCCACAAATCGACACGCCACTCCACCGCACGCCACCTAGCAGTTGAATACTTTACCAAGAGCGCGCTGTAAATCAAATTGAGTAGATCTATCTATTTTATTCGTTTACTATAGAGGAAGCAAAGCTTGAAGCTGTTTTTGCAAACAGAGAAAAAAAGGAACTATCGACGAGAGCTGCGAAACCGAGCAGCTAAGTACGAGGAAAAATATGTTTATCATGATCACCGCCGCGGAAATCCCACCCATTCGTATTCCGTGCCCGTTTTGTCCCACTGCTGATGCCGCTGGCTGGTGGGCGATACCGTGGTGTGATGCAAAAGTTGCATTCTGCCAGCCAGTCCGCCGCAACGTTTCGCATGCGTTCAGAAATGGAATTGCTGCTAACCAGCTCCGGCGCGCGTCCGCGAGGGAATCGTGCCCGTTTACGTAGGAAGAACCACCGAAACGTACGTGCCACTCTGGGCAAGATCTTTTGTGGGATTCTAATTTATTTTTTCGCAATCTTTCTTCGGCAGTGCAGTGCAGTTCGTGGAATTCACTGTGGATTTACGATGGGTTTCTCAGTGGTTCGTCTAGTAGAGTAGTCCTGAAAGTAGGAGTGGTGGCGGGTTGTCTTTTATTGCAACTTTGAATAGCAACAAATTACATGACCTCATGCTAGGGTTAGACCAAAATCAGTGAAGATAAAGTTCATATTTTGTAGGGTTTCTAAATCACACTGCATTTCGGCCAATTTAATCAGTCACAATCTTGTATCATAATCGTTCGAAAAAGTATTTGTGTAGTTTCCGAGAAGGCTTCCCATGGGGTAGCCAGCCCAAAAGGAACGATTTCCTAAGCCCAAGACCCGCCCTTCTTGGAAGCAACGTTTGCCGCCTGGTTGCACTAAGTACCAACCGCATGCGGTGCGGCTAAACGATTTTCTGCGCTCCTTTGCCAAAGCAATAACTTTTGGAAAATCGCTCGGAAAAAATGAAAGTTTAAAATCATCACTCTTAAAAATTTCTCCGCACGAGGGAATTTTCCTTCCCTAACAGCCCAGTTCGGGTAATTTATCATATGTACCACCATCAGGGGTGTTTGTAAGTGTATGTGTGTGTGTGCGGTTGAGCAGCGTACGTATAAATAATCAACTCCTTGTCATATTAACGTTCATAGTTGTTACTATAAGCATCCTCCATCCGCGAACCGGCGTGAGTGGCGGTTTGGTTTTTGCAACACGCAGGCAGCAGGCTCCAGCCCAAAATGATGTAAATTACTTGCAAAAATTAACGAAAAGTGAAATATAAAAAAAATAACTGCTGACAGGTAACGGGGACGCTAACGCTGACTGGCAGCGCAGCGTAATGGTGGAAATTATTTTCAGTGTTCATAACTGAATCAACAACTTTTTCGGGTATCCAAGGGCGAGTAGGATACTTCCGGAAGGCGGGTCGGTCGGTGGTGGTTTCTGTCGTTCTGTGGGAGCTGTTTTAGAATGTCATGCCAGCAGCATGATGTTTTTTCAAGGAGGCAGCTCGGGCGAAAAAAGTTTCCGCCGGATTGAAAATTGATTCCTACATTCAAGTCGAAGCAGGCTTTCAGATTCACTCATTTTGAATGAGTCTGTGTTTAGCAATGATTTCTTTCCGGTAATGTTTCTTTTTTCGTTGAAATCGGCCTCGTGTTGTTTTTAATTTCTCTTGCCGGAGGTTTGATAAAAGCAGATTACGTAATGCACGTCGAGGAGACAAGCATTTCACATCCAGAAAAAGCAACCAAATTAAATCCAAACTCAGAAGTCCATCCATAGAAATGATAAAAAATCAGACCTTTTTATGTCTCAATATATGTAGATCATTTCATGATGATGTCATTTTGCCGTCAAATGACACTGCCGGGTGATTTAATTCCATAAATTTTGTAAAATCCAGTGTTTTCGATTTGAGTTTTCGTGAAAGATGACTGTGTCGATTGCTTTATAGTGCATATAAAGCACCTTTTCTTCTAACAACATGTAAATAAATCACCAGGTACTGTCAAAAGAGTGAGGTTAGGAACTCCCGTGCAATCAAGAGGCGACGTCATGAATGTGATTTGACAGATACAGGCGCCCTTGTTTACATAACAACAGATTAAGTTTATGTGAGCGACAAATTTGTTTTCCAGTCAAGATTCAAGTAGAGGTTATTTCTAATTCCCGTCGTAGTAGGTAAAGCCATTCTAATTTTCATCATTTGTTGGATGGTTTTAATGAATACTCCAAAAGCTCTTGTGTTGATTTGACTAAAACACATTTACCTTCCGATCCGTGAGCTTTGAAATCACTGAAAATTACGCAACTGATTTTATTTCTTAATTCGTCGTACCGTTTTAAAATCCGTCCATCAAAATTTTTCATCGTCCCAAATAAAAGTCACAACAATGTTTACGAAGCTAACGCGCATGTATTTGTGTAGTACGGCATGACAAATGTTATTCTGTAAAATTTCTGGCAAGTTTTCCTGGCTGGAGAATAACGACAGTGCCTTGCGTGAGTTATTTTCATTTATCTTATGAATGACGGAAATTGAAACGATTAGTCGACATTTTCTTCTTCGTCGCACGAAAAAACGTAGGTAATTTGGCTGGTAGGACTTCTTTAATGATAAAAAGCATTTAAACAGATCTGAGCTCACTTTGATTGATCGCGTATGATAGACAACCAACTAAAATATTAGGGCATAACTAGTTTTGCATTGTGTGTCTTAAAAATGCTGATATTTTTAATAATTTGTGTTGGATAGAACGGGAATAGGTAATTACGACGAAGCAGCGACATACCCACCAGAAGGTGTCTCGGTGTAAGTTACTTTAGATTTTCTTCACCAGGGCTTTCACTGAACGTTTGCATGCAAAAATGGATAAGTATGCTAGGCCTACACTCTTAAATGATTCTACCCGTAAATAGGTCGGATTTAGCTAAAGCTAGGTTGAATCTACTCAAAATGCCCTTAAAGTGTACAAACTTAGAATTTGAGTAGTTTTTCAACCAAAAAAATTGGTAGTAGGAACTTGAGAGTGCGTTTTTTGTCACAGAGAATAATTCAATTATCGGTAGCAAGTAGCCAAAATTGGTTGAATTTTTTACCTAAAATTTGAGTTTGTACACTTTAAGGGCATTTTGAGTAGTTTCAATCTAGCTTTAGCTAAATCCGACCTATTTACGGGTAGAATCATTTAAGAGTGTAGGATGTAAGGAAAACGCATTTGCAGTCTGCACTTCCGAACTGGTAAATACGTATGGGATTATTTTAATGAAAAATTTATTATCTACCAAGAACTGTTTTCTTCAGGAAAACATGCACACATTACGAATTTCAATGGCCCAGATTGGATACTTTCTGTACGCCCTAACTTGAACTCACCTGAAGAATGCCGTCAGCAGTTCCGTAACGTGCAGTTGGCCTGACTGGCCACCGCCAAGGGCGCTAGCCTGAACCTTAGTAAGGTACTGGATATAGGAAGTTGGACGAATCAATGTAAAAAATAATAAACATCGAAGAAACGTGATTTAAGAAATGAGAGTGTGCCAAAATGGGGCTTCCTCAGGGTCGACACAATATCACGCTACGATTCTAGAACCAGGTCTAGAAACTGGGTACGAAATTTGATAAAAAATACGGTCCAAAACAAAAACTGACCAAAAATGTCGTCCAAAATCTGATTAATAATCTGACCCGGTTGGAAAATCTGGTTCAAAATTTGATAAAAAATGTGCTTCAGTCCCAAAATCTGATTTTGGCCCAAAATGTGGTTCAAATTCTGTTCCAACATCTGATTTAAAATCTGATCAAAAATGTGATCCAAAATATCATCCCAAACCTGGTCTAAATCTAATAAAAATGTAGTTCAAAATCAGGTCCAAAATCTGATGGAGATCCAATGTCTGATTCAGGTCCAGCATCTGATCCAAAATACGACCAAAATCTAATAAAAAATGTAGTCCAGAATCTAGATAAAATCTGTTTCAAATTTGTTACAAAATCTAGAACAAAATTTGGTCTGCGAACTAGTCCCGGTCCAAAATACGGTCCAGTTTCAGAGTCTTATTCACAATCTATTTGGTGGTTTAAAATGTGATCAAAAATGTGGACAAAAATCTGGTTTATACTCTGGTCCAGTTTCATGTGGTTCATGTGGTCTAGAATCAGGGCAAAGTTCGCAACCTGGTACTGGTAAATTTGATCAAAAATGTGGTCCAACGTATCCAAAATCTAGTCCAAATTTGATAAAAATGTAGTCCAAAATCTGGTCTAGCATCTGATGCAGCTCCAAGGCCTGGTTCAGATCCAGAATGTGGTCCAGGTCCAGATTCTGATCCAAAATCTGATCCAAAGTGTATTAAAAAATGTGGCTTAAAGTCTTACCTGAAGGCTGATAAAAATGTGGCCCATAATCTGGTGCAGGTCCTGAATATGGTCCAGACTTGGTCTGGAATCTGAATTCAAAATTTAATCCAAAATCTAGTCAAAAATCTGATCAAAAATGAGGTTCAAAATTTGGTCCAGAATCTACTACACAAAGCAACGGAAACGAAAATTGATAAAAAAAGTGGTCCCCGATGTAGTCCAGGTCCGGAATGTGGTTCAAAACCAGATCCAAAATCAGGTTGGTGATTTGATCAAAAAACCTGGAACTGGTCAAAAAACTGTGTGTGGCCCAAAATCTGCTTTAGGTCCATAATCTGGACCAAAAAATCTAATCAAAAATGAGGTCCCAAATCTGGAATATAAACTGGTCCAGTTCCAGAATCTGGTCTTAAATTTAATACAAAATCTAGAGCAATCTAGTTATGCTCTATTGAGTAGCTAAGCTAGGAGGTGCCATGCTGGGTGGTTCTTCCAGTAGCGTCGACGATGAACAATCAAGTGAATTTCTAAAAACCTTTGTTATAGTATAACAAAGGTAAATATACATCCGGCGAAGAATCTCGGAACGCAAATTGTCTCCAATTAATGGAACCACCACACAGATTGTGATATAATGAAAAAATGTCAGTCACCAAGTCGATGTTTTGGACGTTGAGCTTAAATTACGGCAGTGTGAATTCGAAATGATTTCAGGTTCTAACAAAAAAAGTACCTTTACTCTACGGACATCACGAATCTCAATACTAGTCCGAAATCTTCGAAAATCTTGAATCAAACGTGCCAGATTCTTTCTATACTCTAAATGCTTAAACGCTCAAAACCTATTTTCGAATCAGATAGTCGCTCTTTTGTCATATGAGACATCAGTTTTCAATAAATTCTTGCAGTATGTGGATACATTCGGTCGAAAGATAGAGTTGATGGCTCACTGTTTTATAACTGTTCACTTTCAGGACATCAAATTGGACTAGGTTTAGGGCGGTCCCAAAAAATCTTGTTAGAATAAGGAGAATTATCACTTTTTCAGGCGCGCTTCTCTAACACAGACATCAAATTGATGTAGCTCGTTAGCGGTCCTAAGAGTTTTGTTAGAACAACTTTACCACTTTTTCTGGCGTGCTTGCTAAGCATAAGTCGTTCCTGCCTGTGAAGCAAGGCGATCACGAAGAAAATGTTTGGGGATATATTATTTGACCTTGAAACTATTTATTATTTTCACCAATTAGTGATTGAAAAAGAAAGTTAAAATAGAAATTACAGAATTGCAACATCTCTTATGAGTCGATCGGTATCTAAACCATGAAAATCCATTCGTAATTGGCAGAGCTATTAGCGTTCAAAATCTTTCATATTTTCGTGACGCTTGCCACGCTTCAGGGTACCTATAACGCATCCGAACTGCCAAATTTCTTAAAACAATTATTTCCATTTCGGTTTTTCCCCAAATTACAAACATTCCTTGATCTAAATTGATTACAAAGATTTGTGTCTGAAGCTGTTAGTGGCAGCTAGATGCTTAGAAGTGCTCTTTGGGCGGTATGGACACTGAATTTCTGTGCAAGTTATTCCGCAACATATGCAATCAATCATAAGATCTGGTGACGTGGCATCAAAATGGTTTTTCTTTGCACAAAAAATTCCATATTCTTTTACCGAAGCACTGTCGTTGCTCTTCAAAAGTGTCGTACGTACGTCCAAAATGGATCAGATGATTGCCGGTGTGTTAATTCCTCAACTGCTGCAATATCTTCTACATCAAGCTGTATCTTGATTTTTTCGCAATAATCCTGAGTTCTTCTAGCCCGTTGCCTTTATAGTCTTCTTTAAATAGGCCTTGAAGGAGAATATTTTTATCGAAAAAAATTAGAGGGGTTGTAAACAAGACACGACCGCATAGGTGACGCAGGACTACGTAAGTCTCCTTGTAGTGATAGTAGCATGTATCCATGCATGTAATAAAATGATTCTTCATGTATACATACTACATCCAGCATATATACATGCTATATGCGTTATATGTAACATTTATCAAAATAGTAACATTGTATACATTCAATCCTCAACAGACTTCATAGTTATTTTTATGTGCATTTCGAAACAATTTAACAAAATCAAGAACACAAACTATTGCTTTCCTGTTACCATACAGAAATTAAAGTTTGGTTTTGTTATCAATCGTTCCCCCATATTGAAGGGATTTTACCAATTCGATCCCATTTAGAATTATATTATAACTGAGCACAATAGCTGTAGCGCACTTTGCCAACACAGGCATCAAATTAGTCTAGGTTTAAGGACGTTCGTAAGAAATTTGTCAGCGCGAGGGGGCTTTGTCAATCTTTAGGGCCTACTTCCTAAACAATGACATGAAATTGGTCCAGGTTCAATCACGGTGTTAAGAAATCTTGTTGAGACGAGGAGATTATTAGTTTTGGTTTACTTCCCAAGTACATATATCAAATGGGTCTAGCTCCAAAGGTCGCAAGGAATCTTCGACACCTGTTGGGACGGGAAGACTTTGTCACTTTTTTTTTCTAAAAACACGTTAACACGTCTTTTCCAAACAATCACGAAGCGAGAATTTACAGTTGGATAACGTTTCATTATTTTCAACCTTTTAATAGTGCGCACTTAAAAATCAATAGTTTTCTTAGTTGGCTTTATTGGTAAATATAGAAATTCGGGCGGGAAACCACTAGGTTATTAGCGCTCAAAATGCTTCTTTTTTTCGTGACCTCGCATTTTTCGATTTTTTGGAATCGCACCCTGCCGTAAGACGTAGTCCTACGTCAAAACATTGTGTCTGAAATATGTAAATGCTCATAACGGTTGAACATGAAATCTTCTTTACAAAACTTTCTTATTACTTTACTGCTTTAGAGCCAGTTTGGTTAAGACTTTTGATTAAAATTTCCAAATCGCGTTCTATGGCTTCTTGGCAGTCGATATCGTAGAAGCGTTTAGTGGTATCGCCATAATTAATATTCTGAACTTTGGTTAAGGGATCTTCTTTGATGTCTTTCGATGGCTTAATCCAATAAACTGAAATGTCCGTAGAAGCCACGCGAAGTGTGAGATGTAATACATCTTTATACAATGTTAAAAAACAGGGTTACTACGATTGGCGATGTGGATTCACACCAAGTCGTAGGGTAATCGCATGAAAAATCGATCAATTTTTCAAATACATTACTTAAAGGTAGTGCATGTAACAGCATCTATTGCCCGAAATTCGCCAACTGTTGATGCTAAGCCCACTACGTTCATTATAATGGAGTATGGATCCAATGAGTTGATTGCACACTTATGTGCTCCATGTATCTTCGTTTCGTTTTGACTGTGTGAGCGTTTCAGATAGTAGACCGTCCCAGAAGCAGGATTAAGTAGCATCGTTGTTGAAGACACACATTATGTTCGATATAAACAAAAAAAAACAGTCCAACATGTAAACAAGGGTGCCAGAATCTGTCAGTTGACGGTATGATGATTTGGTCTACTGTTACTTGACGCTTTGTACAGAACAGAGCTGCCAGATAAGCACAATATTCATAGATCCACATTCTTAGACATTTTCAAAAGTTTCAAAAGCAAATTCAATCGATCACGATCCGGATTCATAATCAATTCAAGCATTCGAATTTTTTTTTTGTAACGGTAGTCTTTCCAATAGACGAAGGAGATGGCAGAAGAAAATAATGAAAGAAAAGCACAGAGAACAGACATCCATTCAGGAACAAATTTCTTGGATAAAATTTCAAATTAAAATCACCTAGTATACTATAGCGTCACCACCACTATAGTTTCCCATCTAAATGATTCTTTTGATTTGCACACTGACAAGCTCTGGCGCTAGTATATATGGATTATAAACATTCCACTAGCGCCAGCAGCTAACTGTTGTCAGTTTATTGTTGAATTTTATGTGCCTTTAGCGACATCTTAACTATAGTTTCCCAACTAATTTTATCCAAGTGCGGACCTTTTAGTTTAGCTGTTCTCTGACAAAGTTGTTTTATATTATCCCATGGGTGTGTGACAAGACGTGGAATGGTCTTGTCAGCCCTCAACGTCTGTTTCCACGACAGGGACGGCTGGATATTTCCCCAACCTAGTGAGCATCTGCACTTCAGATTAGGAGCGGCTCACGACAACGTCTGATCTTGAGCGGGCGTCTGAATTATAGTTTATGAATTATGCAGCGTGTTGTCTCGGAACTAAAGCTAAGACGGCAGCCCTATCCAGAGCCTCGGCAGCGTGACTTCAATATGGGTTTTTTGCTGCAGGGTTTTTACATTTGTATGGTTTTATACTGAAAACTCGAACCAATACTCGAACGCCGCGGTATGGTCATGTGGCGAAACACGTTTTTTTGAAAAATTAGTGGTTTTTGAATAGACGATGGAATTAACGCGAGTGTTTCGTTTGTTTGTCTGAGCTTTTAGTTTCGTTGCAGTTTAATTCTGGGTGTTTAATTAGTATCTGAAAACTGCACGAATTCATAAATCACGCATAGCACACTAGAACACCGCGTGCGACGGTTTGACATGCAAACCTACCTTAGCCTGAACAGTACACTACACTTTTCTCGATCTGCTAAGTGTTGCTAAGTGTTATATCCCACCAGTAAGCAAAGCGCCGGTGGTTTCTCGGCTCTAGTTTTCTCGGTATAGTAGCATCGCATACCCTTACCAAGATGTCACATTAGAATTCAAAGTCCTGTATTCTAGCTACGAAGTTTATCGATTAAGAGGGGTCAAGCCTTAAATAATTATCCTCAAAAGTGCTTCAAAGCTGTTCTCCATAAGTGGGCGTTTATGGTTAGTATAAAATAATACAAACAACGTCCTAAGCCGCCTAAATCCAGTTAACAAACAACCAACAATACGAATCGTACCAAGTACAAGGTAATCCCCGAAAAGTGCCACACTATTACGATTCCTCGTTCTGCTGCTACCAGCACCGGGGTGCAGCAGCCAGCAGCGTCTTGGTAGCCACGGCGAATGCACACTATACTTGAAGAATGCCACTGCACCGGCGTGGCGTCGGTTGTTTATTGCCCCCGATGGAAATAAGCTCACTTAACAAACGAAATTTGCTGAGTGCAAGCGATTCACGATTTATTCTCGAGTATTGTTTACTCACACACGTCCACACATACACACACACACATGCACACACAAGACAGTGGCCGCGAAGAGGGAGGTATAAATTTCTCCGGCAGATGCACCACGTATCGTAGAAACAAACTACGCCACTTCCGGGAGAGTGTTTCAACCGGGCGGGGAATTCAATTTAATACAAATAAAGAGGTATACTTTAAGCCAGATATTGCCTCGGGAACGAGAAAGGGGGAGAGGGTTTTATCTCTGAAAAACAGCTTGCGAGAGATTTAAATTACAGATGCAGATAAATGAACTAACGGATTGTTTATTTCGCACTAATTGCGCTATGTCGTAAGTGAATCCGATTAGCAGGACTGAAGCAGTTTGTTGTTGTTTTGAAAGGATTGGAACCGGAAGAAGTTATAACGATGCACGAGCAAACGTTGTCAACAACCAATTTTCTGCTGAAGGGTTTATTTCATAACCAGCATTTGCTGCATGCCAGTGCCATTGTTTACAATTTCCTTGGTTCAATCCAATGGAATGGAATTTCATTTCCTATCACATGAGGACGAATAGTTAGCCGTTCGATGATTGATTTTGGTTTTCTTGCTGTTGCAAAGGAACAACGAAACGGGACAATCTACTCAAAGTTATTCAAAAGTTGCATTCCCAAGTAACATTTTTGTTGTATAATAGCTTATCAAGCGCTAGTTCCACGGAAATTAGTTGTACAATAGTTTAATAAGCTATTATGTTACTTGGGTTAGAATGACCTAAATAAACAGTTAAATTTCAGTAAGCTGAATCTTTCTAATTGTATCACAATGTCTTATTGTAACTATGTGATGATTATATTTAAATTTTGTATTTTTTTAAGTAGCTATTCAGTTTGCAATAACAAGACTTGTTTTTTTTAAATCTTTGTCTTTCTGTTTAGG
This sequence comes from Sabethes cyaneus, assembly GCF_943734655.1. NCBI lineage: Eukaryota > Metazoa > Arthropoda > Insecta > Diptera > Culicidae > Sabethes > Sabethes cyaneus. The sequence continues at coordinate 13,502,071 of NC_071353.1, forward strand.
TTGGCAAGAAACACTTAGTTCGAGGTATGAATAAAACATAGCTAGTGCTGCTGCAGTTCAACAAAAAGGTCGAAACTTACCGTGATACTTGGCCGTGTGGACAGCAGAAAAACAGCAGACGGTGAACATCGGAACGAGGAATAATGTTTATTTCTCATCCGCTCGTTTAAATAATTTACTACAATCAAGTCCGGTTCCGAGTGAACGGAAGAGACAGACAAACCAGGGAAGGTAAGGATGGGAGTGGTGAAGAAACCGGCAACAATAGGATTCCGGGACGCGAATTTTGTGCAGAAAAAAAATTTAAGCAGAGAAAGAAACGGGTCGACCGGACTCTGATTTATGCTGCTCAAATCCTTAAATCCTTCCTCATTCCATCTGTTTTGTGTTGTGTTTATTCTTGTTCCTGTATTTTATTACGCCGGTGAAAAGTGGTGTGAAAATGAGTGCTCCTGCTTGCAATGAGAGATGACGATCGACAGCCAGCCAGCCAACCAGGAGGAAGGTCGGTGGCCGGATGTTGGAGGAAAAACAGAGGTCAAAGCAGAGCACTTTCTTGAACCGGTAAAGGGGGTAAGCTGATGTCAGTCTACTGGCGATGTAAATAAACAACGTCGACGCTGCGCGACGATAAATTTTAGTTCCATTGTTCTGCGGGGTTTTTTGCTTTACCTACGCTTTATACAGGTGTTCGAGGTGTTCTAGGGCTCCGTAGAATCAGAGAAACAGCTAGTCTTTGCGGGGATAAATTCGTTGAAAACGATGGTTGTGGCAGGATGTAGTGCTGCTAAACTGGCGCCCCTGGCCTAAACGGACCGGTTGGTTCTAGAACGAGGTTATGTAGTGTAGCAGAATTTCCAAAAAAACTAGCATATTTTCAACAACCATGCATCCCGATTTCTAATCATTTTTATGCTTAATACTTGTTAAATCCCTTTGGATTTTTATCTAAAACCTAATTAATGCTAGTTGTTGCTAGATTTCATTACTCACAAATGTAAAAGATTATTGCCTCGTTCAGCACTCGATGTCGCTGCAGAGAAAGAGGGTGAAAAATCCCAATTACATCAGTTTGTCCACAACAACACAATACTTAAGCAATCTGTAGTGGTTTGCGGTACTTTTCTGTAATTATCAATAATTTAGAAGAATGCCCCTCAAAATTAAACTTTCACGCGCATTAACTGGAAAAATTAAATCTCAGATTCAGGCACACACAAATGACCATTTTTCAATCTCACGGTCACGAAGCACAATTTGTTGTGTATTCATGGTGCCACCAGCTATCTAGCGCTGCAGGGAAGCCAATTTTGCAAATTAAATTTCGTTAGCCATTGTCAAGGCCAGCGTGCCATTCAAATATATACGAATAAGGCTTCCGGAAAGTAACTGCCTTTCAACTGATAATGGTGTAAGCTTTTATTGTTATGTGTGCGGATATATTTACATAATTGTTAAACTTACAACGTTCTGCCTTCTCTGCAGTTGGATTTTCTGACGAAAAAGTCATTTCCTAGACTTGCTATTATGGTCGGTACAAGAGACCGAAACTACCTGGATCAGTCCAGATAGCCTGGCACACCGAAAACAATGCAAACATTATCCAAAAAGCCCCACCCTGTCGGACACTGTTCTCTCGAGATTTAAGCATTTTCGTTGGAGATAAATCCAGTCTTTAAAACGACAGACTGAGGAAAAGCGAACAGAGCGTAACATAGCATCCGAACTTGGAGTGTTGTCCCGATAGGAGAAAAACTGCAATGAAACTGACGGAAAATTCCACAGAATACATCCTTTATACACAATTGCCATTGCCTTGCTAGTCCTTCGAATCACAAAATGGTATAAAATTAGAGACGTTCAACTTGGACAGTTGGTTTCAACTTGGTTCCATTGCTGTGTAAGGCATTCCTCACAAATTCCAAAAGCCCTCGGCAAAGTGAATACCATATGTCCACTTATTCCGGTGACAATTGTTCGAAAAATCTTTTCCCACAGTTGGGAGCTGCTTAGAAAACCGCAAACCGTTTGTGATCTTAAAGCGAAGCGGTCGGATACCGACAGGAATGGCTTACACTAGTTTAGGAAATTAGAGAAACAGAACAGATTATGTTACTTGACTTGAAAGTACACGTTGTGCACCACACAGAAAACTCCGATTGTGTATTCTAAAGGGATCACAAACCGAACCTTGTGGCCATCAGTCGGAATTTTTCGCAATCCACTTCAAACTATTAGCAGTTTGGTGAAAACAGGAATGAAAAGTGTCACCAAGAATGTTTGAATCCCAGTTCGTATACAGATAACGAACAGCTTGCAAACTTTTGTTAACTTGAAATTGTATCTTTTTCAGCCCCATGAGTGCCACTATGGTTGCTATTAGTGCTTAGTGCTTGCATGAATTGTTCATACTTTGTGTTTTGTATTAACAGTGCCAACAGTCCATCGGCGAGTCGCTGCACAGAATGTAGGTCCCTGGGTACCTGTGTGTAAAATATCACTCGCAACTCGCACTCGCAACTCCGTCCGATCGTCAACGTTGGTGTTCCCAAAACTGACTCGACCGTTATGACTTTTACCTCATCTCAAGTCGTTTCGTAATCTATACTTCTCGCTCACTCATATAGCTTCACTCTTTCATGAAGCTTTATTGTATACGATTACTGCGATCTACTCATTTCATTTCGATACTTACCCAGCCATAGAGTAACACTTTTCAATCCGTTACACTGTGCAGAATTTTGAGGTGTTACTTTTAAAATCGGGAGCTTGTTTACGAGTCCGCCGAACAGCGAAGGACAATGAACAATCACAGCGGGATTTTCGCAAGGCTCCATCCACAGCCCATCGATTTGGAACCTATTTACCTGGAACCTACAACCTGGTCTAACAAGGCAGTCGTCGTGTGTTTAAATCCCAGCTGGAAGAGATTGTTACAGTATTGGCTCATATGAATAAAAGAATTTGCTTTACTTCTTCCATAAGGTTTACATGGGAAAAGCAAAGTAAACGTGTTTTATTCATACGGCCTAATAGGATCGTAGCACTAGCCCCGCAATTGTCCTGTACTCTAACTGGCTGCGAAGTCTGCCGAATAAAAACAGAAGGTTATGTTTCGAAAACGGAATGTAGCACCTAGGCATTGCTTTGCTTTTAGCGTTATCGACTAAACGAACACATGCTTCCACGATATGACGAAGTATTTTTACATTACATAAAGAATAACTGTTTCAATAAAAAGTAATTTTGCTCTTGATTTTGCATAAAAAGTTGTATCTCGGGATCGGCACAGAGCACCTCGAATTGTTCATCTTTCGCATGGGGAGAATGTGGCATCCTGGTATTTATACCATATTAGAGGATTTGCCTGGAATGTGTGCGTGTGTTGTTAACATATTATTAGGGCTGCCAAGTTGCCAGTAGCGTGTAACTGGGACAGGAAGAAAGTTGTTGATACCACTGTTACGAGATTTCCTGCCATTCCACTCGATGACACCATTTTCGATACAATCAACGTCACGCGCGTTAACTTCTTCGCGTTAGAATCTTACCCACGATAGCTGTTGTGCGTGAACTCAGCCCAGGTTCTTTGCCTTTGATCATCCGAACACACGCAGCTCGACATCCTGAAGCCGGTGTCACATTAGGATCCCACGCAATCGAAGGACAGCGATTGAAGTCCTCCGGTGCGCAAATTTTATTTTAGCTTGAAAAAACTTTGATTGCTTTCTTTTGTGATCTGTTTTAACAAACAACAAGAGACTGTTTAAAGACGGCTTTGGGCACTTTCGTCAAAAAAAAATTTCCGTATTAGGAGCAATTTAAACAAACTTTTTTTGTTTTTATTTTTGTCGAACTCTTTACTCCTGTACCTATATTATCCACAATTGTCACAGTCTGCAGACAGTATACTCGCTACTTAAACTGATGTTCTCCTGAGGTCGCTTCCTGATGTTCTCTCCATTCATCGCAATGACTTCTGTGGTGCCTGTCCCTCGTCGTCGAGTCTCCGTTCCCCTTCCCAGCGCTTCTTCAAGCTGCCATTCGTTGTATACTTCAATTTTACAGTTGAACCACGGAATTGTCCTATCCTCCCCGCCACAATCGCGCCTTTCCTGCCAGCGCTCATTAGCCGTCCCGACCCTGCGTGTGGGTGTAGTGAGAGAGGCTTCCAAAACTCTCTTCCAGGCAAGCACACAACCGCCCGATTAAACCCCACCGATTACCGAGCAGTTCGCGCGACATTCAGCACAACATCCACGTGTACTGCCAGAATGTAGGCGGAATGAACGCAAGCGTCCACGACTATTTGCTAGCGTGTGTCGATAATCCATACGATGTAATTGTTTGTACGGTATAAATGGCTCGAATCGAGCCGCTCGATGAACGAACCTCCTCCACACAAATCTTAGGATCGAACTACGAAGTCTTCCGTTCCGCACCGCGCACCCTGGCACAACAATCGCAAATTAACGGCCGGCGGCGTTCTAATAGCAGGTCATCATCAACTCAAGGCCTCTGTCTTGGAACACAACGATTAGTTACCTGTTGAGCAAGTTCCCATCGGATTGGGTACGGGACGCCGTTCTCCTCAAGGTTCAAAAGGCACCGGTCTCCGCAAATCCTTCGTCAGCCTCCGCCTCTGACGATTTGCTCATTTTGGATGGTTTCAACCTTTCCAGGATTGATTGGTGTAAACGCGGCAACGGCTATCTGTTCGTCGACTTCAGTTCTTCAACTCTTCCCCCGATCACCATCGAGTTGTTCGCCTGCTATAGTACTGTGAACGCAGGTTATTCCGATCAGCTTCTAATTTCGATCACTGAACTAAAAAGTCGATTTTTAGAATTAAATCAATTGAATTGAATCATAAACCATAATCTGCTCCAGGGCCGGCGCTAGCCAATTTGTCGCTCCACGCAAAATTCTCAAAATGGTGCCCCCAGAACGAACGAAAAACAGCCGGCGTTGCTGTGTGCAGACATTTACTACTTACACACTCGCAAACGCACAGTCTTGTAGCGTCTTTCTGCATAACCACGCACGAGGCAAACAACTTATGAGTAGCCAGCTGCCCGTGAGGGCTAGCGGCACATTGGGATACAGATTTAGCATTACTTTTTGTTTTCTTCTTCGTCTTACGCCCTCGATTCTACACGCGGGTAGGAGTGCGAGTCCTCGCGAGTGATCGGTATCAGTTGCTCAGGTTGCAATAACGTGCGAGAGCGACGACCGTGGCTGTTAGCTAAATGCACACTCACAAAAGTCGTTACAGTGCATGAATAACCAAGAGCGGAAGTCCGAAAGGAATGCTTATGCCGGCGTGTTCATTACAACGAGTAGGATTTCGCAACACTGGTCACAGTCAACCGCCATTTCTTTTGAATAATTGTCGGTTTCTTGAAACCCATTACAGTGGTAACCCGATTTTGTCACTCCCCGATTTTATCACTCCCCGATTTTGTCACCCCCGATTTTGTCACGTTTTTGACCCGATTTTGTCACGTTTTTTACCCGATTTTGTCACGCTTTTGATTTATCAAAAGCTTAGTATGTCAAATGTGTTAAAACACTGTGAAAAGAACTGTGTTCAACAAGTTGATTATCGTGGAGTTTCCACAAAAGTTGTTTCTTATCTCCACAACTATAATAGCTAGAAGGTTAATTTCTTTGGCAAAGTTCTTTATAATAAGAACTTTGAAGAAAGAGTTTTTTACGCTGTGGAATTTCTCTGAACATAGTTAACCAGTATAATCAACCATTTCGGCGCAATTAAAAACGCGTGTTTTCAGACCTTTGGGAGTGCTGTGAAAAGGTGACAAATGTCCACAGAGAGGTAGAAGGAAGTGCGACATGTCCTAAAAGTGATCAAAATGAAGTATATGTAGTTCGTTCTAAGTTATCTGCAAAAAAAAATAAAAATTGAAAAAATACCCGATTTTGTCACTGCCCCGTTTTTGTCACCCTTAAATTCATCATGGGGGTGACAAAATCGGGTCATTACTGTATTAGAAATGATGAACATTCAAAAGTGAAAAAGTTCGATATTTCCTGTTACTTCAGAAACTTCGTCCTCATACCTTGCTACTTCATCGAAGATGAATCTGCTGATTGCGGATTCTGAAGAGATTCGAAAATCTCTCCCGGAAAATTTCTAAATAATTTAATATCATCAATGCCACTTTCCCACCACGTTTATCTGAGTGTTTTGATTGTTGTGTTTTGTTGCGAATAGATTTTCATCAGGAGGAGATGGAGCGCAAACGGAAAGCGAAGAATGGCGTAGGCGTATGAACCATGCACTGCAGGCACTACATGGAATTATTCTCAAAGTACACATGCCAAAAGTTGGGAGAGTATGATGAGTCGGTCACGTCGCAAGACTACCGGATGTCCATGCAGTGAATCTGTGTTCTGTTCTAGAACTTCGTCGGCCTTAAGGGCCCCTTACACGTACGCATGTGTTGGGTTGGAAATGAATAAAATGTTGGCGGGCCATTCAGGTCGAGCGACAAGCCCAACTTCTTCTTTTCGTGGGTCGAGACGCTCGTACACAGGCAAGAGTGTTGACCGAACATGAATTCACCAACATTTTCGGCGGCCAACATGTTCGTACGTGTATGAGGGCCTGTAGGAATAGAGAGACCAGGCTTACAACCTGGCTTGACCAGGTTGAAGCCGATTTGTTTGTGTCGAGATGCTCAACGAATTGGCGTCAAATAACCCAGGACCCAATACAATAACTCTAGTTACACCACTTGCCATGCCATCCCTATGCGAAACGACCGTCTGTCCATTATGAATTCAACCGTGTCGATTTTGACGTGATCCAAAGTCTATTAAACAGTATCGACTGGAATGCAGCCGCCACGTGCCTAAAAAGACGATACCATCTGCCGGGGTGGTATTGGGCCAAAAAAGCATAGGTTTTTGTTCTTTAGCTTGCTATATACATAATTTAGCGATTACTATGATTTAAAACTTGTCAATATATACTTCAATATTTAGTTAACAACTGCCAGAAAGATAGTTTAGTTACAATGGACATTGATGATATTAAAATTACATTAACTTTGACACAATCTCACCCCTTCTAGGGGGTGACATTGTGCCAAAACCACACAGAACAGATTAACAGGCTCGAAGGAAGTAATCGATTTTTCGTGTGTAAAATCTGCCGGCGGCGCCCTCCAGAAATAGTTTGCCAAACGCGTAAAAAAATATGCATGCACCTTTACCAATATTACTTTGTGCTGGAGTTACATATAGTAGCGATGGCAACGACATCAAGTTTTAGTTTGCCCAAGGGGTTTCCAGTAAGGCGTATGAGTGCGTAGTAATCAGAGATTACTTTTGTAATCATTTACGAATTAATTAGGTAATCAATGGTAATCAGTAGAGTAATCAATGATAATCTTTAGTAATCATTGGTAACCATGATTAATTTATAGTAATCACAAGGGATTGATTACTGGTAATCAGAGGTAATCAGTAAAGTAATCAAAAGTAACTTTTTTCAAAAGTGCGTAGTAATCATTGCTGTTGGAAACCCCTTGAGTTTGCCACTTACAGCTCAAGGGGTGCTTCATCGTAGGATTACTCGTTGATTACATAAAAACCTTTTACACACTTTTCGTCAATTACCTGGTAGTCTGTTCTCTGTGCCAATACCATAAAGTTAAGCTAAATACCTAATTAATAAACAGTAGCGTATCTATGAACAATACACATGTAGAAAAATATGAACGTATGGGGCCGACCATGATCACATGGTCTATTAGAATTTGGGGGACGATCGAAAACAACGCACCCTACAAATTATAATGAAATGTATGCACGAAAACTACTCCGGGGGTCTACAACTACCAATTATAAGTACGTGGTTTATAGCTACTAAATATGTAGTAGCGTCTCCAGGCGTTAGAAAGGGGAAATTAAGGGTCGTAAAATCTAAATTAAGGGTCGTAATATCTATTTGATCATTCAACAACAACAAATAATTAACATTTACTTCGTTCGAGATAAATACTGCGGCCAAAGGACATCCAATCAGCCTAACCTTCAAAACCGACTTTGTATGTAAGGTAAAGCATATTTGTCTCATATTAAAGATTTTATTCAAAGGATCTAAAATTTCTAGAGGGAAAGTAAAATTTAATTATTTGGCAGACTTACGATACTGTTTGCTCTTTAAAAGATAATGCAATCTAAATTGCCAAAAAATTGTGTTCCCTAGTAAACAATGCAAGTGTATTGATGCACACTGACGCATTTTTCTTGTGTATGTGAATTTCACACTCTGAACTGATTGTTATAGTTTCGCACAATCTCACCTCGTGGAGCTCGGAAAGTGCAAAATTTAGAAAAAAATATATTTTCGTAATCAAAAGCCGTCCAACGCATAATACCCTTCCAATATATTGTAAATGTTTACTTTATCTATCTTCAGAATAGCAAGCTGATGCGATTTCTTGTTTGGGTTTGTTTATCTGGGACATTTATTGTCAACGTTTTTCCCGATATTTTTAACCCTAAAGTTTGAAACCTTTTTTAAACCAAACTATTCGCTTATATTATTAGTGTTTCATTCCATGTTATTCATAACGTTATGTTATGTTACAAGTCATCTTGAATCTGAGCCATCAGTTTGCATAGAAATAAAATAATCTAATGTTGGGTTTTGGCAGAATGTCACCCCCGTGGTCCAATGTCACCCCGGATGGCAGTACGCATAGTGCCGCACCTGTCTTGGATAAACGCTACGTTACGTTGTCTTAAATCCGAAAAAAGGTATTCAACGTAATGGAACGGGCCTTGACGACCATTCTCAGACAGACGTCATCTACACGCACCTCTCCGCCGCTTCCGACAAGCCGATCCATTAAATCGCCGTCGCAAAACTGGACAAACTGGGCATTGGAGGACCATTGTTCCAGTGACTTAGATCGTATCTGTCGAAGCGTCTTATTAATGTATCTATTAATGAGTTCATCTCACCGGCTTTCACCGCTTTTTCCGGAGTCCCACAAGGTAGCCATCTCGGACGGTTGGTTTTCCTTCTTTAAGGTAACGACAGCAACTTAATGCTTCCTTGAAAGTCCTCGGCTTGTGTTCGATGACGACTTAAAACTGTTCTCGAAAGTAAACGACTCATCGGACACTCCAGGAACAACTGCTGATTTTCGCTGGATGGATGGAACACAAATGTGAAGTGATAACACTCTCGGGAAAGCTGAACCGCCCAGTTGTTAGCTTCGAGGTACGATGCTGGTCTAATAAGCCAGTCGTTATATGTTCGAATCTCAGCTAAGCGGTGCTTGCTAGATAGGGTCAGTACGATCCTGTACTCCAACAGCCGGTTGCGAAGTCTGTCGATAAAGAAGGGTAATGTCAAAAGACGGTATATATCCAAGGCTTTGCTTTTTTGGGAAACCAGAATCCTATATAATATTTGATTACCGATTATCAAGTCTACATTTACGCTATGTACCGTGAACGTACCATATTCTGCGCAGTTAAGACATTTTTATGATTCTTCCGCTATTCCAAGTATTCTAGATTTAAATTAACAACGCGGATAGCAGCAACGTGTAGTGCTACGGTCTATAATATCTGGTAAAAAATATGGGAGTTATAAGTCGACCAACAATTGAGTATATTTTTTGTTTTTTAAACTTATCTACGGTGCCTAATTCTGCGCACTCTCTTGTCCATGTTCCTAATTCTGCGCATGTTTGCTCCTAATTCTGCGCACCCAAAAAGTGAAAATAAATACTCCTGACATGCTGTTTATGACTTGAGACACTGAAAGCACACCAAAAAATCCGGCATTAGCCATTACCATAATTAAATCTATGATTCGGTATTCTTGTGCTGTCCGGGCGGCAAACATTACACTTTAGACATTACATTACACTTTAGACACTTTTTACTAGTAATTGTGTTTTCATATAGAAACCACTTCCCCACGCTCTGACAGCCCCATGAGATTGGACATTAAAAAAAATAGAAGACATGGTTTCATGAATTGGCGCTCGTAGGTTCGGACCCCGAGACACAGCACAGGATTCCAATAAATGCAAGTTAAAGATTCTACTTGAATTTTCATGCCTCTATACCTCAGCCATTTGGGTGAGGTTGCGTATTCTTTCTCGATTTCTTCGTAGGATACATTACTGCGCAGAATTTGGAACATGAATAATGAAAATCTGTGCCTAAATCTGCGCATTATTGCATCGCATTTTTCTAAGGAAAGCAATGCATGCAATCACTCTTTTTGTCTAAAACGTGACTAAAATTAATTATTCTTTCTAATTATGCTGGGTAATTTGATGATTGCAAAGATTTTCGATCATAAATTTGTTAATTTTCTAGAAGGACAATCTTAGCGTTGGTGCTAACGATGATGTTTTCTGCCATATAAAATACTATCAGTTTGACGTTAAATTATTTCGCTCTCAAATATTATGGCCCGTTTGTGAATAATGACGTAATATTCAACAGACATTTATAAATGCGCATATGCGCATATGCGCAGAATTAGGAGCTGCGCAGAATTAGGAGCGTTCACGGTAGATTGCGTCAAATATCTATGGCTCGACTTCAAATTGACTTTCAAACAGCATGTTTCGTTCGTTGTCGACAAGGCCTGAAGGAATTTGTAATTCATTATACGTATCGCCAAAAACTTCAATGATGAATATTTATTGTTCGAAGTCACTCTTCAGCGCGTTGGTTCGTTCCAACCTTAAGCTGCAAATACGTCGGGACCTAACTAAAGCTGTCTTTAAAGCAGATGTTGTAACATCTCGGATTGACGGCCCTTGGATTCTAGAAAGACTCGGCATCTTAACTCGGCCCAACGGCACACAGTGGGACCATTCTGGCAAAAGACGGTCAACTTCTCGCTTTTTCTGACGTTTTTGGGCTTAGGTATCTTCGGTGAAGTGAAAAAAGTATTCTGCATCTGTTGACATTTTCAGACAATTAGATATTAAGGTGATAGCACATTTGAAAAAATTACCTTTTATAGGTACTACATAGCATGTTTATGTGGTCGGCAAAGTTGTAGATCTTTGAATTTCATTAAACTTTGCCGAAGATACTAAGAATCTGCATCATATGGTTTGCGAGATATAATTGACTTTCTGTCGTGACCCCCTTAAAATCAGTTTATTGTACACAAAACCTCATCTAATAGGTTTGACATGTTCTACAAACTTTTTGATACCATCAAAATACGTAACTTTCTAGAAGGTGTAAACATCGGTGTAAACAAGATAGCATCGCTTGATTTTTAGCATACTTATACTATCTTCTATGGCGGTTTAAGCGATGCTAACTTTAGCTGCCAGTAGGTGTCTATTTACAAAAAAAAATACTTGTAAAAACGGTAAAATTTAAGCTTCAAAGCATTTTTTAAAGCAAATAAAGCAACGTACGATGTTTACACCTTCTAGAAAGTTACATATTTTGATTAAATTATCAAAAATATTTACAAAACATGTACAAAATATTTAATAAACTGATTTTAAGGGGGTCACGACAGAAAGTCAATTATATCTCGCAAACCATACGATGCAGATACTTAGTATCTTCAGCAGTTTAATGAAATTCAAAGTTCTACAACTTTGCGGAACACATGAACATGCTTTCTAGTTCCTATAAAAAGTAATTTTTTTCAAATATATTATCCTCTTAATATCATATTCTATGAAAATGTCAACAGATGCAGAATACTTTTTTAAAAACTTCTCCCAAGACACCTAAGCTCAAAAACGTCAGGGAAAAAGAGAAAAGACTTTTGACGTCTTTTTCCAGAATGGTCCCGCTGGCGAACTGATTACAGCACCTTTCGGTAGTATAACCAGCTTAGTTACAATGCAATTTCAACCATTTCGTGCCCTACCTCGACTTTGACGTCAGCCGCAACGTGCTGAAAACCAGATTTGGTATTTTAGCTATTAGTTAGTCAGAAGTCAGTAGGATAGAAAAATCTGTTGACTTTTATTAATAAACAATCAACTTTACTGTCACGTAAGCTACGTATATCGCCATGCTCCGTTTTTGTCGTCGTCTTGAATCATTGAAAACACTCTTGCACTTTCACTAAATGTTCGGAACAATTTGGGCGTATAACCGAATAGAGTTACGGAAAACATTGTAGAAATCGTTTTTAAATGAACTCAAAAAGGAATTCGTGCGCAGCAGTGGTGCCAGTTCAATAGAGGTAGTTGGTATAAATTAAGTGTTATGTTGTTTCTTTACTTTTCAGAAAATTCAGTTTTAGCCGTTTTTTATTTAGAGCTTAGGGTGCCTGCATTATGATGGCCCCAATATTCGCACGACAATTGGCTTATTACATCAGTGTTGTACCACACCGTCAACTAAGAGACCTAGATTTTGTGCAATGCCCGACATTTCCAGTTGTAATTTACTTTTTAAACATTTACCCAAACAAATATGTAGGTACCAATTAACGAATTTCAAAAGCAATAACCACAAGCCTCCAGAGAGCACGGTGTTGTAAGTGGAAATAATTAAGTGTACTTTATGGTGTTCACCGTTAGTCACTAGTCAGTACCCTTTCCCAATTTTAATATTCCAACCCACCATAAAAACGGTGAGAAAATTTTACCTTTATGTTTCGTGGACGGTGACGGTCAGCACCGACGCGTCGTCCCCGTCCGGTGCTAGCCGATGCCCTGGGGAAAAGGAATTCCCGTTTGGAACGTTAATTGGTAGGAAACATTCTCCGGTTGGTTTATGCATAATAAACGATAATAAACGTAGGCCCCATCCAGGCATAGTGAAAAACATAGTTTCACTCGTTCGAATAAATTCCATTAAGGCCGGTCTGATTTTCTTGTCACTTTTCGGACAAACAACGAACCCGACCAACGAGGAAAAGTATTCCGCCCAAAAGCGAACGATATTTTCCGAAAGTCAAACCCAATTCAAGTAAATCCTGGTTACAAATTGCGTACTATAACATGTTGCAAATTAAATCCAACTGAATATGCCGATCGTCGTCTGTGCATGCATCCGCTGCAGGCAGACAGGGCTCGTTGTCCGATTAGAGTCCTACGAGAAACAAATGCCTGCAAGTGTTGCATGAAATGAAAAACGACAGTTTTCCATCTTCCGCACACCCATTGTATGTTATTTTATCGTTTCTCCAATTGCGAATGGGCTTCCGTGCAAGCAAGCAAGCAAGCAGTCATCTAACGATATGCTGCATGCTGCCGTCCGTCTTCATTCCGATTCGCCTCGCACCTACCGACCGACAGTCATCGATACGACATCTACAAATCAATAAATGAAAACCGAGATTAAATTAATATTCTACTGTGCTGCTGCTGGTGCTGCTGCTGTCTCTTATGCGATGGAGTAAACCGAGGTGGATTAGAGGATGACGCTTCTCGGTTATGCCATGCCAGAGCAACAGACGCACGAGACAAGGCGAACAAGAGGGATTGAAATTCAATTTATCTTGATCGACATCTGGCCAACAAGGCGTACAAATATCCGAGAATTTCTGAAGCGACCGGACCAGCAGCAGTGTGTGGGTGTGTGTGTATGTATGTTGTGTGTGCGAATTTCTGTATGTGACCGGTATCTGGGACAACAGATGGTATTTTACGTGGCACTTGCTTGAGAATGATGGGATGGCCACCCCAGGAACAATACTCGAGGTTGGTACCCAACCGGAATGCACTGTGCCGGTTGATTTCTAAGAGTGGTAATTAATTGCGTGGCCAGATTGACACGGAACATATTCCCGGCTAACGGAAGCAGCCGGAACGTTTGCTTGTACTTGTCACATTAGATGGACGTCTGCCGCTTACACTACTGCTGAGAAGAGGTGGCTTTTGAAACTGTGCCGGATTTTGGCCTTGCAGTTGTATCCATTTCTCAAGGATTCATGAAACTGCTTAAAATAATACAAAGAATGAATACTCAAACACTATTATTGATGTCAAAATCATGGTCTGGTTGGAATCCACAACTATTGGAACACATTGGGGGTAAAAAATTTGTAAACAAATTGTAACATAAAGTGTTCAGTAGTGCCACGTAGTGCAACAGCTGGAAGGAAGCGATAGCTGTCAAACTCAGTTTGTTCCAAGTATTACTTGAAAAGCTCTTCCGTCGATTCAAGTACGTCCCGGGTTCCATTGCAACGTGCCAGAGTGCTGTGCCTTATCGAACGAAGCGGCAGCGTGGTTTCACTAACTTTACAACCTCGAGATGCGATGGACAACAACAATGGCCCGACGAAAAGCAGGGTAACGACATTGGAATCTGAACTGGAAGCAGCAGTAGCATGAGGTGGCTGCCGGTCATCTGCTTCGTCATTGAGATAAATAGCGGGCAATCCTCAATAAAAGCTAATTATCCTCATCCCAGGACGGAGACAGAAATACTACGACCAACCTCGACGGATATTGTCTTGGCGGTTTACTGTTTTTTTGTCTCCCATGGTTGTGGCACAGACAGCTAGCGTGACAGACGAAGCCGTGGAAGGTATGCGTAACACCGGGATCCGTTGAAACGACCTAACTTTGTTTGCGAAAAGTTACAATTGAATTTACGACAAGCTTTTTCTTGTGCTCGTTTTCCTCTCCTCTGACGGTTCTCGCTTGTGTAGTGGGCAGCGGTTGTTATTGCTGCTGTAGTTGTAATAGTGGGGAGTTTACGAAAATTACGCGGACGCTTACCACCATTCGTCTCAGTTGAAAATGTTTCACTGAAAGCATCCCTTTGGAAAAGCTTTTAAATGGTTGTAAATTTAATTTTGAGGAGATATTTTCCGTGCTACCGGTGCTACTGACGGGGGTCGAGAGCCGGAATCTGGAGCATCCCGTGGAGTGGGTTGCATCCCAGAGGCAAAGTAAAATAACTGTTATGTAGATAACTTACCGCAATATTCGAAAGCGTTTTGAGGGAGCAGTTTCGTGGCTTGTACTTCGTCGTGGAAGAGACTGTCAACATCAGTGGGAAATAGCCGGAAATATTTGCTTTTTACGTGCTTCTGTACGTTTTTGTCTTATTTAGTTAATGATTTTGTTAAGGCCTATATGGAACACTAAATCGATACATATTGAAATATTAGAGCCAGAGCCAGAGCCAGAGCCAGAGCCAGAGCCAGAGCCAGAGCCAGAGCCAGAGCCAGAGCCAGAGCCAGAGCCAGAGCCAGAGCCAGAGCCAGAGCCAGAGCCAGAGCCAGAGCCAGAGCCAGAGCCAGAGCCAGAGCCAGAGCCAGAGCCAGAGCCAGAGCCAGAGCCAGAGCCAGAGCCAGAGCCAGAGCCAGAGCCAGAGCCAGAGCCAGAGCCAGAGCCAGAGCCAGAGCCAGAGCCAGAGCCAGAGCCAGAGCCAGAGCCAGAGCCAGAGCCAGAGCCAGAGCCAGAGCCAGAGCCAGAGCCAGAGCCAGAGCCAGAGCCAGAGCCAGAGCCAGAGCCAGAGCCAGAGCCAGAGCCAGAGCCAGAGCCAGAGCCAGAGCCAGAGCCAGAGCCAGAGCCAGAGCCAGAGCCAGAGCCAGAGCCAGAGCCAGAGCCAGAGCCAGAGCCAGAGCCAGAGCCAGAGCCAGAGCCAGAGCCAGAGCCAGAGCCAGAGCCAGAGCCAGAGCCAGAGCCAGAGCCAGAGCCAGAGCCAGAGCCAGAGCCAGAGCCAGAGCCAGAGCCAGAGCCAGAGCCAGAGCCAGAGCCAGAGCCAGAGCCAGAGCCAGAGCCAGAGCCAGAGCCAGAGCCAGAGCCAGAGCCAGAGCCAGAGCCAGAGCCAGAGCCAGAGCCAGAGCCAGAGCCAGAGCCAGAGCCAGAGCCAGAGCCAGAGCCAGAGCCAGAGCCAGAGCCAGAGCCAGAGCCAGAGCCAGAGCCAGAGCCAGAGCCAGAGCCAGAGCCAGAGCCAGAGCCAGAGCCAGAGCCAGAGCCAGAGCCAGAGCCAGAGCCAGAGCCAGAGCCAGAGCCAGAGCCAGAGCCAGAGCCAGAGCCAGAGCCAGAGCCAGAGCCAGAGCCAGAGCCAGAGCCAGAGCCAGAGCCAGAGCCAGAGCCAGAGCCAGAGCCAGAGCCAGAGCCAGAGCCAGAGCCAGAGCCAGAGCCAGAGCCAGAGCCAGAGCCAGAGCCAGAGCCAGAGCCAGAGCCAGAGCCAGAGCCAGAGCCAGAGCCAGAGCCAGAGCCAGAGCCAGAGCCAGAGCCAGAGCCAGAGCCAGAGCCAGAGCCAGAGCCAGAGCCAGAGCCAGAGCCAGAGCCAGAGCCAGAGCCAGAGCCAGAGCCAGAGCCAGAGCCAGAGCCAGAGCCAGAGCCAGAGCTAGAGTGCACTGCACTTGTGCTTCCCAAAACCGTAACGACAGATTTTAGAAAAAAAAAGTGATAAAGCCTTCCCGTACAACATATCAGAGATTATTCGTTTCGATTAAAGCTAGACCAAGTTGATGTCCTGAGAGTAAAAAATTTTGTTAAAGAGTACAAACATCCCTCCTCTTCATGCGATTTTATCGTCTGAATATCGAACCTAGTCTAATTTGATGTCCTGAAAGTAAACAGTTATAGAAAAGTAAGCTATTAATGTGCGGAAGACTCTAGCTAATTGATGATATTTTAATTATTAGCGAACATAGCAAATATTTCCACCCAACTTACCATTTAACCCTTTATAAGGCAGTGGCAACTATACTGCCACCAACAAAAATTTTTTATTTTGCTTCTATAATTATATTGATGTCATTATAGACGCAAAACAAATATTTTTCGTTGGTGGCAAAATAATTGCCACGGCCTTATAAAGGGTTAATATCACCGTGAAGTTCATTTACGTGAAACCAAATCATTTTTATTATTTACTTATGAACTAATATGTTAGCATGTAACTGGTAATAGGAAGGTTTTGTTAATTTTGCACGCAGAGAGAACTTGTGGATTTTTTTTGACGTTCAACTGTTGTGCCAGCCAATTCATAGTTTTTAAGGTTTTACGACGCGAACAACGCGGTTAGATTTGCATTGCAACGGTCGTAGCCAGGTCCAAAAATCTTTTCCTCCAAACTTTAGGATTGCCTTGCAAGCTTAACAACTACCCTTCGTTTGGGAGAGCTGGTCCCAGCCTGGAACTTCCTACGCCCGGCAAAGGTTAACTTCGTGAAGTTGACTTTGGAAAGTCCAATCGCCGGTGAACGGGTGACCGGACCGGACTTTCAAAGGAAAAGCCCTAGAACTGCCAAACTGTCGAGGGCGGCCGCCATTGTGCTCAATCGTCGTTTTCTGTAAGTTTTTCTTTCTTTCTCTCCTTTCGCTGGGAACTGGGAAAGTTTTCCCCTCAATTAGATTTTATTGGCTTTCGTTTGGCAAATAGTTCAGCCCGAAACAATGGGAAAATCATAATGGATGAGCTGGCATCGACCCGAACTGTGTGATGCAGGTCAAGTTGGTTGTCGTTGCGGTGATTCAAAACTTGCCGGCCCTTGAATAATGATGATTGTGATCGAGTTGCTGGTCGCAAGTTGAGCTTCGAGTGAGCTTTTTATTTACTTTATTATTACGAACCAATTCGGAACTCAATCAACTTTGCTACCGCTTCATACGGAAGCATTTCAGTGAGAAACTTTTCAAGTTGGTGTTGAACCCAATTGCTGGACGTTCCTATTTCAATCTGCAAACGCAGATGTGCAGACTTTAACGGCAGCAAGGAACCAATTAGTGGAAATTAACGGAGAACTAAACACCAACTAACGCATCCATATTCCGAGACCCGCTAGGTATACGCGTTTATGGCTTAATTATATCAACACAATGGAAAACTTTTGCTTCCTCCAACCAAACAGTGTCCAACCAGCCAACGCCGCCGGTGGAAACTTTTCTAATCTGAATAAACGAACCCAACAACCGGGTCGGGAAAGTCCGGTGTACCGGAGAAAACATTTTAGATTTTTAATAACGTCCCGCAGGCAGCAACCGTGAACTTGATATGTCTGATTTATGTTCGGTTTTCCTGTTCTTTTTTCCCGCCCCCCTTATTTGCTTCTCTCCGATCGAACGAAATCGTTTTAAAACATCTCCGATAGCAGAAGAAAGAAAAAAAAAACCATTTGGAAAGTTCGAGCGTGAGTGAGTTCCTTCCTGCTTTTCCGGCCAGCAATGACCGGCGCAGCCCAGCGGAGAAGCAACTTTTCCTTTCGAAGAATTTCTGCCGAGCGTGGGAAGTGCCGGATGAAAAAAAAAAAATCTCCCATTTTCATCATCGTTTAGTTTAGTTTGATGCCGTCGTCCTTTCGCATACATTCGCGATGGATGTTATTGACGTTTTATGGCACATTCTGTCGATGGAAAGTATGTGACATGCCGAGAACTAGCATGATGAGTTCCACCAGTCCGTTAATATCAAGGAAAATTAATTTTATTTCAGTGATGTCCATTACATTTCATGTTGTTTTCTTCTATCTATCTGTTGGTCATTAGGCAATTAATAAGTTTTACACTGTTTTACAACGAAGTTACAATGAAATTTAAGGTGAGTTCTGAAAAAAAAATTGTAGGCTTTCGGGTTATTAGGACAAAATAAAACCGGCTGATTAATTACGGTATTTCATGTTTTTGAAAAGATATGATGACAATGAATTTGATAGGCTCGAACTATTATGATTTTCGAGCCGCATTCATCGCTCATATTAGGAAAGTATTAGAGGTCAGTACAACTACATAAACAAATTCCGCTCTTTACCATTCACGCCTCATCTCAATCTGTTAGATCCTATCGACTCTTTGTTTCATTGCTGTCTTCTATAGTTCCCTCTGTCAATTTTAAAATCTACCGTTATAAAAACTTAATTATATGCCTGACATCTCATTCGATGTCAAGACTTAGAAACAACGAGGTTGGTCTATTCCATAGGAACGGAGCCTTTCCCTGAACACCCGCGTTAAGAATCGCGTCGCGGCTAATATGTTGACAGACGAACAAGTAAGTCGCAAGCGCCTGCATAGTATCGTCGTCCCGTCAGTAAAACGAGTTAGATTAAACTTCTCGATCGGCGGTTTCTACAGTAGACGGAGGAAGAGACACAATTTGTGTCTACCAATAACTCAACCTGCCAAGGATTGGACCTTAGATAGAGATTATTTCCTGCTTCGAAACAATTTGCATTATTGCTGAATTATATGAAAAATTTTCCAAGAATGGTACAGTGAAGTTACAGCATAAAGTGTGTAAACAGTAAAATTCATTGTAATCGTAAAGTTTTTATATTAATATGAATACATTATATGAAAAATTTTCCAAGAACGGTACAGTGAAGTTACAGCATAAAGTGTTGTAAACAGTAAAATTCATAGTAACCGTAATGTTTTTACATTAATATTCGTCATGCATTTCTACCCGGGTAGCCCCCGTCTAGCACGGCATCCTGGTATTTATACCATACTAGCTGAGCTGACAAACTTCGTATTACCACAAATTTAACTATGCTGTACGGGCAACGCCGTAGCGTGCAGTTGGCCAGACTGGCCCCCGCCAAGGGCACTAGCTCTAGGGGCCGCCAAAAACGGCCTGCACTAAAGCAAAAATATGGTCGAAAATCTGATCAAAAATGTGGTTCAAAATTTGGTTTATTATCTGATCCAGTTTGAGAATCTGGTTCAAAATCTGATAAAAATTTGCTCCAGAATCAAGTCCAGGCTCAAAATTTGGTCTTGGTCCAATACGTGGTCCTAAATCTGGTCCCACACCTGATCCAAAATCTGACCAAAAGTGTGGTCCTAAATATTATCCAAAACCTGGTCCAAGTTTGATAAAAATGTGGTCCAACACTGGCCCAGAAACTGATGGAGGTCCTACGTTTGATTCAGCTTCAGAAACGGGTCCAAAGTATGGCCAAAATCTAATTGAAACTGTAGTCCAAAATCTGATCCAGAATCTAGTTTAAATCTGTTCTAAAATTTGATACAAAATCTCAAGTTTAGTTCAAGTTCATTGACTGGTTCAAAATCTGATCCAAAATTCTGGTTGGTGGTTTAAAATGAAATCAAATATGTGACCCAAAATCTCCGGTTCTAGAATCTGGACCCAAATTTGACGCAAAATCTAGTTCTGGTAAACAAATGCGGTTCAGATTCGGGGTAATGTCCACAATCTGGTTCAGGTCTAGAATCTGGTCCAAAATTTGATGAAAAAGTGGTCCAAAATCTGAACTACATAGAATCTGATGCAGCTCCAAGATCTTCTTCAGGTCCAGAATATGATCAAAATTGTGGTCCAAAGTCTTATTCAAGATCTGGTCCAAATCCGATAAAAATGTGATCCAAAATTTAATCCAGAGTCTAATGCAGATCCAGACCAGGTCTGAAATCTGGGTCCAAAATCTAATCCAAACCTGGTCAAAAATCTGATCTAAAATGTGGCCCAGTTCCAGAATCTAGTCCAAAACTGTTCCAAAATTTGAAACAAAAGTTGATAAAAAATCAGAGGGGTTGTGTACAAGACACGACCGCATATATAGGTGACGCAGGACTACGTAAGTCTCTTTGTAGTGATAGTAGGATGTATTCATGCTTGTAATCATTCGATTCTTCATGTATACATGCTATAACATGTGTCGAACATGTGTAGTTTTTTCTGGCACACTTCCCTAACACAGACATCAAATTGGACTAGGTCTAATCGCGTTCGTAAGAAATCTGTTGGCACGAGGGGGCTTTGTCACTCTTTCTGGCGTACTTCCCAAGCAAGGACATCCAAATGGTCTAGGTTTACTCGCGGTGTTAAGAAATCTTGTTGAAATGAGGAAACTTGGTCACTTGTTTTGGCTTACTTCCCAAGCACAGATATCAAATTGGTATAGGTTTAGATCATCGCGAAGAATCTTCCAACCAATCACGAAGCGAGAATTCTGGTAAAACATAGGTTCATTATTTTTATTTTTTAAAAGGTCGACATCAAGAATCCATACTTTTCTTCATTTGGGTCAATTCTAAGAAGATTTTCCGATCGATTGGTGTAAGAATATTGAAAATCGATAGGAAAACCGCTGAGCTATTAGCGCTCAAAACCTTTCATTTTTCGTGACGCTCGCATTTTTCGATTTTTTGGAATGACACCCTATCTCAAAACTTGCCGTAAGACGTAGTCCTACGTCAAAAAAGTGGGCGATCAACTATATCTTTCACCCGACTGTATCCATATACTGAAAAAAATTTTCAAAATGATGTCTTGTATGAAAAAGGGGTTGACGGACTATTCATGCATGTGACGCGATGTAGCAATTTTCGAAATAATGAAGAATGAGCGACTGTCTGATCCAAAAACAGGCTTTGGGCGTTTAATATGGACTGTGTTTAACTGTTTAATTATGTTAAATCATTGCTCCTATATTAATTGAAAGGCAATTATATTTCAAATCAACCTGTCACAATAAATGGTGCTATATATCAACTATTTGCAAGGAAATGGTTGAAAGTGAACAAGTGGTAATTGAGATTGTTTATTTATTTTTTCCGTTCAACCATAAGTTGTTCAAAATCTTTACACCAGTTACAATTCGTTTCAAGCCAGTTACCTAAAGTTGACTAGTGCTACAAGTCACTCACAAATTTCCAACATGCGATATCGTCGCCAATCACAAGAAGAAGTATGATTGTGGCCTGATGAAACTCTTGGTGGAACCACAAACTCCAAGAAACGGATATAACTGATACACAGAGCACGAGTATTTAAGAAATTTAAACTAGTCTTCTTGTATTAAACTATGTTTCTGAGCATTTATTACAATACAGTACATTAAAAATTTGCATGACAAACCCCCTGCAAAATGTCAAGCTTTGTCGAATTGAACTTGCATTCGTAGTTCTACGTGAGCCCCTCGTTCGTGCCCCTAGACACAGACCTTCATGCTTTTTGTACGAAGAAAACCCATTTATTGCGGCATCTTATGATTATTTATTGCATATGTTTCGGAAGAACTTGCACAGAAATCAAGTGTCCATACCGCCCAAAGAGCACGTCTAAGCTTCTAGCTGCTAGGTACTATCAGATTCAGACACAAATCTTTGTAACCAATTCAGATCAAGGATTGTTTGTAATTTGAAGCAAAAACGAACAAATGGAAATAACCATTAAAATAAATTTGGCAATTTGGATGTGTTGTAGGTACCATGAAGTGTGAGCAATATTTTCGTACGATAACAAGTTCCGAATTACTTGAAAATTATTTTTCGAATTCTAAATTCCTTTTGATTCCGAACTGATTAACTTGTATTCACATTTAGAGCTCTTTTCCAATTCCAACACATTAAATCAATCTGTCTGTGCATGGGAAGCACGCCAGAAAAAGTGATAAAGTCCTCTGCTCTAACAAAATTTCTTAGGACCGCTAACAATCTAGACCGATTTGATGGCTGTGTTAGAGAAGAGCGCCAGAAAAGTGATAAGTCTCCTCATCCCAACAAATCTCGTTAGGGCTGCGATAAACCTGGTCAGTTGCAAGTTGCATGGATCTTTACGTATATGTATACGTATACGGAAGCTTATTTGATTGCTTGAATTGTGTTTTGCTTAGGAAAGATGGTATATTCGAAGATGGTTCCCTGGACTAGACTAAATCTTGAATATCACAACCCTTAGCTGCTAATAGGGTAACCAACCTAATTTAGATCCCATCAGCAGCAGCACATAATTTGGACACTTCCATCTGATTTTGCTGTAAGTGTCCAAATTATTTCCAGCTACTGATGGGGTCCAAATTACTTTATTTACCCTACTACGTCTCCCGGTATCAAAACATCCAGAAAACGGAAAACCACTATCTGTTACAATCTTTTATCCGAGCAGCGACCACCGTATCCGGGAGCTATGGAACTAATGTTTTCATCGGGATATATTTTTTATAATTACCGACATTTTTTTCATCAGATTTCGAACTAGATTTTGTAATAAATTTTGGCCCAGGTTATATACCAGATTTGGGACCACAGTTTTGATCAGACTTATTGGTCCAGATTATGGACCTAAAGCAGATTTTGGGCCACACACAGTTTTTTGACCGGATTTTAAACCACCAACCAGATTTTGGATCAGATTTTGAACCAGATTTCGAACCTGGACTACATCGTGGACCCCAACTATTATCAATTTTCGTTTCCGTTTTCAGAACAGATGTGGACTAGATTGTGGACCAAATTTGGAACCACATTTTTAATCAGATTTTTGACTACATTTAGGATTAAATTTTGAATTCAGATTCCAGACCTGCACCAGATTATGGGCCACATTTTTATCAGGTTCGGACCAGCTTTTGGATAAAACTTGAGTCACATTTTTTATTACATTTTGGATCAGAATCTGGACCTGGACCACATTCTGAATCTGAACCAGGTCTTGCAGCTGCATCAGATTCTAGACCAGATTTTGGACTATCTTTTTATCAGATTTGGACCACATTTTGGAAACGTTGGACCACATTTTTGATAAAATTTTTGACCAGATTCTGTACCTGTACCAGATTGTGGGCCTTGCCCTGATTCTAGACCAAATTTTTAACACATTTTAAAAGAAAAAAACTTTGGTCCAGATTCTGGAACTGGACCAGAGTGTAAACCAGATATTGGGCCACATTTTTGATCATATTTTAAACCACCAAATAGATTTTGATTCGGACTCTGGACCTGGACGGTATTTTGGACCTGGACTAGATCGCAGACCAAATTTTGTAACAAATTTGGAACAGATTTTATTTAGAATCTGGACCAGATTTGGGACTACATTTTTCATTAGATTTTGGTCATATTTTGGATCTGATTCTGGACCTGAACCAGACGTTGGACCTCCATCAGATTCTAGACAAGGTTTTGAACCTCATTTTTCTTAGATTTGGACCAGGTTTTCGATAATATTTTGGACCACATTTTTGATCAGATGTTGAGCCAGATTTTGAATCACATTTTGGGCCAAAATCAGATTTTGGGACTGGACCACATTTTTTATCAGATTTTAAACCAGATTTTCAAACTGGGTCAGATTATAATTCAGATTTTGGACCACATTTTTGATCAGTTTTTGTTTTGGACCACATTTTTTATCAGACTTCGGACCCAGTTTCTAGACCTGGTTCTAGAGCCGTAGCGTGATATTGTACCGACCCTGAGGAAGGCCCGATTTGGCACACTCTCATTTCTTAAATTGTTTTCCTTCGATGTTTATTATTTTTTACAACGATTCGTCCTACATCTTCCTACATCCAGTACTTCGCTGCACTCGAAAATACCTTACTGAGGTTCAGGCTAATTTTGCCGCCCCCTAGAGCTAGCGCCCTTGGAGGGTGCCTGTCTGGGCAACTGCACGCTACGGTGCTGCTCACGGCATTTTTCAGGTAAGTTCAAGTTCAGGTGTACAGAAAGTATCCAATCCGGTTCATTGAAATTTGTAATGTGTGCATGTTTTCCTGAAGAACGCAGAACAATGATGATAGTTAGAAACAATAATATCTGTTGTTAAGTTCAATTTGTATCAAATTTTAAAATCAAAAAATTTTTGCCGGATCTTGATTAATCGCAAAATACCTATTTTTGATTCTACAATTTTTTTATAGAAGCTGGATAATTTTAGAAATGACAAACCTTATTATTGAACTAAAAGCACATAGAGTAGACATTCATCTTAATCTCCTGGGATGTGTAAAAACTCAAACCGCCATATTGGACGTAAGTGGTAAAGCACTCGCTACGTGGCGCTCGTGTCGCAGACAGATGAGATTTTGATTGTTCACCAAAACATTACAAGCAACTGCGTTGCTACAGTAACTGGAGCAATCACATTTCAAAACAAATAAATAAAATAATAATACACTCAGCACTATGGCATGGTATGATGGTATCTATCCAGCTTTTTACGAGTCATAATATTTGACATTTCCTTAATACATCGCACATTTGGTTTCCGCACGTTCACGGCGAACCAAAGGAACGTACGGAAAGAAAACGTGCGATGTATTGCTAAAATGTCAAATATTATGGTTCGTGAAAAGTTGGATAGACCATTGACGCCGGCTTTGGGATATTGATCTCGAAGTAAGCGAAATACAAGGTACAATACTCTAGGGTTAGCACAAAAGATGGCAACAAATTTCACCTTTAGGTAAATACAATTTAAGAAGAATTTCGGATACGGATTGATTGAATCAACCGGAAAATCAGCTGTAGTATTAATGTAAATCACATTCTAAAATGTGATTTACTATTACAATAGAAGGAGCTTTATCTTTTATTATCGACGAATAGTAGTTAGGTCTGTGAGTAGTTTAGCAATATTATTGAATGTTGAGTAACGGATATTTGTTCGCACTTATAGATGAGTTCCATTGCGTAACGCAGCGGCAGAACTCTGCACTCGGTCGAAACGTCCGATTTATTTATTGATAACCGCGGCGTCTCAGCAATATTTCGAACCTGTTTCCTAACATGCAAACACAATTACAATTTTCGTAATAATACATAATTTACTTGTATCATGTTACATAGTCTCATGTTACTGTATCGTCTGCGTTTGAAATGCTGAGAAATTGCGCAGAAACTTGAAAGCATTATGTCTTTATTAATAAAAATTGTAGAAAAACTTCTGATGAGTAGATGCAAAAATTATTGCAAATCCAATCCATCAAACGACTTAGGTATATTCGTCTAAAACTATGAAGATTTTTGAAACTTCATCTTCGTAATTCCTTATAGATGCAAACTTCGTTAGAAGTTTGGTTCCGTTTTTTCGCTGACAATTTAATCATATTCTCCATTAAGCCTCCATTAGCCTTTCAGTTGACCTCGAGGTACAACACTGGTCTAGCAATTCAGTCGTCGTAGGTTCGAATCTCAGTTGGAAAAGGCTGTAAGAGTCAATAGAATCGTAGCACTAATCCTGCAATTGTCCTGTACTCTACCAGCTGGCTGCGAAGTCCGTCGAATAAAAACCGAAGGTCAAGTTCCGAAAGCAGAATACAGCACCAAGGTTTTGCTCCCTTGAACGATTTCAATTCTCATCTTCAGGCCAGATTGCGTGCAACCGTATTTGAATGATAAAGCATCGAAATTAACCGCCCCGTATCCATTGAACAGGTTGAGTAGAAATTTGTCCTGCCCCCCACCCAAAACAGCAAATCGTTTCGCTGGCTGCTGCCTAAGAACGATTTTCCGCCCGATTAACACGTACCAGACCGAAGAACAAAAAAGCTCTACCCCATTCCACCTCTTCGCTTTCTCCGGGTCTCCCCCTTCGCCCCTCTTCTTTTTGGTGGTGGGTAGTCAGATGGAAATTGATGGAGCGCTTTAAAAATCGTCATTAAAAATCGCGCTAGATTTATTGCCAGGACGAGCTCGCACCGTTTTTCGCTGGCGCCACCAGCGCGTCGGTATCCCGTCTGTCGCGCTATTCGAAAGGCAGAAACACGGAGAAATAGATAGCAATTTACATATTAATTGAAATTTTCATTGATTTCAATTCACGGCGAAGCGGAATTCCGCTGGTGAAACTTTGCCGCTGATGTTGCTCGTCGCAGTGGAAAGCATGTTTTTCCAATGCTCTGTATGATTCACAATTTTCGTCATTCTGTGAGCTGCGTCAGCATTGTTATAGGACGATTTTGTTAATAGTTTAATTCTAATGTTAATATTTCTTCTGGGATCACTCACAGACAGCTATAAAATTATCATTTTTCTTGATTGAATACGCTTCGCGTCAAGAAGTTTTAAAAACAACCTGAAACGTTTTATTATTCTGGTCTAGCAATTATTCGTGCTGTGCGTAGGAAATTGGTGCATCAAACAGGAAGTTTTCAATTTAATTAAACGAATTAATCCTACGAAAAATACTGTAAATACTCTATCAATGACACATGTATATTCATCAAAGTATCGTGGATTCAAAATACATATAAAAATCTTCAAAAACAAGAAGAAACCACGAGCAAGAAAAAACATGATCCGGAAGCAAGCTATTCGTCGAGTCCACTCCAGTCAGCCAAATTGATTTACGAATCCAGCAGAAAGGTCATTTCAGCTTCACACCCCCTCCCCTCTGGCCCTCTGGCTTTGGTACCAGGTCAGGATGCAGGCACATTACTTGCATGCAGAATAAATTATTTACGGTTCCTCTCGCTCCACTTTGTCCCACCGCAGATCATGTTGGCAATTCAATTGTAAAATTCAACAAATTTCAACGCTACAATGTGGTCGTTCGGCGGTAAAGGCACCACAGACCTGCCAGCTGGCCGCTTTGTGGCCGAAAAGCTCTGCCTAGTAAAGAAAATTTGCTTTTTCCCACACGAGTATGTATGTCTGTGTGTGTATGCATGTTTGTGTGATGGAGTGTGCAGCAATACAACATTTGTAACCGAAGCATTCGAAATATCTGACTCATAAATCACACCGTTCCGAAATATGATTATTCCTTAGCTTTAGTCGTTTCGTTCGCTTGGCAGCAAGTGCAAGTATACTGCTATGCATAGGGGAGAATGGAGGAGTTTGAGGGGTGCCGCTGAATTAGGAGTAAAATAATGGAACAATGTCGGACGTTTCAGCACAATTCCGTTAATTCTCTCGTTTAAGCTGGAATGTCTATATTCAGAGTTGTGACAACGTCAAAATTGAAATAACGATTATCGACTCGAAAATTTGCCGAGTAACAGTCGATGAACGAGGAGAACATAATGACAGCAATCAAATGGTGATAAATCTCACATTACGGTAAAAGTTTTCGGTTTTTGAGGCTACAAATCATTTTTTTTTCATGTCTCTATATGGGCAGATCAGCAGATCAATCAGAGCATGTGCCGTCGAACGGAACAACTACTCTACACTTTCTTTCTATGCCTGTTACACGCTACCAGCAACTACCCAAACAATGTGTCATTAACACACATTCCACATTCAAGGCAAAATCTTCTAATACGCTAAAAAAACCAGGGAGCCACATCCTCCCCATGCATAAAATGAGCAATTCAATGTAAGGTCCATCATAGATTATTTACATTGTTGGCACAGCTTTCAAATTAGTTTTGTTTTTTATATTGGAATTACTCTCATATGTAGACACACGTAGTCTGTAAATAAATCGCTTTGAAATGTGATGACCACAGAACCCTTAAGAGGCAAACCCGTGCGGTTGCACAGAGCCTCGCACTTCGGTGAAGACTAGAGAAAAATGTTTAAAAATTCAAGTGAACAATCCCTGGCATTAAATGCAATGCAATGGAAATGCTTCCTTTTCTCTTTTATTCAAATGCAGAGTATAAAGTATTAAGAAAAAATCGATTAATTTAGGCCTCGCAGCTCTAGAATGAGTCATTACATGTGCCAATCGACGCGGCTTGCACGCCGATTGTTCACGGAGGCTTCGGTCAAATGGGTAGTTAGCTCTTTTGAACCAATGAAACCTCCAAATCCAGATAATATTCCATTATTTTTTACACAGAAAATAGATGACGTTAAAATTTCCGAGCTCATCAACCTTTTTTTCGAGCCAGCGTCGCTTTGGGACATATCCAGCTGAATTGGCGGAAGAGGGGGTCAGTCCTGGCGTAGTGGTTAGCATTCACGCCACGAATGACCCAAGCTGGTTAAAGTGACTATAATATAACCAAACAAAACAAACGAGTCTTTAAAGAGCTCTCCGTTACATGGAAATCAACATACATGCCAACCGGACAAATCTACGAAAACCGCACTGCATTGTTGAGAAATCACTCAAATATCAGGAGACGGCACTTTGTGCTTTCCTTGATATTGAAGGAGCTTTCAATTACACGTTTCGTTTCAATTGTTACGGCCCTCTTATAAAACGGAATCGACCATATTATAATAGACTAGATTCAAGCAATACTTTCGAGCAGTGAAATCACAGTAACATTTAGAGATACGTCAGTTACGATTTCAGCGATCAAAGGATGGCCACACGGAGTGCTCGAAAAAGATTGACGAAAGGTTCTCTCCCCCCGTGCATTGGGTACTGGTAACTGCCGCGCTTCTTCACAATCACAATCACGGAACTCCTAGCTGGACACTGTCCCGGTCTTTATCATTTAAAGAATATCGGATGATACCAAAACCTGCCGCTTTTGTAACTCTGAACTTGAAAGTTCAGCGCATTTGCTCTTGCTTTATCCAGGCATAACTTCTTCAGAAGTTTCCTTCCTGAAGCCCAAATCTCAATAGGTCATAGATTTTATTAACCATGTAGTACCGAATTGGGCCACAAGATAACAACTATCTAACTCCACTCCAGCAATGGATACGAGCAGCTCGTAAACTGTGTACAGCATTCGAAGTCTGCCCTAAAAGATGATCATTTGTGTGGTCTTTTAATACACTGCCCTTGTGGGCTACCGCTCGCCTGGACACCGTCACTCTCCGCCAGATCTCGCTCCACCTGATCTAACTATCTTGTTCGTTGCGCTCCTGGTCATCTTGTTTCTACCGGATTTGAAGTGAACATCACCATCTTTGCAGATTAGTTGTCCGGTATTCTGGCAACGGACCCTGCCCAACGTATCCGTTCAGCGTAAGCCACCTTTTCAATTTTGGATTCGCCACAAAGTTGTGCGAGTTCATGGTTCATTCTTCGCCTTATACCACAGAGAACAGATTAACAGGCTCGAAGGAAGTAATCGATTTTTTGTGTGTAAAATCTGTCGGTAGCGCCCTCCAGAAATAGTTTGCCAAACGCATAAAAAAATATCCATGTACCCTTATCAATATTTCTTTGTGCTGGAGTTACATAGCAGCGATGGCAACGACATCAAGATTTAGTTTGCCACTTACTGCTCGAGGGGTGCTCTATTGAAAGGTTACTCGTA
Organism: Sabethes cyaneus; assembly: GCF_943734655.1. Taxonomy (NCBI): domain Eukaryota; kingdom Metazoa; phylum Arthropoda; class Insecta; order Diptera; family Culicidae; genus Sabethes; species Sabethes cyaneus. The sequence continues at coordinate 13,531,888 of NC_071353.1, forward strand.
GATTACATAAAAACCTTTTACACACTTTTTGTCAATTACCTGGTAGTCTGTTCTCTGTGTTTATACTTCGTTCCGTACGCCACCAAAGATCGTTCTTATCACTCGTCTTTCGTAAACTCCAAGTACTCGCAAGTCTCTCTCGAGTATTGTTCACGTTTTAAGCCCATAGAGAACCACCGGTCTTATGCTTAGTCTGTTCGACCGCAATTGCTTATAAAGTCCATAGTAAGCAAGACTTACGCTGATAATTCGCCTTCGAAACTCACGGTTGGTGTGATTGTCCGCCGTTACCAGTGAGCCAAGATAAACAAATGTATCGACTACTCAAACTCATCGCCGTCGATCGTTACTTTCCCGCCCAAGCGACGTCGGTCAGCCTCGCCTTAGCCGGCCAGTATGTACTTTGTTTTAGGCGTATTTACCTTTACCTCAATCCTTTCTGTTTCGCGCTTTAGTCTGGTGTACTGTTCAGTCACTGCCAAAGATCTTCTGCCGATAATATCCATGTCATCAGCAAAGCAAACAAATTGACCGGTTTTGTTGAAGATCGTGCCCCGCGTGTTGATATCCGCTCGGTTCATAACACCTTGGAGCGCTATGTTGAACAGTAGGCATAAGAGACCATCATAGCTCTTTTCGGTTGAAGGGACCATATGCGGCTTTGAAGTCGTGGGAACTCTGTATTCACGGTCCTTTTGGAGGATCTGCTAACTTACTTACTTTAGCAGCCGAGAGCCGGGATGGCTCTTGCCGTATCAAGAATTCCTCTCCATTGTACTCGGTCCTGGGCTACTCGTCGCCCAGCTAGCATTTTCATATGTATAAAAAAGGTAAAAATCAGTATTATGTGCAGATATACATGCTAAATAAATCGTATTTCATGTGCAAACTTGGCATATCCGTACTATTTTGGAGGCGATATACGTGATTACGAATAATTTTGAGCGTTGCGACTATATAAGTATTTATATACGATAACTAGCTGACCCGACAAACTTCGTATTGCCACAAATTAACCTGTGTTGTACATAAATCATGAATCTTGGATGATCTTTGTCACTTCTCGAGTTTTGCAAGCCCCCCAGTGGGCGGCGCTTCCGACGGCGGGTCACCGGCAACACTCGCGACCGGCTCGTCCTGAATGATCTAGTGTTACCATAGATAGTTTTTGTGGTCTTGTTATTGATTAATGTTTTATGGAAGAGTCTCGAATTTCTCGAGTTGGATTAGTTTTTGAGTTTCGCAAAAATTTCTGTTTTATTTGTATGAGAGTCCATATCCCCCTACCACAGGGGTGAGAGGTCTCTAACTATCATAAAATAAATTCAAGACTCAAAAATCTCCTACGTGCTAAATTTGGTTCCATTTGCTTGATTAGTACTCAAATTATAAGGAAATTGGTATTTCATTTGTATGGGAGCCCACCCTCTTAAAAGGGAAAGGGGTCGTAATACACCACAGAAAAAAAATTCTGCCATCTAAAACTCTCACATGCCAAATTTGGTTCCATTTGCTTGATTAGTTCTAAAGTTATGAGCAAATTTGTATTTCGTTTGAATGGGAGCCCTCCCCCCCCCCTCCTAAAAAGGTAAGAAGTCCTAATTCATCATGGGAAAAATGGTTGCCTCCAAAAACACCCACATGCCAAATATGGTTCCATTTGCTTGATTAGTTCTCGAAATATGAGGAAATTTGTATTTCATTTGTGTAGAAGCCCCCTCTCTTGAAGTGTGGAAGGATCCTAATTCACCGTAGAAAATATTTTTGCCTCCAAAAACCTCCACATGCCGAATTTGGTTCTATTTGCTTGATTAGTTCTCGAGTTATGGGGAAATTTGTATTTCATTTGTATTGGAGCCCCCCTCCTAATGTGGGAAGAGGTCCTAATTCATCACAGAAAAAATTCTTGCCTCCAAAAACACCTACACGCCAAATTTGGTTCCATTTGCTGGATTAGTTCTCGAGTTATGAGGAAATTTGTATTTCGTTTGTATAGGACCCCCCCTCCTAAAGTGGGGAGGGGTCCCAATTCATCATTGAAAAAAAAATTGTCTCCAAAAACACACACATGCCAAATTTGGTTCAATTCGCTTGATTAGTTCTCGAGTTATGAGGAAATTTGTGTTTCATTTGTACAGGAGCCCCTCCTCTTAAAGTGGGGAGGGGTCCTAATTCACCGTAGAAAATTTTCTAGCTCTCGAAAACCTTCACATGCCAAATTTGGTTGCATTTGCTTGATTAGTTCTCGAGTTATGAGGAAATTTGTATGGAAGTCCCCCCTCTTAAAGGGGAGAGGAGTTATAATTCCTCTTATAAAGAGGGGAGGGGTCTCAATTCACCATAGAATAAATTCTTGTCACCAAAAAAAACACCTACATGCCAAATGTTGTTCTATTTGCTTGATTAGTTCTCGAGTTAGGAGGAAATTTGTATTTCATTTGTACAGGAGCCCCCCCCTCTTAGAGTGGGGAGGGGTCCTAATTCACCGTAGAAAATTTTCTTGCCCTCGAAAACCTTCACATGCCAAAGTTGGTTCCATTTGCTTGATTAGTTTTCGAGTTATGAGGAAATTTGTTTGGAAGCCCCCCCTCTTAAAGGGGAGAGGAGTTACAATTCCCCTTATAAAGAGGGAGGGGTCTCAATTTACCATAGAATAAATTCTTGTCACCGAAAACACCCACATGCCAAATTTGGTTCTATTTGCTTGATTAGTTCTCGAGTTATGAGGAAATTTGTATTTCATTTGTATAGGAGCCCCCCCTCCTAAAGTGGGGAGAGGTTCTTATTCATCATAGAAAACATTCTTGCCTCCAAAAACACCTACATGCCAAATTTGGTTCCATTTGCTGGATTAGCTCTCGAGTTATGAGGAAATTTGTATTTCGTTTGTATAGGAGCCCCCCCCCCCCCTCTTAAAGTGGAGAGGGGTCCCAATTCACCATAGAAAAAAATTTTGTCTTCAAAAACACACACATGCCAAATTTGGTTCCATTTGCTTGATTAGTTCTCGAGTTATGAGGAAATTGGTATTTCATTTGTACAGGAGCCCCCCCTCTTAAAGTGAGGAGGGGTCCTAATTCAACATAGAAAATTTTCTTGCCCTCGAAAACCTTCACATGCCAAATTTGGTTCCATTTGCTTGATTAGTTCTCGAGTTATGAGGAAATGTGTATGGAAACCTCCCCTCTTAAAGGGGAGAGGAGTTATAATTCCCCTTATAAAGAGGGGAGGGGTCTCAAATTACCCTAGAATAAATTCTTGTCACCGAAAACACCCACATGCCAAATTTGGTTCTATTTGCTTGATTAGTTCTCGAGTTATGCAGAAATTTGTGTTTCATTTGTATGGGAGCCCCCCCTCTTAGTGGGGGGAGGGGTCTCTAATCATCACTAAAACCTTTCCTGGCCCCAAAAACCTCTACTTGCAAATTTTCACGCCGATTGGTTCAGTAGTTTTTGATTCTATAAGGAACACAGGACAGACAGACAGAAATCCTTCTTTATAGGTATAGATATCCGATTAAGCGCGAATCGCTCCGTACTACTCTACGATTTTGTGCTGAAAATCGTATGTATGTCAGTCGTTATCATTATATACGACAAAAACTCAACTTGATCCCACTTTATCCAGCTTTAGTTACGATTTCGAGCTTGTTAGGCGATATTTACGATAGTTTTCGTAAATTGATATACGAGTTGGTGCTAGCTTGGCGCGCGTCTCGGCACACGCAAGTCGGCTTCAACCTGGTCGAGCCATCTAGCACGTTCCTAGCTCCTCTATTCCTGGTGCCGGTGGGGTTCTTGAAGAGAACGGATTTTACTGCGCAGTCGTCCGGCATCCTTGCGACGTGGCCAGCCCACCGTAGTCTCCCAACTTTCGCCAGATGTACGATGGGAATCTCTCCAAGTAGTGCCTGTAGCTCGTGATTCATACGCTTCCGCCACTCTCCGCTTTTCGTTTGTACTCCACCAAAAATAGTCCGCAACACCTTTCGTTCAAATACGGCAAGTGCATGTATGTCCTCCGTAAGTAAAGTTAGTGTCTCAAGTCCGTAGAGGACTACCGGTCTGATTAGCGTTTTGTATATCGTCAGCTTTGTGCGGCGGCGCACGCACCCAGACCGAAGCACCTTACGGGGTGGGAAAAGTAGGCTCGATTTCCAGCTTGAATGCGTCGTTGGATCTCCTTACCCGTATTATTGTCGGCGGTGACCAGAGATCCCAAATATACGAAGGATCTACCGCAGTGTAAATATTTCATTCGTTGTTGACCGTCCTTCAACGAGGTCGACTAGATAAACTCCTACAAATCTGTTCGCAATTGGTGATAGTCGACAGAAAATTATTTGGGATAGCACTTTGTATAGTATTGATTGGTATTGAGAACGGTGATCGCTCGATAGTTCTCACTCACAGCCCAACTTGTCATCTTTCTTGTAGATCAGGCAGATAATCCCATCTTTCCACTTTTCCGGCAACTATTCCGTATTCCAAATTCTAACAATTAATTCAATATGTAACTAAACTGAAAGTGCACAGAAACTCGCGCAGTTGTAAAAAGATTCTTCCGCACAGGTTAACGGTTATTCGCGAAGGGAAATTACAAATATCGACAGTATTTTTTTTTTCCTTGTTGGGGACCTTGGACCACTGCGACCAGTTCTATATCGACAGTATAGCAATATCATGAACTAGATGTCAAGCTTTACACGCTAAATCAAAGAAATGTAATAACAAGTTAAAGTTACATTAGTAGTACACTCTAAAGCACAGCTTATCGTATATCAACATAAACTTTGCATAAACTTGACTGAAGTTTTTTGGAGCGCCTTTGTAGAATACTAAACCAGAAATTAAATAAAAGCATACTTTTTCCAAACTAAATTCTATTTTTTATTGATTCGCGACAGAGTCGTATTTCGCTTACGACTTACAAGATTCATCATCAGTGTCAGTTTTCGAACTTCGAAATAAATAAAAATAGTAGAATTAACTTTGGAAAAAGTTTTCTTTAATTTAATTTCAGGAACTTAAACTTATTAATGTAACATGAGCATGCGGAAAAGTGATGGGTCGGAGAAATTTATTCGAGTTTGACAGTACATGCAGTTCAAAATTGGCCGCCATTTACGCTCATGGAAAACTCGATAGAAAAAATACAGTCGTTCTGAGCCATTTTTGATCGGCTCAATTCGCTATGTAAGCACAAATCGATCTCTTGTACTCTCATGGAACTGCCATATGGAAAGTTTGTGAAGATTTGGTGCAAAGTTTTGTCTATCTTTTTCACTCTTTAACAAACCTGTGCACAGACTTCACAAATAGAACAAACTTGGGAAGGTGGCAGCACTGTTTCGCGCACATAGCGAATTCCTAACAGAAGGTAGAGCGATATTCTCTTTGAAGGTGTTTTAGCTTCTATTGGAAATATTGCTGATTGCAAGGAAAATTGTACCATCTAAAGTGCGAAATCGCTCATAAAACTGCGATCCAGCATTAAATCGTTTCGGTATCTTCAGCGCACTTTTTCGTTCCATTCTAAGCAATAAGTGCGCCGAAGAGACCGAAGCGATTTAAGCCAAAATAGCACTTTTATGAACGATTGCCCGCTTTGGATGGCAAAATTTTCCTTGCAATCAGCAATACATAAACCTATCAAAATACAAATTATCACCAATTTTACTCTTCCTGCCAACTTGGGCCACCATCTCCTATGCATCGCTCTACTCTGGCATTCATAAATGGCAGAGGAAAATACACTGCCATCGCTTTCCGATTCAACAGTTACTCTATCGTTGCAGCTGAGGAAACTTGTTCCGTGTTTTTTTTTTTGGATGCGGGCACGAATTGAGGAACCAACGATGCTGATTGGCTCATACTTTTTCCAACTATGATTTATGCTAGTTTCAGAAGAAATCAAAGGATCCTCCTACCAAGCTGTAGTTGGAGGCACAGCGATACTGTTGAATCACTGAGCTTTCCGAGAGATTAGCTTTTCCTGTGCCACTCTTCACCACGTTGGTTCGGATTGGGAAGGAGGCAAAAAGTTTTCATGGTTTTATCTCATTTATTTACAGATTTGTTTTGCATTGTGTCAAAATATTTACTGCTTATCTTGCAAACCACGATGCAGTCAATTCTGAGTCCGCTGGCAATAAATTATCCGTGTCAGAAGAGTTTTCGTTTTATGCTCTGGGAAACAGCAAATTAGTTGAAACGAAAAAAGAAAGGATTTCAAAAGAACCCTCTCTTCGGAGGGACAAAATTGAGGAACCTTAACGAATTCGCATTAAACTGTGACGTGAGACCGCACAGCCGGCCAAGAACGACCAATAACGCCCGCTGGAATTGCATGGTGACATCCAACCTAAGCCTGCGCCACAGCATTTCACATACTTTCGCGTGTAGCATCCTGTTTTTGGATAACACTTGAAACACCACAAACGAGAGCCCACAGCCCACCGACCTGGGCGCATTGCATTGGTTTGTGCAGAAGGATTAGCATACATTCCCGAAAAACCGTGTGTCGGTCGTTTGAAATGCGACCTACGTATTGCTCTATGCAGCCCCGAGAACGACCCCGCCAGTGGTTTACATTTTAATGCTATTACACATCAGAATGGTCGGCTTCCAGCAACTCGTCCGCGATGTCAGTCAGAGGTGATGATTGTTCGTCGGCGGTTTTAGAAGCAGCTCACCGGTGCGAGCTCGTTGTTATTGTTGGATGAGCCACAAAAATAGGGTATACGGATAACAGACACCATCGTCGACCCTTGTTCCCAGGGTCGATTGCTGGACTGCAGTTACAACTGAGAGCTCGGCTGTCCGACAGGTACGGTATAGTTTAATTTTTGCCTTTTTTCCTTGGTGCGCCAAATCGATATACATGAAAGTAGCTGGGACGTCCTCGCAACAGGAAGCCTCCTCGGGGGGATTGGCAGGTTTAACGGGAAAAAAATACGTACTACACATCTCGTACATTGTGCGCTAAAACCAGTTAGTATGTGCTCACAGCACAGGTGTGCCACGGCGGATTTGATCGGCGCGAATACTCTTTGTGGTAGAATTACATTGCTAATTCGAGCCGTGCTTTCGGTCTGCCGCAGCTTCCAATTGCAGTTTTAGAGCAGCCAACGAATGAAACATGTGTAACGGACGTGATTCGGGCTCGGGGTGGAATTTTAAGGTATTGATTTGTTCGAATTTTTATCCGATGTTTCGCTTCCTGTATGCTGTTTGCTATTTCTGAAAATAAATGTAGCATATTCGATCTCGTCAGGGAGCATTACAGCTTACTAAATTTAATTTGCACAGTTAAATCAGGAATTAGCTTGATATAAGTATGAATGAACAATAAAAGTATTAAAATGGGCGAAACAGCCGCCGGATTTTAATCTGTTTTAGAGGTTTTAGAGCATCTATTATTAAAGAACAAGTTTTGGCTGCACTGTTGTGTCTTCTAATCCTTCTAATGCAAGCGCCAGTATTTACTGTCTGTCGTGCCCCTTACTATATAGACTCTACTGTATGTCAAGTGTCAAAATACATTTCATCATCAATATTCATATTCAACATCATGTTTCTTCTCATACAAAAAAGATTAGTTTGGTTTTTCTTCTGTTATAAAACTTATCCGTTTTCTTTACGAGTTTCGCGACATATCGAAAAGTCATTTTAGGTTATCGGCCCAGTAATCGAGTAGCGCATTTAGTAATTCGAGTAAAGTGGTAATCGTTATGGAAGAAGAAATGGTAGATCGTGTGTTTCTGCCGCTTTTCGACAGCACAAATTTTGCAGCCTGGAAATTTCGCACATGAAGAAACATGGAAAAGAAAAGAACTAGTTCGAGAAAAAAGGAGGAAAATGACTTTGATTGATTAATTAATGGATGCGGAGATCGACAAAGCAGCCGGTCCAAGCAAGACTTTCGTTTGATTTTGCAAGCTCAAAGGAAACGTCTCATTGCGCACCGTAGCATGAGAACTAGAAATATTTACTGTAGCGAATATTTACAATCATTCCATTGAAATCTAGTTCAGAGATGAAACAACCTCTGCCAAAATAAATAAACATATTCAATCTCTCCTAATTAGAAGTACTGCAAATCCGATTTCAAAAAGACGATGTAATACATCTGCCAGAAGCTTTTCATCAAAGACGTGCCATCTGAGCGTGATGTCGAGTACGCAGGGTCCGTTTACCATTATAGGACCCGTTCCCTATTGTGGACCTTCGTCACAATTACCAAATCGTATATTACAGTTAATTATAACGCAGTTTTTATTTCACAATCAACATTTCCTGTACCTCCTGATGATGAACACAAATATAATAAACGAAGAAAGGAACTGACAGCAGTACGGAAATGTCACCCGTTTTCAGATAAACCCGCGTCCCGGAACCGCCTCTACCTCTAACTGGTCGGATTAGCCAGTAATCTGCAGCAGCACACCGACGACATCAAACGGCACCAGCAGCAACTCCTCCACTCTGACGACGCTAACGACCGTGACTTTAATATGCATAAGTGTATACGCTGAATAGGAGAGCTTGCGAAAAGCAAATTTTCCCTGAATGCCAGCGAAAGTTCCATTTCTATAATTGAGTTGATATTCACTTTCCGCGAATTTTGGGGGTACTTTGTCGCGCACCGCTCTGTGTCGTAATAACTGTGGCTGAGTGGTAGATGCTGGTTGGTTTAATTTTTTCTGTTCAAATGAAAACATTTTAGGTCAGTTCTATTACCATACCATCTATATGCTTATTTACAAGCAGATGGTGCAAAATTTATGTAATGTTCCGATTTTGTCAGCTCCCGATCAGTCAGTCTATGAATTTTGTTTAACTAATGTGCTTTTAAACAGGATTTATAAACTTTTCAGTCTGCATGAAACTATTCTTGTTCCCTAGAGACAGTTTTTGAATGAAATGATGCCTTTTTTGCGCGTAATTCGGGATCAAAATTAGGGTGTTTTTATACTTAAAGTACTACAATTCCTAAACAAGATAGAGATAGAGGTATACTATATTCAGGAAGGTTGTGTATTTTCACTATTTGTACAACTTTTTAGAGCATGAAAAAGTCATATAACAACTACAAAAACAGCTAAAATAGAAAAACTGATTTTAACGATTTTTCCATTATGAGAAATAGGATTTTTCTATATTTGCTGAAGAAATAGAAGGTTACTGTCTTCAGCAAAATTTCTTGTAGTAGTATATCATAAAAGTTTGCAGAATACATCAATGTGTTATATTAAAACTGAAGAAAAATAAATTTTGACGTAGGACTACATCTTTCAGGAAGGTAGCTGGTATAGGAGGTCATTCCAAAAGATCGAAAAACGCGAGCGTCACGAAAAATGAAAAATTTTGAGCGCTAATAGCTTGGCGGTTTCCCGATCGATTTTAACTATTTTTGCACCAAACGATCGGAAAATCTTCTACGCATCTACACGAATAAAGAAAGCTATTGATTTTTAAATGCGCACAATTAAAAAATTGGAAATAATGAAACCTTTTCCATCTAGAAATCCTAGCTTTGTGATTGGTTGTTGGAAATGACGTCATTAAAGTGGAAATGCGTTTTCACGCTTCGGCTTACAATACAGTCAATTCCTAACAGATTTCCAGGCTTTTTACAGCAATAGATCGGAAAACCGAATTGGAAAATATAAAAAACTATTGATTTTCAATGCGAGCCTTTCTCGTTGATTACTAATTGGCTTGAAAATTCCTTATTGTGATGTACCACCAAGGGCAACACGAGCGGTGTCGCAGTCGTGTACGTCTGCAGTTCTCGGTCGGTCGTATTGATCAGCTGCTGAGGAAAGGAAAGTATGGTGAGCGTATGTTGGAGCTGGAGCACTCGTTTCGCTGCCGTAATGGAATGTCTGGCTGCTGAAGTTCTGGAATTGGCAGGAAATATGCTGCTCGCGACAATAAAACGACCACAATTATTGTCACTTGCAGCTGGCCAACCGCAACGACGAAGCGTTGAACATATTGCTGTCCCGTGTCACAACTGCTCAGAGAAGTGTCCGAACATCCAAGCTGTTTTGTTGCTGCTCAAGAAGACGGAAAAGAAGGCTTAAATTTCCAACATCACGTCGAAACCCCGTTCTTTTAAGGACAAAACATATGTTCATGAAGATTTGAGGAATTTTCGCTCACTGATATTCAATTTAATTCGATTGATTCTAATTGTTCGCCTCATATTGAATTATCTTTAACCGATCATTTCTCGCGCTTCTGTTCGCTTGTTGCTGCCAGTTGAGTTTGCCGTGTCGGAAGGTACCAAAGCAGTCAACAAATATACCAGCTCCAAGTAAATGTGTTCGGTCAAGCGTCAAAATGCATTGAAAACTACGGATTGAAATGGTTTTAGTAACATCTTCTGCATCTTCATATAAGAATTTGTTCATTCTTAAAAGAACGGTTTCCGGTAATTGATGAAACTTAGGAAACTTGGAACTTAGGGCTTTTCACTAGGTTTTCTTTAGCCGCATAAATCTATCCATCACCAATGCTACAGTAATACGTAGCGTAATTTTTCTGTGGCAGTAAAAGGTGAACGGCTCACTGGTAACTTTGCTCTTTTGTTCAGACTGAAATTGAAATGCTCCATTTTCTTCAACGTAGATGATGGAATGACGGACCACGAAAAATAGGCGGAACCGATTCTTGTCGCTTACTCTGATACATAACACGAGGTAAGCCAGCGAGCAGCATTATTCAAACGTTAGCTGAGCTACAGCCAACTTCTTACTGGCATGTCTGGACGCGACAAAGGAGAAAGCATCAAGGGCAAGCGAAATACACGCTCGAGTCGTGCACGTCTGCAGTTGCCGGTCAGTCGTATTCATCGGCTGCTGAGGAAAGGAAACTATTGAAGCTGGAGCTGGCTGCCGCGATGGAGTAATTAGCTGCGGAAGTACTTGAGTGGGCAGCTAGGCCACCTGGACTGGTATTTCATCGTGACTCATGACCATACACGAACAGCTTCGACAATCGCATAGCTGCTGAGGCTTTCCGGTTGGCTCGTTGCAACAAGCCGTGCCTGGTTTGCGGTTATCGATACTCCAATTTACCGAAAAGAAAATTACGCTAAGTGAACTTGTTTTTACTGTCAGAACCAACAAAATCAGTAGCGTATGACGCCTACAGTTTGTCACAGAATTAATCGCGTACACTCGGAGGCACCATCGCTGGATGAAATTCTAGCAGCCATCAAGAGTACGAAATCCAATAGTGCGCCAGGGATAGAATGTAATTCAGCCGAAATGCTCAAAGCTGACACATCTTTGTCAGCCCAGATGATGCATCAGCTTTTCAGCAATATTTGGGAAACCGCAACTTTTCCGGTGAACTGGATGCAGGGCATATTGGTCAAAGTCCCTAAAAAGGAGACGTAACTGAATACGGTAACTGGTGTGGTATCACTTTGCTCTGTATTACTCTCAAAGTACTCTGTAAGGTAATCCTCAACCGAATCCAGGAGAAGATCGACGCTACTCTCCGGCGGCAGCAAGCTGGATATCACATCGCTCCGCATTATATTGGAGCAGATCATCGAATTCCAGGACTCTCTTCTGCTGGAGTTCGTTGACTTCGAAAAGGCGCTCGACCGACTCAATCACGAAAACATCTGGGGTGCACTTAGGCATAGAGAAGTTCCAGATAAGCTACCCAGGTAACCAATAAGCATTTCCAATGCAATTTAAAAGCAAGCCAATAAGCATTTAAGTTGCCTTAAATGCTACTTAAATGCTATTTTGGCAAAATATGCGGCTACTTTACTGCTAGCCCTCTTATAGTGCTGACAATGTTTATTTGCAACTAGTTACCAACAAGAAGAATTTAAATAGAATTGTGCATGCCAATTTACAACAGTTATGCAGTCAAAAAGCTGATAAACAACAACCTGCAGTATAAAACGCCAGGGATGCTAATAAACGACTGATTTACTGCTTATTTTAATGCTTATTGGTTACCTGGGTAGTCCATTTCATAGAGGCTCAGTACGAGGCGTTCTCGTGCAAAGTTTTGCACGACGACGTCTTGTCCGACCCCATAAGGGTTACTGCTGGCGTGAGACAGGGTTGCATTTTATCACCGCTTCTGTTTCTGATCGTTATGGATGAGCTATTAATTGGAGCAATTGACAGTATACCAAATCGAAGATGGCCTTGGAATCCTCTGACGATGGAGCAGCTAAATGACCTCGACCTAGCCGACGACATTGTCTTGCATTGCACAACGCCGAAACGATAAGCAAAGCAAGTTAGTTGACCTCTCCGAGTGCTCCCAGGCAGTAGGTCTCACAGTCAATGTAGCGAAAACTAAGTCTACGGTTGTGAGCACTGACAATTCCACCAACTTCACAGTAGCGGGACAACAAGTTGAGCAGGTGGCCCGATGGTGGTACCAAGACTGATATAGTCACACGAATCAAGAAGGCCAGGGGTGCCTTTGCAGGTCTGCGAAACATTTGGCGCTCAAGCCAGATCGCTCTACGTACGAAAACCCGAGTCTTTAATTCAAACGTTAAATCCGTACTACTGTATGCCTGCGAAACGTGGTGCGTCTCAGTGGAAACAACGCAAAAACTGCAGGTATTCATTAACCGGTATCTGCGATACATCATTCGTGCTTGGTGGCCTGATAACTGGATATCCAATGAGGAACTCCATCGTCGGTGTCATCAACGGCCGATAGCAACAGAAATTCGTGAACGTAGGTGGAAGTGGATCGGACACACCTTGAGGAAAGGAACGAACGAGGTTTGCAGAGAAGCACTCGACTGGAATCCGCAAGGACAGCGTGGAAGAGGCAGACCCAGAGGCTCATGGCGATGGAGCTTAGCCAACGACATCCGGGATGTAGACGAGAGCCTGTCCTGGCGCCAGGTAAAAGCCATGGCGGGTAACCGTCAGCAGTGGAGATCTCTGATTTCATTCCTTTGTTCTGCCGGACCGGCGGTCACCACGGCGGCACATCAGTAGGTAAGTAATGTTTTATTTCAACATTAATTTAATAAAAAAACACAATTAAAACTGTCTTATAAATGTCTAATTTGCAGTCACAATTAATCTTTAATCGGTTTTCTGCCATATTTTATTTTACAATAACAAGTTCTACTTTCAACAGCGATTTAATGCTTTTCATCTGTCATTTTAAATGGCAGCAGCGCCACGTTCCACTTGCAGTGCGGTTTTGAAACAGCCCTAATATATTTCGTAATTTAATTACCCCCAATTTTCCGGTAAAATAGGCGTAACATCAGGGATCCGGAACATTAATAGATAACGCAGATATCGGTACCAAGTCCGGCCGCGCCGAGCCTCCTCTAGTCTAGTTAGAACCATTCACCGGATTTCCCAGTTTCATAAACTTTCTGAAATGCGATGCAAAATTCGACACCCGGCGGTCCGGTCGCTGTTTTTGCGGTGACGGCTTTCTCAAATGGTAATTTAGTACTTCACACAGGTTCCAGTGGATGTAGCTCAAATCGGATCTCAGATTGGGGAGCGCCCGGGCTCTCTTTTCACAGCCAACGAAACCAATCATGGAACGTTTTTGAAGCGGGTTAGCGGCATTAGTGGATTGGGGATTTCGTATGTAAATTCTATCAGAATGTGGAGATTTTGGCAAGTCCCACGGGAACAGTCACATCCTTTGATCTGTGGCTGTGCGAACGAGCTCGACCAACCAGTGTACATAAATTGGACCATATTGGGGCTGACGATGATGGTGGTGGATATTTTCCGGTTCAATTTTCGCATAATAGAACGACCCGAAAGTGTATGACAAATCCAGACCTTCGCCCTGCCGTTATACATAGCAAATGTGCTGCTGATGTGGTCGACTAGGTTAGATTTTGACAAGGTTGTCATGCGTAGGTTGAGAATTTAATTGGCCCACTGTTTTAACGATTTCGATAAGACCTTGATTAAGGTTGTCATTGATAGTAATCGGAACCCACGTAAATGACATATTTTAACTTTCTACAGCTGACTGAATGTAAAATGTTTTTCTCTTCAAATGCGTAACAAAAACATTCTGTCTCCCCACATACCAAGCAGGAAGAGAAATCGAACAAAAGTCAACATATTGTATATACGGTTGGTGGTGCATATGGCTGGAGCCTGGTTTAAATCTCACAGACATCGAACAGAAAATTTAATTAAACCCATTTTGCCGTGTCACAGCCGAATCTAGCGGTGCACAAGTATCTACTGTCACTCGAAATTGCCGCAATCATTGCCGGTATCGTCCGATAAGCCAGGGCCCGGGGACAGCGGGAGGTCTGATCCCTCGAAAGGAAGCATTAAAATGATTTGTGGTCTCGAACGGGGTGGCCGCTGGTTTTCCATAAATTTTATTCTTCATCGCAGCGTATCGTCGCCATGCACCGGCATGCGGCAACCGGATGCAGCTCCGCCGGTGCAGCGTCGATTATGGTGGTGCCTGTCGAATGATCCATTTCACGGCCCCTTTTTCTTCTCCCGGTAGCTGAGCCGGGCCGGTTGGAAGGATTATTATAATTGCTTTACACGTCAAGTCGAAGCGTGATGCATTAACGGATTTGTGCTTCATGCACATAAAAGGGATTGAGTCAATGAGCGAACGGCAACCGGTTGTATAATTCACATTTCGATTTCGAATTGATGAATGGCTAGCTCTCAAGCGCTGAATCACTAATTACTTATCGAATGAAATTGAGACAGACTCTTGAGAATTGTGCTACTATCGCAAACAGTTTGATTTTAAAATAAATTACTCGCTACCGGGTATTACGTAAAACCGAATACAAACCCGGTAAAACCGAAGTAGATATATTAGTCGGCAATAGTTAGGCACTACCCACGAAACGAATAAGCATTACCAACGCCATTCAAATGCAAGCCGATAAGCATCTAAGTCACCTTAAATGCTACTTAACAACTGCTTTGGCAAAATATACGGCTACTTTACTGCTAAGAACCCTCTTCTAGTGCTGACTGCTGACAATGCTTATTTGCAGCTAATTACTGACAAGAAGTATTTGAATAGAGTTTAGGATACCAATTTATAACAGCTATGCTATTGAAAGGCTAATACACAGCAACGTGTAAAAAACACCATTAAATGGTTGGTTTCACGTTGGTTTACTACTTATATTAATGCTTATTAGTTACCTGGGTAGTGTTTAAGTTATTTTTTTAGATTGTTTTGAATTATATTTCATATGCCTCTAACCAAAATCTGTGCAAGTTTTATGTTTCCTTCTATCAAACAAGCAGGTAAAGTTTCATCCGAATCAGAAAGGTTCAAACAGTGTTATTTACCTGTTTCACTTCATCTTACTCTATTTTCATTGCTAATACAAGTTGTACAGTAATGTTTTGTCAGCCCCATGTTGAATTTTGGGCTGACAAAATGGGGAAACTGACAAAATAGGGAAAGGTAGGAGGTCTGTTGAGAATAAATTTTAATGCTGCAATCGTTTTCAGAAACGTTCTACAGAAACACGGGAATTTGGTTTTGTTGTTGGTTTCCATACGCATCGTTTCATGTCCATCACACGCTGTGCTCTAGTGTGCCATGCGTGACGTATGAATTCAGGCAGTTTTCAGATACCAATTCAACACCCAATACGATACGTTTAAAATTTAATTGTGACGAAGTGAAAAAAGATAGGCATTTTTCGTCAAAGAACGTATTGTAGAACGGTTCTAGAGCTTTAAATTGGTGGATAAAAATAATCAACTTTATCATGCCTTTTTAGGAGAAATTTGATAAAAGCGCCAAGAGAAACACTCATTTTTAGGCTTTTTACTTCTGAAAAGTTACTAAATTTCATAACGTAGGAGGTTTAAGAGCAAATTTTAATACGAAATTTTCGCAGCTTTCGAATGAAAGTAACAGTATTGAGCTAGCTGGCATAGTTTTTGTACTAGAGCGATTTTGGGGCAAACGGAACCGAAAACTAAAAATGTTTAATAACTCTGTAACGATTGAGATTTGACCATATGCGTAGAAGGATTTTTTCATCAAATATGGTCCTCTGTCTCCCCCTGAAATATTTGCACTAAGCTACCTAACACCCTGTATATTGATTCTACTGAAAGATCACGTAAACTTCTCTACAGGGAGTTACGTAATTTTCGGTTGATTGTTATTGGAAAAATAATAACATCTATCTTCTTATTTTTACGTAAATGCATTTAGTATTGGTGCAAACTACCTTGATATTACGTAAATAGTTGAATCGAAAATCTTCGCACATAATTTTTCCTATAAATTCGACATGAAAATTATTTTGAGTGTAGCCATCACCGTCGCCTACACCCAAAAAAAACTTTGCATCCTTTTCTGATTAAATCAACTTGGAAATCGAACAGGTTTTTTTTTTAATTTTGTCCGTTACAAAAATTTGCACAAAGAACACTCCCGTTAGCTTTGTTTTTGGTTTAAGAACACAAACAGTCTGTCTGCAAATACTGTCGCTAGACGGCGTCGCCGCAGTTTACATTCAATAATATGAAAACAAAAGTATTTATCGTAAAACAAACCTTGTCTACTTTGTTTGTTCCAGCAAGGGACTCAGCTTCCGCTGATGAGCGACTCTTTTTGCGCTGATAACTGAACAAGGGGAAAGTTTTCGGATGGCAAACGTCAAAAACACTCACTTGTTTAATGCTGCCGCCGAACAAAGACACGGCTCGGATGTAGTTTTTATGTTCTGCTCCAATCGAAGCCGCTTCAAATGAAGTCAGTTTTTGCTTTGCTGGCCGGCAGAAAAAATCGAGGAGAAATGTGATGCTCAGAACAACAAGAAAAAAATATTTAATTTCTATATACCTCTCCGATCTATTTATGTACGTTTTAATCTTGATAAAAGTAAACTAACATACAATTAGGTACAACGACCTTGGTGAACGACTATACAATGTTTTTTTGTTTTGGTCTATAGGTCTATAGGTAACTGATTCCGTATATTAAAAAAATACGAATCGTATCTTTGCAATAGTTAACACAAGTGTTTATTTCTTTTAATGCGCGTCAATTCAAACGGAGAAATTTGGTGTACATTTCAGAGCTGCTTTCATTCAAGGACATTGCTAACTTTAGTGCTCTGATTAGACCATCTGTGCTAAAAGAACCTGTGCCTTCACATAATCATTATTTCGAGCGTACCAAAGTCACGGTCCTTCCTGTATATAATATTTTTCCATCTCTCATAGTTACTGCGACAACGACGTCTACGCGATAACATCCAGTCATGCGAGTTCGAAGGTAATTATCGTTAGCAGTTCGTACGTAGGTACGTTAGTTCGCACAGAGTAACACTCCTCGCAATAATAGCAGAGCAGTCGGTACAAAGGCGGAAATTGAACTAATGCTGCTCGGTTTTGCAACTGTGAACAGCGGGAGCAGGGAAATTTTATAACGACCATCCTGCTGGCTGATGGTGATGACCATACCGATACTGTGGGGTTTCGTTGGGTAGAGTGGAAAGAGTTTGAAGAGTGGAGAAGTTGGAAATGGAAACATATTCCAAACAAACCTTCCGTATTCTCCACCAAGTTGCTTTGAAGGGTAAGTTAACATTATATATATGCAGTAATTAAAGCATATTTCTACAATCGTAAGTAAAAATTCACAGCACACTAATTGCTATAGTGTAACTGTAAATTAACGACGTTGTTAACTGTCGAGAATTGAGTGACAAGCTTGTACATTACTTATTTATATGTTTTAAATACATTTTCAACCTTATTACAGACAAGATATCCTTCTAAAGCCAGATTTTGGTTGTATAAATGCTTTTCAAGTGCTTGTGCTACGCGTATTAGCTATGTAACACAGCAATTAATTCGGCGATTTTACAGTTGGTTGTTCGCTAGTTGGGTTGTACCTACTCCAACTAAAACGCGCTTGAATGTCCAAATTCTATCAACTAAAAAATCAACTATCGAATCGTGATTAGAAAAGTAAGAGTGCAGTCGTGACTCACAATTAAGTAATGAATTCAGGATGTAGTTGAAAAGCTCCTCTTAAACAAAAATGTGTATTGGAATCATCCATCAAGCATTAACGCCGGTTCACGGCTCGGCCGGTATGGGGTGTTGCACGGGCGAACTTAACCTCATTTTTTTGACGTCTATTCTCGCGTTTTTAGTGGTTTGTCTAAATATTGCAGGTCATTTATAACCATTAACACGAATGTGAATGCAAGATGATGCCGCTGACATACCAATCGTCAAAACTGACGAAATGGAGTAATTTAAACATAAACGAAACAAAAATTATACAGATTGAGCTTGGATGTCAGTTCTCTGTAGAAGCACATAAGAAATCATAAGATGGAACTGGCAAACGACTGGGTAATACGTACCATCGGTGCCTTACGCACTGAGCATAAGATAAACCCAGCAATTACTACCCCTAGCTCCCCGTGGTACCAGCCGGGATACGAGCAACCTAGGTGGCGATCAGGTAAAGAACCCCAGTGGAAACCAAGATCGTATGCTGACAGGGGAGGAGGGCTTCTCCGAGCTACGTTGGCTCTCCGGTGATACTGTGGCGTTGGTTGCGGGCTTTGCAAGCCTGAACCACTAAAAAAATCAGCAATGGACTCCGTAAGTAATAATAACTCTAATCGGAACGACCGCCAAAGACCCAGGCGACGAAAACTTGATTAAGAATCAAGGACCGATTCTTTAATATTAGCATAATTACGTGCACAGCCCTGACCTCGGAAGTACCGATGATGACAAAGACGAATTATACCGCTGCCCAAGACATGATGTCAAAGTTGTCTTCGGGGACTGTAATGTTCTGGTTGGTCAGGAGGAGGAATTCAAACCTGTAAATGGATGGTTCAGCGCACACCCGAAAACGAACGAAAACGGCCTAAGACTTGTCGACTTCGCTGCCTCCAAGAACATGGCCATACGTAGTACCTTCTTCCAGCATAACCTCTACCATCGGTACACCTGCAGATCATCCAACCAGACAGAATCACAAATCGACCACGTTCTGAAAGATGGTCGGCACTTTTCGGACATTATCGACGCCAGAATCTATCCGGGCGCTAACATCGATTCGGATCACTACCTAGTGATGACAAGGATACGTCAAAAACTATCTGTCGTGAACAATCTACGATACCGGCGCCCGCCACGGTATAATCTAGCGCGATTGAAGCAACCGGATGTCGCCGAAAACTACGCGTTATCTCTTGAAACCGCGGTGCCGGAAGAGGGTGAGCTGGATGAAGCCCCTCTTGAAGACTGCTGGAATGCCGTGAAAACAGCCATTAACAGCGTAGCGGAGAACGTCCTAGGCCGTGTGGCACCGACTCGATGTAACGAATGGTTTGACGAGGAATGCCAACAGATATTAGATTAGAAGAACGCAGCGCGGGTACAAATGCCTCGTAGAGCCACCCGCCAGGATGTTTAGCGATGCAAACAGAAGCGGAGACAGCAAACCGGACTCTTTAAGGAGAAGAAGCGCAACCAAAAGGAGAATGCGTGCGAAGAACTCGAGCAGCTGTACCGCTTTCACGACACACGGAAATTTTATCACAGACTCAACGAATCCCGCAAAGGCTTTGTGCCGCGGGCGGAAACGTGCAGAGATTAAGATGGAGGTATCTTGACTGACGACCGTGCGGTGATCGAAAGGTGGAAGTAGCACCACCGACGAACCGACATGCCATCCCATACATTTTCCATAGAAACTTTTGACCAAAATTTCAAATTAAAATACGTTAAAACAGTAACGCCATCTGTACAACGGATCGCGCCTTATTATCAATAGGGCTGAAAAAAGGTGAAAAAACTTAATTGTTTGAAATGAACCCGAATGATAAAAAATATCAATAGCACCTCACACATCATCACAGGCGTAATATAACTGGGATAATAAATGTGTTTATCAGAAAATTTCGTTTTCCCTGGTTACAATGAGATATTAATGGTCATATTTATACATACGCAATGTCTAGCAATATATTTGCTTACCGCACCTTTTTTTTTACTTTATTGGTTACGTAAATCAACAAAAGCGGCCTGCATGTAAACAAAGCAAAACTTTCATCAGAGTGGAGAAAAGTAAATCGGAGAAACGTTCCCAAGCTCCAGTTGATTTTTTGCACTTCGGATGCTGGTTTCAGATATTGCACTCTTTCGATTTCGCCCAGATCCCCAATTATTAGCAGCTAATGTCCATCAGTGCCATTGATTTGATAACGAAGCAGCACCCAAGTAACAAAAAGTCTTGACAAACGAACTCAAAAGTTCACAATTAGTTCATTTTCAGTTCCGTAGACCCTCTTTGCTGATTAGTAGTGTATATCAAGTGTACGTAGAACTAAATGCTTTAAGAAGTGCTGTAAGTACTTCATAGATACTTCAAAGCTTTTAGGATGCTACATGAAGTTTTGAAGTAACCTTAGTTGCTAACAAGTTCTGCTTGTATGCTTCTGGCCACGAAATGATTGTTATTATTTTTATGTTTACATTTTTAGTGATCAAACCAGCAAACATTTTCATTTCACTCCATCACTCAAATAAATTTAATCAGAGCACATGTCTAATCAGTAAATATAATAAATTAGAATGCAATGCTTTTCACTATTACTTGATTGCCTGACTCCGAACTTTAATGTTCTATAATTAACTCACGCCGCACAAAGCTGTTGAACGTTCTAAAACGTATTTATACTGGCAAAGTTCACATCACTTATATACGGCAAATATGACGCAGTGGATCGGGATAGGATTACAACGCGGAACGCCCGGGTTCAAACCCAACAGCAGGTGAATGCAATGAATATAGAAGTTAGGTAGAAGTATAAAAATAGAACATAGCAGTGCTGCTAAATATTAGCTTTTTCCTTATTTTTGACAGTTTATTTCGAAGCTGCTTAGTGTTCCATGCAGGGAACTCAAAACAACTTGAAAGTTCGGTTAATTACTTAAAAGTGAAGCTGCTTAACAAGTTATAGATCAATATACATAAAGCTGCTTAGCCCTCGTTAGACACCGTTATTCGAACTTTTGGTTACTTGGGCAGCAGCTGCTGCTGCTACTGCAGGTGATGTAGACTCGCGTGCATTTGTTGTTGATGACAATGATTATGTTGCTGGGGCTGAGGGTGCTCGTTACACTTTTGCTGTTGCTACTGCTAATTTAGTGAATTGCTCGTCGGTGATGGACATACTTTCTGCTTGTAAGGCTAGTAATAACATAAATTACCCGAATCACCATCTTGCGAGACAGCGGCCGAATCAGCTGACACTATTGACAGAAAAAAAGTCATCTAGCGAGTTGTCAGTTTGAATTTTTGACATAAGCGATCGCTTGCTATTTGAAGCGACGGTTATGTGTCGGTCAAAAATGTGTTGCTTGTGTCACGTCAGTTCGTCAGTGGTAGCACTACGATGAACACCTTAATGGCGTGCAGGTGGAGGAAGCCCATGATAGCGTAGAAAGTGGCCACATTGGTGTAGCGAGCAACAAAGATGTGTCACCTCCATCGATAAGGGAAGGGAAACCATCCAGCGACTGAAGAACAACAAAGCAGTGGGGAAGGATGGCATTGTATAGCGGAACTTATTAAAATGGGCCCGGACAAGTTGGCTGGCCATCTGCTGAATGTCAAAATTTGGGAGACGGAACGACTACCGGAGGAATGGCAAGGCGGGGTTATCTACCCTATCTGCAAAAGAGGAGATAAGCTGAATTGTAAGAACTACCGAGCGATCACTATTCTGAATGCCGCCTACAAAGTGCTGTCCCAACCCAAGTAACCAGTAAGCACTAAACACTAGTCCTTTGACAACATTGTATAAGCATACAGAACTATGATTAAAAGCTTATTTATCTTTATATACTTCTGTAGAACTCACATAACGCTAAAAAGGCGAAATAGCGGGTTATTAAAATGCTACGCTACAAGCATTGAAAAACGGGAATTGAAAAACGCTACGGGATTGAAAAAACTATAAAAAAGCAAGCGATTGTTTTTCTTTTGCTGCATCTCAAGGGGAGCAGGATAAACAGAACCATTTTAGGAAATGCTGAATAATGTTACCGTGGACCCCCGTTCGTTTGACCGTTTTTAATCTGAACACTTTTTAATTTGCACCCCGTTGGTTTGCACGACGTGCAAGTTAAAAATGGTTCAAATGTCATTCTCAACATGACATCATTTGCTTATGCAGACAATGCGCATAAACGCGATTTGCTTGTACTGATCTAGCGTGGTTAATCTGTTTCACATTGCGTTTTCCCAACGATTATGATAGAAATCTGCTCGGAGAATGAAATATTCGCTGTTTTCAACTTCCAACTGAATCAAACCACCAAAACAATAACAAAGAGTAGTGCGACCAGTTCACACAAGTTCCAGTATATTTAGGGTTGCCAGTTGTTCAAATTAAAAACTAACCCCGTTAGTTTGCATGAGGAATCATTCAAACGAACGGGGGTTCACTGTACCACCTAGACCGGGAGTTATAGCGAATTCATAAATTAACCTGGCACAGGTCGATTAGCACTCAGTTTTAATCGAAGTGCTGTCAAAGTGTTCATAAATTAACCGAGATTGCATTTCGGTTAAACTGACAGCATTCAGTTTGAAGCACAGGTTAAAACTGTCTAGCATTACGGTTTACGGGTCGATCTGTCAAACTGTCCGTATCGTTCATAAATTTCGGGCTCGAGTTAGCACGAACCCAGGTTAATTTATGAATTCGCTATTAGTCATGCAACCTCATTCGTTTCCTTGCACCTTTGCTATCTAAACCATAGCGGACGTGATTGAGTGAGTTGTAATTAGTCGTATTTAAGGGGAAACCGAAAATGGCTCAAAGATGGCTGGATAAATGGCTACCGTTCGATGCATGTATTGTTTTGGGCCTTAAAAATGCATATGTATTGGCAGAGCACGTAATCAGTGCTCCCAGTTCTGTTATAATTTCCTAAATCTTGTCATTTCATTTATCGACCCGGTATATATCAACAAACCCTCAGCAAAACATAATTGCATCGATAAGCTTAGAGAATGTAAACAAACAGTATAATCAATATATATAGAATGCTAGTGTCGCTGCAGTGCGCGTGGCAAACATCATACATATTCAGATAATGTATTTACATTATACTTGCATATGTGTGTGTGCCTGAGATTCAGCAAAAGGGGAATCTCATTGTCAAACTTTGACAACCAGTTTAAAATTTCGATTATGGCTGCCAAGTAATGCAATTGTAAACTTCGCTTGCTTCAAGCATCATGTTTACCACAATGAGTCCTGTAGAAAAACAGTGACACTGGCATTCTATATATATATATATATATATATATATATATATATATATATATATATATATATATATATATATATATATTGATTCTACTAAACTAACAGCTGACCAGTAATCAATAACTCGCCTTCAATGCAAACGGATTAATTAGCCATCCTATTGAATGCATAGGATCAATGGGATTGCTGCTGCATATCTTAGATGAATCGGAATGTCTTAATAAAGAAAATAAACCATATTTCGGGATGTTCGTAGTCGGTGCGGCTGGCTGCGGATCAGCTGTGTTTATGTTTGCAACCTCTGCCATTTGACATATATTACCAATACTAATGCAACATTCAAATAAACGTTTAGGTTTTTAACGAACACATGAGATGTACAGTATAGTGTTATCGTATCCGTCAATAGTTTTGAGCAGAATCCCCGCAACACGATTTAAACGACGTCCGTTCCAGTCTACGTTAGTCCAAAAACTGACTCTTGTTTAGAGTATGCTTAGAGTGACTATATACAGAGTGGCGACAATGTCAAAATTGGAATGATAATTATCTGTCAGTGTCATTCCAATCGAGCAGACGACCTATCCAACGCGTATGCAGGAAAGAGAAAGAAAAACCTTGGAAAAACCGCATTGCATACATTTGGGATGACTTGTCGCCACTCTGTATATAGTCACTCTAAGTATGCTATACCATGCCCCAGTATACGTATGATTCATGATTTACCTTCTCGTTGCGTCTTATCGTTCGTACGACGAACTTTTACAACACATGCAACATGAATTTCTGTTACACTGAAGCAAATAAATCAGTTTCATTAGATTTATATTTGCGCTAATTTATCAGGCTTAGCTCGTTCCCTACAAGTGTGTGTCGCTCTAACACAACAACGTTAGCTACTTTCGGTGTCTCCTTAAATCTTGGTGATATTCCCTCTCATATCATAGCTACTTGTCCTGCAGTACCAATAGGATAGAAAAAGCCGGCATCCGTAAGGTGGAAGAGGGCACGAATAGTGGCCGCAGAATAACAAAATAGGAAGTCAACTATAAACCGTTATCAACACTTATGGCTCGTTTTAATGCAATTGACTAAATGCATTATATTGTTACGTTATATGCGCATACATTGCTTTCTTTAATGGTGATTTACGTTAATGCTTCTATGCATCAACAATATTAATATACGTTTTATAAGCATTAGGATGGCTAATACACAAAAGTTTGGCACCAGGGATGCAGAATTATTTCCAATATATGGTTTTGGATTAATGCTTATGGTTACTTGGGAAGTCATCTTCCATCGACTATCGCCAATAGCCAATAGATTTGTGAGAAGTTACCAGGCCGGCCTCATGGTCGTCGTCGGTCCAAAACGGACCAAGTCTTTACCTTGCGGCAGATCCTCCAGAAGTGCCGCGAATTCCGAGTCCCCTTCACCCATCACCTGTTCATCGATTTCAAAGTCGCATATGATAGCGTTAACCGACAAGAGCTATGGAAAATTTTGGACGAAAACGGGTTTCCGGGTAAGTTTATTAGACTTATCATGGCTACGATGGATGGGATCCAGTGCTGTGTGAGAATCTCGGGTGGATTGTCGGATCCATTCGAATCTCGCAAGGGACTTCTACAAGGAGATGGTCTTTCCTGCTTGATATTCAACATTGCGCTTGAAGGTATTATAAGACGAGCGGCGATCGAAATGCGAGGCACGATTTTCAATAAATCCACTCAATTTATCTGCTTTGCAGACGACGTGAATGCTGTCGGCTGAACATTTGAGATGGTGGCAGATCAGTACACCAGACTAAAACGCGGAGCAGAGAAGATAGGGTTGAAGCTAAATACGTCTCAAACGAAGTATATGCTGGCGGACGGGACCGAGCGCGACAGGGCCCGCTTGGGCAATACCGTGGTAATTGACTGGGATGTTTTCAAGGTATTTGACGAGTTCGTACACCTTGGCGCACTGGCAATAGAGAACAACAATACCAACCGTGAGATTAAAAGGTGTATTATCAGCGGAAGCCGGACCTACTACGGAATCCGCAACAATCGAACAATCTGAGCCCCCGTACAAAGTGCACACTGTACAAAACGCTAATTAGACCGATTGTCCTCTATGGGCAGGAATCGTGGACACTGCTAGAAAAGGACCTACGAGCACTCGGAGTTTTCGAACAGCCGGTGCTATGAACCGGAGGTTGACGGAATGTAAAAGAACGGCGTATGGGGGCGAAGAATGAACCACGAGCTTGCGCGTCTCTACGGCGAAGCCAGTATTCAGAAAGTGGTTAAAGCTGGAAGGATACCTTGGGCAGCATATGTTGCTAGCATGCCGGACAACTATCCTGCAAAAATAGTTTTCGCATCGAATCCGGTAGGAACAAGACGAAGAGGGGCACAGCGCGCGAGGTAGCAAGACCAGGTGGAGCGAGATCTGACGAGCACTGGGTGCCCGCGGAACTGGAGACCAGCTGCCATGGACCGAAATAGATGGAGAAATTATACTGCGCAGGCCTTGTCGTGAGACGTTAGGCCAATTGAGTAAGTAAGCAAGTAAGATTGAATCACAAGCATTGCGCTTTCTTGACAATTCAATTTGAACAGTATGCTTCACGCAGTAAAATTACTACTTTTAAGGCTGTGAACCATTTCGCGAAATTTTTAACTTTTTAGTTAAAATTTGACAGTTTGATGGTTATTTCTCCTCGAGTGGTTAAAATCAGTTCAGAATGCGAACCATTTCATATTTGACGTATTGATAGTTTTTTTTGTTCAATGAGAGCCTATAAGGTGAGGATGAAAATATTGTTTATTCTGTTCGAGTTAAAATTGGATGAATTTTTGATGTTGATTTGCTTTTATTTGATAGATAAAATTCATCTCATTTAAACCCGGGTTGTTTGAACAAATTTATTATGCGATAAGCATCCATACCAATGCAAAAAAAAAATCCAACGAAAAATCAGTGAAACACGTCGAAGCTCTCTTCCTCACCTGTGAATATCTCATTGGCTCTGAAGCGAACCATCGAACTGTCAAAACCTTGGTCAAAACTAACCATGCTCCCGAGCAGGGTTATTTTCGAAAAACCATCGAACTGTCAAATTTTAACCAAAAAGTTAAAAATTTGGCGAATGGCTCACAGCCTAAGGGATTTTCATTTTTCGGTCGACATTTATTTTTCTAGTGTTTGAATTCGAGAATTATCAGACCAAGCGAGAGTTATTTTTTGCTGGAACAGCATAGGAAAATGAACTCTCACTCGTTCTGTTCGACAGTTGGCTTATCCGAAATCCGCCCTTTTCAAGTGTTGGTTGACATTTGATATCGAGTACCTTGTCGAGTACTTTGCTGTGACTTTCGAACAAGGGGTTTCCAGTAAGGCGTATTAGTGCGTAGTAATCAGAGATTACTTTTGTAATCATTTATGAATTAATTAGGTAATCAATAGTAATCAGTAGAATAATCAATGATAATCTTAAGTAATCATTGGTAATCATGATTAATTTATCCAGCTTTCCACGAGCGATAATGGCGGTTATTGAGCACATGTGGGCACAATCTTTTGACATTCATTGGAGGAGCGTCGAGTTCGCCCTGACGGAGTTACTATGGAAACATCCATGATTGTTTGTTGTTCGAATCAAGGTTCGAATGTAAAAATGTAAACATTGTTCAATTTTGCAGATCAGCTAAAGAGGAACATAAATGAACGGACAAGTTTTATGAATTGTGGCTTCGCAGTTTTCGGATATTTCAGGGAGAATGGCCAAATACGCAGCGGAAAGTTTCTTATCAAAACGAGAGCAAACTTGGCAACGGTTCGACTAATATGAAGTTCAATGTTCACGTTTGCCTCTGAGTGCATTCGAATGTTTAATTCGCACGATTGTAGAAAGTATCCTGAGCCGGTGCTTTCAGGAAATTATGGCCACAAACCACTACAAAAGTTTGAATCCGTTCAGCTATGTTCCACTTCAGCTGATCTGCAAAATGAAACAATGTTTATATTTTTACACTCGAACAACAAACAATCATGGATGTTTCCATAGTAACTCCGTCAGGGCGAACTCGACGCTCCTCCAATGAATGTCACAAGATTATGCCCACTTGTGCTCAAATACCGCCATTATCGCTCGTGGAAAGCTGGATAGTAATCGCAAGAGATTGATTACTGGTAATCAGAGGTAATCAGTAAAGTAATCAAAAGTAACTTTTTTCAAAGGTGCGTAGTAATCATTGCTGTTGGAAACCCCTTGCTTTCGAACAGTCCTCAAAAATTTAAAGAAAAATCTGGCATCTCTGATCAGATCATCATCATCATCAATCATCATTCACCGTTCAACAAACTCGGAGAACGAGGTCACGTTCACGTAATTGCCAGTCGTTTTTACACATTTTTCTGAATTTCAATTATTTTTACTTGTGCTAAACTCTACTGCTTATTTTCGTTAGCGAGTTTACTTTATAAAGATGACTAAAGCCTTAGCACATAGCGGCATGAAAATCGGTGCCGCTTTCGGAAAGGTAAGTGGAATAATTTTTTCTTGCACCTTATGCTTACCAAAACTATCATGTCAGCCTCCTGCGAGTGGAAGTAATTTCGCTGGATCGAAATCTGCCAGAACATCGCAGCCTCCTTCGAAACTTAACCTTTTGGATCGCTTCAACCAGCAGAACCATGAATCCCGCGTGGAGCAGATGAAACAACTTTCGAAGCCGAAGCGCAAGGAAAGCCACCACGAGTTGCGTTATGTGAAAACCTTTATCAGAGATTTTCAAAAGAAAAGCCTAGGTTCTCGATGTTGTTACATCTGTAGAATCAAATTGTCCAATGAATCGGAGGAGGAGACGCACCGATTAAAGCACGGAGAGGAGTTCCACTTCATTCGTCAGCTAGATGATAGTATTCAAGAGGAAGCCGTGTTTCAAATTCGGGTAGACTATCGGCCAGATTTTGCCAAAACGCTGGTGTACGTCCGAAACGTCTCGTCCAATCCTATCATTGTCTTAACGACGGCTTACTTGCATCGGGCGGATGGTCAACTGATGACACTCTTCGAGTGTGATCGTCGCATCCCGTGGGGATCGGTTGCGAGCTTTTCTTTTCGGAGTTCTGCTCTGTCGGAAGTGAATCGAAAGTTTGCCCTCATTCTCGTTGGAATGCTCGACTCGAAGACGGAAGTGTTCGAGCAGTACTACCTGCAGGTAAACGAGTTGTGTCACTTCCTGAGCGAACAGCTGGCCGAGAAGAAACCGCCAATACATTGTGCCCCGCTGAACAGTTATCCAGTACCGAAGTTGATCAAAGAGCTTCATGCAAACGACTTTTCGCCTAGTGCGACGAACCGGTTGGCTGGGGCCAAAAGTCTCCTTGACAAATTGGAGCTTTTCAAAAGTCAGGGTTTGCACCCCGGAAACTACATAGAGTATCTCAACGTGCTAAACCAAATTGAAGACATTGATCTACAGGTTGAGTACCAGAAATATCGCATTAAAAAAGCGAAGCTTGTACCCGGAATTTCGGAAAAGTTTTACAGATTATCGGTGAGTATGGTTAATAATTGTTTTAATTTTGAATGGATTCAATATTTTGCAAAACACAATTAGATTGACCAGTTTGACGTGACACCGACATTGCTGGACGAGGAATGCAGTGTGAAAATTATAATTCCTAGTGAATTTGACGAAAAGAGTTTCGTTGGTTCCATTCACAACATTCATCCGGACTACATGGTGATCCATGTAAACACTCCGCTGCCTCCGGCACCGTTCTATAGGATTGTGTTTGAGTTGAATAGGTTGACCTTCCAGATGGAGTATTTCGCTTTGTTTTTGCTAGAAAAAATTAACCTTGCTAAACTGCTGTTTCCTGAAGAGCCAGCAGAAAAGGAGATGTTTTATAAAGAGTGAGTTATTTTTTAGGTAAAACTTGCACGCAACTAACAAGGTTTATTGTCCAAACAGCTTCGATTGGTGTAGCAAAAATGTAGCAAGCAACGTCGAGCAAATGGCAGCCGTAGAGAACATAGTTAATCGAACGGCTTTTCCCGCTCCATACATACTGTATGGCCCGCCAGGTACTGGGAAGACTTCCACGCTGGTTGAAGCGGTGGTACAAATTTGTAAACTTCAGCCGAAATCTCACATTCTGGTGACGGCTTCCTCTAATTTCGCGTGTGATGAATTTACCAAGAGACTGCTGGAATTTATCCCAGCCACTGACGTTTTTCGGTATCTATCGAAGACCTGCGAGAAGAACGTGCTTAACATGGATGAAGCCGTCGTCGGGATTTCGAACCTGGCTGCGGGCACTTATTCCGTTCCATCGTGGCATGATATTTACAATAGCCGAGTGGTGGTGGCCACGGTTACCATGTGCGGTCGTTTGGCCCAGGCAAAGGTAGACCCGAACCACTTTAATTACATATTCATTGACGAAGCTGGAAGTACAAAGGAAGTTTCGGCCTTGATCCCAATCGCTGGCATTGGAACGGATGGAAAGGAAATTACTGCCAGTGTCATACTGTCGGGTGACCCAAAGCAGCTGGGACCGCTTGTACGTTACTCATACTTACTGGATACCGTACAGCAAATTTCAATGCTGGAACGTCTGATGAATCACGACATGTACAAGAAAAATACGATGGGAGAATACAATCCACGTGTCATAACGAAACTTTTGGACAATTACCGATCTCATCGGTATATGTTAGACTTTCCTAATTGCGCCTTTTACGAAGGAGATCTTCGTTCACAAGCCCCAGTCGGGGCAACGGATTGGGCTCTGGGATGGGTCGAATTACCGAGAAAAAAATTCCCTATTCTATTTCATTCTCTGCGAGGAATTACAGAGAAAGACTCGCACTCGAACAGTCTCTACAACCGACAGGAAGCGGATATGATTCTGTTTTACTTGAAAAAAATTTTGCAGGATGGAATCTGTAGCCGTTCGGTGAGCGAACAGGATATCGGAATCATTTCGCCCTACACCAAGCAGGTGCAACTGATCAAGACGTTATGTAAAAACAACAACTGGGTAGACGTGGAGGTAGGCTCGACCGAGCAGTACCAGGGCCGGGAGAAACCGGTCATACTGATCTCCACCGTTCGCTCCGGAACGTCAACGGTAGGCTTTCTCAGCAACGAAAAGCGGCTGAATGTGGCGATTACGCGAGCGCGGGCGCTGATGGTGATTGTTGGCAATCCGGACACTCTGCAGCGCGATCTGCACTGGTACTCGCTGCTTAAGTATTACGTTGACAATCGGGCCTACAAAGGGAGCGAGTTTCAGCTGGTTCCACCGTACAAGCAAAGTCGGAATGCTGAATCCGGTGCGACGGGACGGTCGGCTAGTGAGTATTTTTGAAAAAAAAATTGTCATTTTACAGCACGAATTTTGTTGGAATTTTTGGTTTATTTAACTTTTCGAATTCTTCACAATTGAGCAGATTCGAAAAAGTCGCTCGAATGTTACCGTATTTTAAACTTAATACATTTTTCATCAGGAAACGAACTTGGCAAGTTCGTTCACGAAATTATATATCAGGAATCGCGATTTTTTTATTGCGATTGGATTAAAAATTTATCCTATATTTTAAGAAATAGATTGATTCAGATTTAGCCAACAGGCTATAAAACAAAAACGTGCTGCAATCAGCATCAGCTGTTCTATGTGTAATTCGAAATTATACCATTTTTCTTTAAATACATATCACGTTATTTTGCTAAACGAAATTATTAAGTTTTTATTTTTGCATGTTTCGGCGTATTTACTTGTGTGCGTAAGGTTAGGGCTTTAAAGAAATGTCACATCCATAAAATTTCTGCCGCTTAACTCCATTCGTATCCATTCAGAGACTAACCACAATTTAGGAAATGTATCAACTCCCCGGAGACCATTTTCCCGAAAGATATTTCCCCGAGTGTACCGGTTCCCCGAAAACCATGTTCCTGAATGCATCATTTTCCCGAATACTGATTTTCAAATCACGAGTAGAATTCATCAACTAACAAATCGTGAAAAGCCATTACATCGCAAACTTTTTTCTTTTCTTTTCCAGTATTTTCAAAGTAGAAACATGCAAAGTAAATTATACGTCTTTTCCCTAAAACTCGATTTGACGAAAACAGTTTCTCCGAATGAAGGTTTTTTTTTGGATAATGCTTGTTGAAATGAGCCCACAGTACTGACATGAGGTCTTCAAATATTGGAACTACTTTTGGGTTTGATTTTTTTCATTTTTTTTCATTTTCTCTTTTTTTAACGCATAAGGGGGTCTAGGGCAAACGTGGAAAGGAATGGAACTATCATCACGAAATCTCACATGCTTCTTGGTTTTGCGGGCGACGTCGATATATTCGGAATCGGAGCAGTGGAAGAGGCCTTCAAGCCTTTTAAAAGGGAAGCGGCGAGATTGGGACTTACCATTAATACCGCCAAAACGAAGTACATGGTTGCTGGTAGGGAACGTAGGAGCCCAAGTGGCGTTGGTGCCGAGGTGGAGTTAGATGGGGAACGATATGAAGTAGTAGAGGAATTTATATACCTTGGTACACTCGTGACATGTGACAACGATGTAAGCCGCGAAGTGAAACAACGAGTTGCAGCCGTGAATCGGGCTTTCTGCGGATTACGTAGCCAGCTGAAATCCCGTAGTTTGCAAATTCGCACAAAACTGGCGCCTACAGAACACTAATCCTCTCGGTGGCCCTTTACGGACACGAATCATGAACGCTAAAGAAAGCTGATCGGCGAGTGCTTGGGGTTTTTGAGCGTAAAATTCTGCAATCTATACTTGGTGGCAAAATGGAAAATGGAGTGTGGCGCAAACGCATGAATCACGAGCTGTACCAAGTATACAAATATGCTGATATAGTGAAAGTAGTGCAATGTGGCGGACTGCAGTGGGCTGTACACGTGGCCAGAATGCCCGATGAAAGAGTAGCCAAAACTATTTTCAGCAGAGAACCAGGAAGAGGCCGTAGAATCCGAGGCAGACCCCGCACCCGGTGGGTGTGTGCTGTCCAAGACGATGCGCGTTCAGCTGGTGTTCGTTGGGATTGCAGAACAGCAGTCCCGGACTGACGGTACTGGAGGACCATAATTCGTTCGGCGCAGGATCGGTAATGAACCGTTGCCACTAAAGGAAACGAAGGAAGGGGGTCTAGGATACCAGGTCGCCAGTAAGAAAAATCTATACCTTCCATGCTGCGCTAAGCTAGAGGGAGAGGTTTGGCATCTCAGAATAATAATCTTGCTGATCGAGTGAGTCTTGGGGCCGATGCCCGATAGGGAGATGATAGATCAGAAAGTAGTGGATAGCTGAGGTAAAGCAGAGAATAGTGATGGTTGAAAAAACAGATTGAGATTGCAGCGTATGGATGATACAGATGCCGTGTAGTTCTCTTATCAAAATGCTTTTGGGGAAACATACCCTATCTTTACCTACATACCTGCTATACAGCGTACCTGGAGAGATCTGCGCTACCAACCTCCGTTTGCCGATCCTATTTTGTAAATCTGTTCCGGTAATCTTCCTTCCTACCTGTCTGTCTTTTGCGTTCTAGTTCAAAATGTACTTGGACTGGCTGCTTTGGCGTCCTCGGTACCTGTTACGGCTCGGTGATGGGAGAGAGAGAGAAAAGGAAAAATAGAACGGAGTGAGCAAAAAATAGTTTATGATTGGCTTTCTGCTTCCTCGGTGTTGACTATAGTATTTTGACTGCTTAAGGTTTTAAGGACGGTTAACATTGTGTTCTCCATCCTCCTTAGTGAGTTACGGTTTCTCCTTAAGATCGTTGATACTTCTAAGGAATACGTTACGACCGGGGTTATTAAGGTGTGGTACCTATAGTTTTTTCGTCACTTCCCAACGAATTTAATGTTTCTTCAAGAAGCTGCATAGGCTGTTGAACGCTCTGTAATTCGTTCCGCAGTCGTTTCCTTTCTCATAAGGTTTTTGGTGATGGCGGCTCCTAAGTATCTCAAGTTAGATACTACCAGCAGATTGTATTTGCCGAACTCCTAAACTTTGTCTGGCTCTACAATTCTCTTTTCCTTCTCGTATAGGGGTTTCTGATAAGTACCTTTGATTTCAGTGTGTTTATTTCCAGACCTACGGAGGCTAAGAGCGGCGTTAGTAAGTCAATGATTCGTTCAATATCTGCTGGATCAGTGCAGAGGAAGAGGAGGCCATCCACGCAGTCCAAAATCAACGGTAGTGTTACCCAAAGCCATGTTCCAAGTTTAATTCAGACATGAACTTCTTCATTGTGGTCAAAACACTGTGGAGCATGACTATGAACA
This sequence comes from Sabethes cyaneus, assembly GCF_943734655.1. Taxonomy (NCBI): domain Eukaryota; kingdom Metazoa; phylum Arthropoda; class Insecta; order Diptera; family Culicidae; genus Sabethes; species Sabethes cyaneus. The sequence goes on from NC_071353.1 coordinate 13,565,524, forward strand.
GTATCGGGCTTAAGGGGCACCCCTGCTTAATACCTTTGGATTTCCTGACAGCCATGCTGCGTTGCTTAAACCACTGGATAGAAGTCTTCTCTGTAAGACACACTTTGATTATTCTATTCACTAGGGCCTTGAAGACCCCTAACGACACCAAAACGTCGGCTGGCTTCATGATGTCTATTTGGTCGAATGCCTGCTTCAGGTCAAAAGATTCCAAAATGGTGAGCGCTCCCTTCCGCCATCGTTCGTCTAGTAATCTTTTAAGCATAAATAGTTGATCCACAGCGCTTCTGTTGGCCTGGAATGCCATCTGATGGGCTGGGAGGTTTGGTAGTTGCCTTTATAGCCGGTCTAGGAGAATCTTCGCGTATAGTTTATACGCTATGGAGCACCGCGTTATACGTCTGTAGTCATTTAGTGTCTTGGGAGCATTGACCTTTGGGATTGGAATTTGGATTGTGGAGGTCCATCCTGCTGGCACCTCTTTTGCCCTAAAAATGTGATTTATTAGGTCAAATAAACTGTCCATCAATTTTTCAGATCCGTGTTTTAGCAGCTCTGCTGCAATTCCATCAATCCCCGGCGCTGAATTATTCTTCAGTTCAAAAATGAGGTTTTGTATTTCGTGTCTTGTAGGATTCTCTCCGGGGGTGTAGTACTCGACAGGAAGGAAAAAAATCCACATTCATACAGCTCGAACAGCTGAGTCAACCAAGAGAGAAACGAGCACCACTACTTGTACCTTTTGCATGCTGCGTCACGTCTTGGTGTTATTGGGGATTTTGGGGTTTGAAAAGTACTTGACGTTGAAGCTACGATTGCATCTGCAAGGACTTCCCATTTCTTTTCAGTGCTGTCCTGTTCCGCCAGACTAACATCGGTTAGTTTTCTGTCTAGCATATTTTGGTATCTTTCTCTGCTATCTTCCTCAGTTTTTAGCTTTTCCACATGGATTCTTGTACGCTTAGTCGGGGGGGAACTGAGCATTGCTTGTAGCTGCTTTTTTGATTATCAGATACATTTTGTTTTCTTTTCATACTGCAGATCACCATTTTGTGATCGCTCAGTTGGTTTGGGTGTAGAAACATCTTACTTCTGGGTTTTTCAGAAACGGCATGATGTTCATTACAACATGATCTCTTTTTGTTGAACCACGTGACTCTGGCAGATTTTGATTTTTAGCGAAGGTGAGGAAGTTTTTCAATTTGAGACAGTGGAGCAAGAATTTTAGCTCTAATCCATTTTGTTTCGATTGACTATGAATCAGCTTTGGACCTATCCATTGTTTATCATCTTCCGTGATGCTCTCACTTCCGATGTGTGCGTTGAAATCGCCGAGTATTGCTATTCTGTTACGTAGTTCTGACGGTAATTCGGATACGTACTTTGCTAGTACTGCGAACTCGCCATTATCCGCTCTTGTTACAGGTCAAACATACATTGCTATGAACAGAATATTTTCATTTTCGAAGTTTCTGCCCTTTTCTGCTTCAAGATGTACGAATTGGTACAACGTTAGAAGATATAAAGGAGCCTCTATGGCTTTGGAGCGTATGTTGGTCATGTGCTATAGTTATTGAAGAGCATGCCATACGTAGTAGTTTTCAAGCCATTTTGAGATGTTTTTCTAAAGAATTAGGCCACTACACTAGCGAAGCATATGTTAATCTTGGTCTCACAATTACCGAATTAGATCCAGTGAATCATCCAAGGCTTAAGTTTATACTTTTTGATAAAAGTATTACTGCAGGCTCAAAGAGTTTTATTTGCTTTTGAAATTGCATATTCTAGATGATCAGGAATCCAAAGCGGTTTTGGTATTTCGTAAATTCCAAGACGAAAGAGGCTGGTCTGCTAACGTCGGTTCACCTTGGGGAACAAGTTGTCAACTCTGAACTTGAGAAGTGCGATCTTTTCGTCCAACACTTTAGGAATTCGTTCAACGAACGCTCTGCCTCACCTGGTCAAGTCGCCATGGCCATCAACGACTGCTCTAGTGATGCTTTTGATTTCCTTCTATTTAAAGCTTTGCATATGCAGCGTCCATTCTGAAGTTGTGCTCGGAGGTGTTACTTGCTCCACTTACGAAACTATTTAACAGGTCACTGCAAGAAAGTAAAATTCCTGAATTGTGGAAATTCTCATTTAAATTCCCTGTTCACATGAAAGGTGATAACAGAGACGTTCGAGATTACAGAGGCATCACCTCCTTATGCTGCTGTTCAAAAGTTTTTGAGATCATTATCAATCAGGTGCTTTTCTGCTCTTCTAAGAATTACATTTACTCAGTATGGATTCTATCCCAAGCGCTGTGTTGCGACAAATTTTACGGAATTTACATCACTATGCGTTCGCACAATGGACAACGGTAGATAAGTTGATGCTGTCTACACTAATCTCAAGGCAATATTTGAATGAGTGGATCACGAAATTCTGTTGAGCAAACTAGAGAAACTTAGAGTCTACAAATCCTTAATCGCCTGATTGAGATCCTATTTGATAAACCGATCGCTTTGCGTTAAGATCGGAGCTTCTTGCTCTGAAGTGTTTGCGAATCTTTCGAGCGTCCGCCAGGGAAGTAATCTTGGACCTCTTTTGTTCTCGCTAAGACTCGCACTAAGACGCTCCAAAAACTTCAGTCACGCTATTTATCAGCGAACTTTCTGTCACTGCCATCTAGAATAAGTTTGTTCGCAACTTTTTACACCTCGCAGCTCAGGATCGACAATACATACGGACAAAATTAGCAAATTCGTGCCATTTCTAGTTTCTTCAATGTCTCTTACAGCATTTTTGACTTTAACGTTACATTGCATGTTTTTATGAGAAAAGACTATCACGATTCTGTGTTCGTTTTTTTATTACGACATATTATTGTCAGATGAATTTTATACAATAAATGATAATAACAATGTTCGTTTCAATTTAGCTTATAGTCAAGCATAACACTCAAGTACTTGCCGTACTTGGATAGCTCCAATTGCACTCCCCCCAGCTGTAGAGCTGGAATACTGTATTTCGTTTTTTTTTTCTTGTAAATAGTAATATGACTGTTTTAGAAGGGCTAACATTTAATCCCCCCAAGTTGCACCATTTAAGCGTGTAGTTTAGAATTGCAATTCTATTGGAAATACACTGAAGTCGCTTTTTACGCGGTTTTTTATACGCGTTTTTTTTACGCGACTATTTTTACGCGGTTTTCGGAATTTACGCGGTTTTTGGAATTTACGCGGTTTTTTTACGCATTTTTCGAAATTTATGCGGATGTGCTCAAAACGTCTATTTTTTCGCGTAGTGTTGAAATCCACAAAGTTTTTTTTACGCGAAATTTTGGTTTTTTTACGCGGGTTTTTTTACGCGGTTTTCGGAATTTACGCGGTTTTTTTATGCGGTTTTGATTTACGCGGGACGTATCCTGCGCGTAAAAAGCGACTTGAGTGTAGTACACTCATATTTTCACCTAACTAAAATTGTTATATTGCCAGCGAATCCTACGACTTCATAGCCTTTGTCAAACAACTGATTTAGAAGATCATCAACTACGAAAGACCACAACATGTAGGAGATAAGACTTCCTCTTGAGGGCAATTTTTAGTTGGTTTTGTCGTTAAAGGAGATCCTTCCAGTTTTTCTGTTATTATGCGCTTGGTTAGCAGAGCATATAAAAGCAAAGCAAAGCCTAGGTGCTACATTCCGTTATCGAAACTCAATTTTCTATTTTTATACGAGAGACTTCACAGCCAGCTGTTAGAGTGCAGGACAATCCAGGGCCTGTTGCTGCGATCCTATTGACACTTACAGCCTCTCCCAGCAGAGCATATAACTAATTGGAAATGCACCTGTCATAACCCCTTTACTTCGTGGCTTTATTTATGGAATTCTGGGACACGTTGTCCAATGCTCCCTCAATATCAAGAAAAGCTGCAAATGAAATTTCTTTATTGTTCAAAGGTTCGCCATTTCTTAGTGTATCAAACTGACCCTAAACATCTTTGTCAGAAAAGAAACCGTGATATCCTTGCTTTAGTGTAATACCACCGGAAAAATTCCATCTGATGCTGGTGACTTAAGGGGGGACCCTACTCTGGAAGACCAAAAAATAATAGATTTTCGTAAATTTTTTTCATATGCTAGAATTATAGTTAAGTGTTGAGGTATTTTGGTTATTGGTTAAGATATATTTGAAGATATGTTTTGTATTTTATGAATACCGGAATAGTGATTGTTATGCTGGTGGCTAGTGGGCGCGTGAATGCCCTCTAGAAAATAGTTCCTTGCTGGCGGTACGTGCCGGGAACCAACGGCGTCAGTCTTACAACAAAAGCAGCTTGCTGTACCTTTCGTTTTCGTGCAAGTGTGTTGAGATTAACAGGTTGGCATCTATCTGGAAACGTCGGAAGATTAGAAGGATCACTTAATACTTAAGTGCCTTGTTAAATCGTTCGATGCCCATACAACTGAAGCGTTCTCAAAGATCGGTCTAATGAAGGAGCAATACAATGCCTTCAGGTAGTGCGTATCTGTAAAGTCCTTTGCAATTTCGGAGATAAAGTCAAGCTGTCGGTTTGCCTTAGATATAATCGACATGTAATGGGCATGGAAGGTAAACTTTCGATCCGATAGAATACATGGTTCACTCTATTGACAATAGTGCCGTCGATATAGTAATCGAAGATGATCGGTTCTATCAAACGATGAAAGGTCATCAAGTTACACTTTGCAATACTGATAACGAGCTTGTTACATTACATTAGATAGATCTTAAAATCATCGGTCATAGCTAAGCGCCAAGCGAACATAGTTGTAGAAGATGACAAACAAAAGTGGTCCTAAATCGCTTCCTTGCGGAACGCCAGAGGTGTTAACAAGTGGTGAAGAAACACATGAACCGTGCCTGACATGCAGTGTTCTCGCAGCTAGGTTCGATGAAAACTACGCCACTCGAGACTCCCATTGGAGACAGTTTGCGAAGTAATATGTTATGGTCAATTTTTTCGGAGACCGCTTTCAAATCCGTAAAGATGACATCAACTTGCGCTCTGTCTTGAATAGCTGTCAATCACTACCACCTGTGAAATCTAACAAATTTGTTGTAACAGATCTACCAGATTGACCAGATTAAGACTTCATGGCTTGTAGAATGTGCTCGCCGACGATGATCTCAAACAACTTCGAAGCGACTGAGAAGCGGGTTATCCCACGATAGTTCTTCCCGTCACGACGACAACCACTTTCATATATAGGAATCATTTATGATAGTTTCCAACTCGTATGAAATTCTCCTCTTTCGAATGACCGATTGAGAATGAAGGTGAATGGTTCAGCAATTGCGTTAGCACAGCGACGGAAGACAACAGCAGGAATGCCATCTGGTCCAGGTGCACATAAAATACTTTTTTTTTGACGCTGCTACTATCATTGCGGGCAAGATTTCGAAGGTATCCGTATCTACTGAGCCCGCCCAGTTAGCTCCGGGGTGTCGATTCTGGCCTAACAAGAGTTAAAAACATCTTTGCACTAGCCCCGTAATTTTCCTGTACTCTAATAACCGGCTGCAAAGTCTGTCGATAAAGAAGGGTCAAGTTCTTTGGGACGTTATACCCAAGGCTTGGCTTTTGTATCTGCTGAATCCAGCGAAATATTAGACACAACAAGTTCAGCATCTTCATCAGACGATTGTTCGGATTGAAAGACAGATGAACAGACAGTTGAAAGATTGAAAATTCCAATCTAGGTTTGGTAGGAAACCAGTAAGATTGTCGAAATCGATTTTTTGGTAACATTTATGCGAATATCAAGGGGGGAGGGATTATGAAGATCTATAGGCAGCAGGGAGAAAGAATCCTCGGCAGTATGGACGACAGCACGGCTACCCTCAGAAGCAAAGAGTAAAACTGGAGCACGACCGAGGTCATTCAGCTGTAGGCTTATTTGATTCATGTTCAAGAAGTCCATGCCATCGACTAGTGCTTTACACACAGAAGAAAATGTGGCAAATTATCAAGACGAATCCCTTTTTCGTCATTGCAGCATACAAGGCGGGGCTGATTGTGATCGCCGCACACGATGATAATGTCACCTAGAGAAGCGCTATCACAGAAGCGCTCACGCACTAATGTGTTCTTCTATTACATTAATTGACCGGCTTTTGTCGGGTGGAATGTAGACATTTTACATTAAAAAACTGATTTAACTGTTGCAGTTTGAAAAATTTCGACTCTATGTCATAGAAAACATTCGTAGCCTTTGGCCTATTTAATTCTTTAGGATAATTCCTACTAGTCAGTAAATGTCTAGGTTTGCATACTGGTTGTCGGCCATAATTGGTCTGTACTCTAATAACCTGCTGTGAAGTCTTTTGATCTTTTGACCCAAGGCTTCGCTTTACTTTATTATGGGCCGTATTATGTAAGTCATGCCAAGAATCTTGACTCGACTTAGTCACTCGAGTACGAAGGGAAAAGGGGGATTTCCGGAAAACGATTTAGCGCAGTACAGTAGTATATTCGGAGAAATGGTTTTTAGGGAAGCACTGTGTTCTGATAGACAGAAAGGATGGAATGAAAACAATTTCATAAACATTGCTATTGTTTTGAGCTTAAAAACGGGTTTTGAAATCTCAGAAATCAATGATTCGTGCTTCAACCTTACGTTCTACTTGTGTGAAAGATAATAATAGTTATTTGTTAATTATAGCTAATTATAGGCAAAGGGAGCACGCCAAATCACATAGCGAGAGAAGAAGGAAGCTTTGAAAATTAATCAAAATGGTGCCACCTGGTTTATTAGTTACTTCTAGTGAAGCATTCAAGATCAACAGTATTTCCGCCACTGAGCGTTCATCGCTCTCCTTTGTTGAAGCACTTCTACGGTAGCGAACGGAAAACACAAACCAATCACCTTTACCACTAAAAGCTCTTGACTTGATAATAACGTTGAAGTATTTCTCACACTGCAGGAAACATTTTCAATTACGTTGCACATCCCGATCAAAAACAGTGCGCTTCGATTGAGTATTTCCTGTTTTCCTGGACCGAAGCTATTCGGTCCGGTGAAAGGGGAAATATTTTCCACTGGTAATGCGGAAGAAAACATCCTTCTACATTCTTCTCTGCATACAACTGCTTGGTCATTATTTTCTCATTTCTCATTAGTGTAATGAGGTTTCCGTTGGCTAACAACAGAACAATGCGACGCCTGTTCTGTTTGTTTCGTGTTCGTTTTTCCTTTCGCCACAAATGGTCCATCGTTGTGGCGCCGTCATCGATAGTGTTAAATATCTTTTGTCATCCGATAAGGGGACATCTCGCAGAGCCCGAAGGGAATTGAGCAATTTTCTTCGCCCTTCTATCAATTCTTGTCGCCGGCGTTGTTGTTCGAGCTATAGAAAAGAAATCCCGCTCGCCCGAATGAATCGTCGTTGGTGATCAAAGAAGTAAACGCCTCGGGCAACTCATTACATAGGTCCTTTTCTCGGCTGGCAATGAAGAGGACTTAACATACATAAGCCCACTTTGCCAGCCCAAACCGGAGCGCAACGTCAGAGAGGACAGACACAGTGTTTCGAGTGATGAAGTGATCACCGAAAATCAAAGCTCATCCCTGCTGGTCAAAACGGCGGGCAAAGAACCCAATAGAATAAAGTTGGCAAATCCTTTCAAGGGATTCGCTTTCGATATGAGTTGTGCGGAATCGTTCTGCCGCCAGGGCGGGTGAGGCATTTCAGTCTTTGGTGTTAAATCCATTAGTGATTCAACACAAGTGAGCGAGGCAAAAAAATATCAGTTATCACGTTTGTAGAATGATAGGAAAATGAAGTTCATACTTAATTTTTGCATTGGAGAACTAAAAATCAAAAATCAATTTTATTTTAAGCTTAACTTATTAGATGATATGCTTGTGAGATTGCTTCCCTTGGTTTTCTGATTGGTTTTGTCAGACAGAAAATGGTTTTTATCTGCTTGGTGAATTATACCTACGTAACTGACGTTTTACGTTATTACTTGAGCAGAATAAGAAGTTATCTACTAAACTATATAATTATCGGTTTTCTTCCAATTGTTGAATGAATTCCACAAGTTCAAGTTGAAGTTTCCACAAAGCAAACTTTCTGACGCATTCGCGCGTCGTTCTCGTAGACACGCAATACCTAAATGAGCACTTTGGAAAACAATCCTATTGCATTGCAGCTATCTTCGAAAACACCAACTCAACTAGTTTAATAATAATCCGCAGCCGCAGCGCTCGAAATAACTAGCTAGGACTTAAGCAGCCTGGAACTGAAATCATCCCACACACTTGCCTTGGAATGATGTTCGCCAAACTGCTTACCGAGACAAACTTTCCGTCTCTCGGGCTTCTGGGCCTGCAGCGAAGGTGCACTGAAGGACGCAGGTTGCAGGGAAGGTAACTGATTAAATTGTTTTCACCTCCGGGAAATTTTACAATGAACACTTGTGTGGTCTTCGTGTACTGGCGAATGAACTACGTCAATTAAATGCATACCTGTACTGGTCTGGTACATGCGGCTCTGGAACGGCATACTTCATCTCACAGGCGGGCGTCGTACGCATGCAATCACACAACTTGCTCGTGGAGAAATTGTTTTGCCAGGATGAAATTTCTCCGGGTTATTTCAAAATACTTCAGCCGGTAATCCGGAGGAAAGTTTTGCTTGTGCAACGGCAACACCCTTTTGCAGAGACACGTGCATTTCTCTCTGATGAGGTGATAAGTTGGTAAGAGACATCCTTCATACTTCGTACTATTAATCTTAAATCCTGCAAGGCGTCGCAACTTCAAATAGGATTAGCTACGAGATGGCATTTGCTCATATCAGTTAAATTATTCTGAGAATGAATTGCAGCGCAACTTGAACTAAAGGACATCACTGAACAGCAAATAGCAGCAAATATTCACCATTACTTTAACATACAGCACAAACATTGATGACGGACTTTGAGTTACTAAATCCGATCGGCGTACTACTAGAGTGGCATTAGTGGCATCCATGGTACCAAGGGAGATCCATCATTAATCAAAATCAAGAAGTGACATGCGGTGGTGCGGTCATGTGCGGCACCTTATGCAAGTGTTTCTCGACGAAGTCCTACACCTGCGGGAGCCTTCACCAGAGCAGAGCAGTGCCACACTTGATGCCATAAGACAAGTCGACATCTACACCGCACAGACTAAATAAACCGCAAAATTATCCTTTTAAAAAGTTTATCCTTCCATCTACTGTCGACAGTCAGCTATAACAAGCTTCAGGCGCATCACCTATGTATATACATAAAAATCCGGCTCGGGACCTTTTTTCCTCGCTCATCACCGTAAATTGTGTTGTGGGGTGGGAAACTTTTGGCTTATTTTGTACTCGGCCGGTCCCAGGAAGCAGGCAGGCACACGCTGTCGGGGAGGATCACGGAATGTGTAAAGTGACAGCGTGTTAGAAGAGATAACATTCTTCGGTGCGCTTTTGTGTGTGTTCTTTTAATGCCGCTTTGGCAATCTAGATTTTCGCGGCGAGTGCCTTACTGTGGATGTCATTCTCTACAACACGTTCGCCTCGAGTGTTTCGGAATACCACCTACATATATGCGTAGCAGGAAGTAGCTTGTGAAACATGTGAAACAGCGCATGGTTAGCCCACACCAATCGAAAGCTGTAAACAAAAATGTAGCTGAGAAAAATGTCATGTGGCGAATCCACCTATATTAGAATGATACAAAATTTTAGTTTGTTTTCAAATACGTCCAAAAAAATTTTTATTCATAAAAGTTAGAGAACAGACTGCAAAAAGCAACTTTTCTGAATATGGCAACTGTCTATCTCTTACTGGCGGCGATATATAATGATTTGTTTAAAAAGAGCTCCATAATTTTGCACACAATGTTCAACTACTCAAATGTTAAAATACATCTTTTCTGTCAAGACTGGTTTTACTGAGACGCAGTTCATGAGTTATAAAATATTTTATCAAAAAGTAACGCTCTTTTCAGTAGATTTTTTTCTAGGTTACTTCAGAGTGCGCTTCATGAATTTTTTTTTGTAGACAAAAAAGTGGTTTTGTTTGCCCGAAATTGAAAAAAAAAATTGAATAGTCAGTGGTTTTTTTCAACTATTTCATAACTCATTAAATATGTGTCCTAATGACAAACAGTCTTTAGAGAAAATGTGTATTTTAATAAACTGATTAACGGGAGTTTCTTCGACTGTGATGGTAAAAGGTTGGAGGATTGCTTGTTCAGTCTTTAAATGCAGTGGACGATTTGTTTTATTTGAATAGGAAGAATCAAGCCAAGAGTTAAGAATATCGTGACCAAAAAACTGCTACAAATGAGTGAAATTGTGACGCAATCAACATATTTTAGAAATTGTAGACAAACGAACCATTATACACATCCAAACCCAAAGGCAGACAACACTATAGGCAAAAAGTACTAGACAAAGACGGTTTAGACGGCCCTGAAGAAGCTCTAAACCAAAGATCCAAACGTTGGCGTAAAATAAAACAAATTGTCCACTGCATTTAAAGACTGAACAGCCAATCCTCCAACCAACAAACTGATTAACTTTATAGAACATTTGAAAGCAATGAAAAATTCGTATGCAAAATTATTGAGCAACATTTTTAAGATTTTAGGAGACCGGTTCTTCTTTAATATACGGGGTGCGGATATTAACCTAGAAGCAGTATGTGTGCGCTTTAAACTATCAACCGCATACCAGACATGTCAAAGCTGTTCTCTTCGACTGAACAGTAGGCAGTTAGATAACCCGCAATCTGCCGCGAATATTTGATGAGGCACTGCCTTCTCGGCCATCGGAGAAGCCGGTACCGCGGGACTAGGTAAACACCCCCAGAGTATACAAAACGATTGGTTTGATCGGGAAGGCCAATAAGCTATGGAGAGGAAAAAAGTTTGGAAAATTATCTAAGCATTGCCCCGTGGGAGAAATCGGCCAAGTATCAACAAGCGCGGAATGAGTTGACCACGATCCTGAAAAGTAAAAGGCGCCAAAAGGAGGACAGATATCCTGAAGAATTAGAACAACTATTCCGAGATAATGACACGCACAAGTTTTACGAGAAGGTGAACCAAAATCGTTAGGGCTATACACCGAAACTTGACATGTATTGTGACGAGGGAGGGAATCTAATTACAAACGAGCGTGAGGTGGTCGACAGCTGGAAGCAGTTCTTCGATGAACTGCCCATGGAAGATAGTAATGTCCTGGCACCTGATCTCCAAGAAGTCAAACGAGAAATCGAGTTGTTGAAGCCCAACAAAGCCGCTGAGAAGGATCGCCTTCCGGCAGAGCTGTGGAACATTGCCAAGAAACGCTAGCAACTGCTCTACACTGGGTTATTTCCAAGACTTGGGACGAGGAGCTACTGTCGGAGGAATGGATGGAAGGGAGGTCCCATCTACAAAAAGGGCGATTAGTTCGACTGCTGCAACTTTCGCGGCATAACGCTGGTTAATACCGCTTACAAGGTACTCTCCCAGATCCTCTTGCGCCAGCTGTCACCGATAGCATGTGGTTTCGTAGGGAACAGCCGTTCAGCGGCTTTTTGTGTTGGCTATTTCAATTTCGTTCAAGCGCTCGGCGAAGCTATAACCAATGCTGCCAACTGAGCGAGAAGTTCAACATTGCCTGCTCACACGCGAGTGAGTATGAGAAACACAGCATTCAACGCTTACGCCGCACACGCAAGCTTGAAACAAACAGCCACCGTTGCTGTGTGCAGACATTCTGCTACCTACACACTAGCGCACGCATATTCTCATATCGTCTTCCTGCATAGCTTATTCCCGAGGCAAACTCTTGAGCAATCAGCTACCCGTTAGGTAAAGAGGCGCACTGGGATACAGGTTTTGCATTACTTTTTCTTTTCTTCTTCATCTTTGCCCCCGATTTTACTCACGGGCGAGAGTGCGAGCGCCCGCGAGAAATCGACTTCAGCAGCTCGTGCTGCAACGACGACCGTAGCTGTTAGCTAAACACACACTCGCAAAAACTCGTCGCACTGCATGAATAAGTATGAGCGAGAGTCCGAAAGGGACGCTTACGCCCGCTTCGTTCGTTAGGATGAGTACTCACACACGCGTACTCAATTAGAAAATTAGACCACACGAGTGTGGGCGTCGCAACATTGGTTATAATCACACCGCCCGCAAAGCTCATCTTCACTCTTGCTGCACACTTTTGACCCACTCTCGGCTAGAATTGGAATTTCTGGCACCGCTAAAACCGCCGCTTATTGGATTAATCGGCCCGTGCAGAAATAAAGCACCGCTGGTTGAACTAACCGGCACATCCTGAAATAGAACATCGTCGCCATTTTGTTTTTGCATAGTATAGTGCAGCAGATAAACCGCCTTGGGCGGAGATTTACTGTAGCTACAGTACTGGGATTGCAGCATCACCGTGCGTCAGTGTCTAGTGTGTCTTCGATAATCGGAGTGACTATGCTATGAAATCCTTGCGCAGGGTAGATCTAAAGCCAGCCTATAAAGCCAACACATACCAATACATGAAGTAAAAGCTTGCGAGCCAAGCCCCAGAATTAGAGCGCCAAGTTAAACTTGTAGTATAGATGTAGGCGTTTAGCGTTCTCCACAAAATTAGAATAGATCAAAATCCTACACTTTTAAATGATTCTACCTTTAAATAGGTCGGATTTAGTTGAAGCTAGGTTGAAACTACTCAAAATGCCCTTGACGTGTGCAAACTCAGATTTTGAGTAGTTTTTCAACCAAAAAATTGGTAGTAGGAACTTATAAGTGCGTTATTTGTCATAGAGAATAATTCAATTATCGGTAGCAAGTAGCCAAAATTGGTTGAAATTTTTACCCAAAGTTTGAGTTTGTACACTTCAAGGGCATTTTGAGTAGTTTGAACCTAGCTTTAACTAAATCCGACCTATTTACAGGTAGAATCATTTAAGAGTGTAGGTTAAAGAAAATGTGCATGTAGAATAAATTGTAAAATTAGTAGATTCCGTCTTAATAGTTTCTATTAGTGGATTGATGTTTAGTATGGTTTAAATAGTCTAAACAGGGTGTCGATTTCCTAGAAAAACCTGGAAAATCAGGGAATACATTTTTGGATCAGGGAAATCAGGGAATATCAGGGAATTTCGAAATTCAATCAGGGAAATTTTATTTACCCGGCCAACTTTCGAATCAAATCAATTTTCGTGTAAAATATACGCAGATTGATCGGTTGAATTAAAACTTGTTACATGTCTAGTGGCGATTCGATTATCTTTCAGTTTGCCGTAAATTTTTTATTTGTTTTGCGCCGTACAATTGTCAGACTTCACTCGCTGTAGTGCTCGAAATCGGCAATGGCAGGTCTCACGCACTTCACGGTGCAGACATCAAGAGCACAAAGCGGGATACATACTGTTATTTACACGCGATCTACAGCGTTTTCACCAATTGCAGAATTTTACACTCAGAAGTCCCAAGCATTGATCATCTTCCTTCAGTGTCCATGATTCATGTCCGTTAACGGTTACCGGGAGCATTAACGTTCTGTAAAATTTGCGTTTATGCGAGTTGGCAACCTTCGGGACTGGTTCAGCTGGTTACGTAATACGCAGAAAGCTTACATGTTTCTCTGTTCTGACGTGATCCGCAGTGAGCATGCGACTCTTGGCCTAGTTCTTCTCATTTGTCATTTTCTGGCATTCGACATCAAACAAGCTGTTACACTCACCCTTATTCTGCGAGACGAGTGACGTAACTAATTTGGAGTCATCGCGAATGAGGTGACAATTGTCGCCTGGGTGACACGGTTTGTCACTTAGGTGACACGGGGTTGTTACCTAGGTGACCTAGGTGACAGCACTCAATTCGACTCGCCGTGGCGAGTCACGGCGAATGACAATTGTCGTATTGAGTCACGTGACTCGCGGTATAAGGGTGATTGTCTTCCCCACGTCGTGCCTATCACTTCCCTCGTAGTTGTTGGCGCTATGGCGGATCCTCCACAGCCTACTTACGTCTTATTCCCTTTCGTCCTGCTGTTCTGCGATTCGTTGATCAAGCTTTCTGGTGTACTCCACTGCAACGTCATATGCCGTAAACCGCTAGATGTTGAAATGCAACATCCTCTCAGTGCGAGCCTTCGCCGATTTCGATAACCTTGCGTGGATCTTACGTCGAGATAGTGGTCAAAGTCACTAAGAAAAGACTGTATATTGTGACTTCCAAAAAGTTTTGACCGTTAAACACGATCGATCTGGGAGCTAGAGTCTTGAATTTTCAAGTCGTGCGCACCCCATAAATCATTTCGAACCTGTCATAGAATTCGTCCCTAGCAAAGCAAAGCAAAGTCTTGAGCATTAACCGTCACTAGACATTATCCTTCTTTATCGACAGACTTCGCAGCCTACTGTTAGAGTACAGGAAAATTACGGGGTCAGTGCAACGATCCTACTGATTCCGTCTAACAAAAACCAGCTAGCCGAGATTCGAACACAACTGGCTTGTTAGAACAGCATCGTACCTCGAAGCTAACTGGGCGGTTCAATTCATCCCTAGTACCATCGAATTTATGATTTGTTGGTGACTATACGTTGATTAAGCTGTAGTTGAAGAATTTGCCTTAATTCTCAACACCCATATACGGTCATCGGACCGAACGGCCGGCCACCGAACTACCTTCGAGTCAATGTTGCTTTCAAGCCTCGATAGTTGCAATCCGAAATCATGACACACAGCTTTAGTCTTAACTGTCCACCATTGAGGGTTAAAATATTTGCCATTTGGACATTTTCCAATAATATATCTAGCTAAAGTTTTGCCGTACCTCGAAGCCAGCAAAACGCACATTTTTGTACCAAAAATCTTTGGGGAATCATCTCCTTAACCCCATGCTTTTTGCAGCAAAGATAACAAGCTGGAACTTCCAGGAAAGTTTTGTTTTAGTTTAACTGAAAACTCGCAGACATGTGTCCACCTTCCAGCGGTAAAGTTACTAGTTTGAGCTGACTGAAAATTAGCAAGATTTGTTATGTTTACACGGCTGTAATTTTTTTTGTATGTAACATCTAAGCTTTGTGCAAAAACAGGACGATTAGATTATTTCTCAATCTTTGTTTCTTTGGATTCAAGTTGATACCTCAAACATAACTGTCCCTCGATACTCGACAGAAGAGGGCGTTTTCGAAACGTTGGTAAGAAATAGGTTAAGAATCTTTGATATGTGTTCGTAAAGCATGAAGAAATCTAGCTTTAGTTTTCAGCAGCTCGCATAAGCCATGCTAAAGGATTAAAAACTTAAGCCAGAAATCACCCAAATAAGCTTGATATTCGAGTTTTGAGGGTCAGGGAAAAATATTTGAAGCATCAGGGAAAATCAGGGAAAGTCAGGGAATTTTATTTTTGGATTTGAGTCGACACCCTGCTAAAGGTATCTCACGTACCGCGTTCGTCTTTAGTTTGTTTGTTGTGTTTTGAGTACTCCAAGTTGCATTGCTTGGGAATTCAGTCCCCGCACTCGGACTTTCGAAGCTGATCAGTGATCTGTTCGTACAGAGTTTGGACCAGTGATGAGTAAAACACGAGTCGGTATTTGATTCAGGGATTTTTAAGGGATTTTTTTTCTGAGCACTTTAGAGACTGTTTCGTTCGTAGACTGAGTACCTTTGGCGGATTGCGTCCGTCATTTTGTTTTCCCCTATTTAGAGTCTATTGAACTGACCCGCCTTGAGGCGGGATTTCTGGCCGAGCAAGTCTTCAACAATGCATCGAAATATTGTTTCCAACGCCTAGCCACCTCCGATCTTTCGGTAATCAGGTTCCCCTCCTTGTCGTTGCACATAACAGGTGTTGGCACGGTTCGGTTCCTGATTCCGTTGATCGTATTAAAGAAGCTTCTCGTATCGTGCCTCTCGAAGCAATTCTCCGCCTCCGCAAGAACGCGATCCCAGTGCTGACGTTTCTTACGACGGTGAAGTCTCTTTTCGGCAGCTCTAGCATCTCGGTATCTCTCTCTGCTCTGGCGTGTCACAGTTGCAGCCAAAATGTGTCTTCTGGCTCGATTCTTCTCACCAGTCACTCGCTGGCACTCTGCGTCAAACCACTCACTGGAAGTGGCTGCAGCAGTAGTACAGTACCCAACACTTACCGCGCTGTAGTACTGATCGCGTCGTGAATGTGTCTCCACTGTTTGTTCAGGTTCTCTCCGAGATGTCTTCAGTCATCATCAGTCTTCCGAGAGTACTCTGCAGCAACTCCCTTCGCTGATAACCGCCGAATGTTCAGTCGTATCTTCCTCGTTGGCTTCGATTTGAATACGTTGGACAACCGGGCACGGATCTTGCTTACTACGAGATAGTGGTCCGAGTCAACGTTTGGTCCCCGGAAGGATCGCACGTCTGGGACATTAGAAAAGTGCCAGCCATCAACCAGAACGTGGTCGATCTGAGAGCAGGCCTCTCCATTAGGGTGTTTCCAGGTGTGTTTCCGAATGTTCCATCGTGCAAAATGGGTACTACAGATAACCATTCCTCTGGCTGCAGCGAAGTTGATTAGCCTCAGGCCATTGTCGTTTTGTGGTAGGACGGAGGCTTTATCTATCAATAACGGAACGAAAGCACTCTTCACGTCCGACCCGTGTATTTGTATCCCCGATGACTTTTTTTATGTCATGTCTTGGGCACTCTCCATAGGTCCTGTCGAGAAGATCATAGAATGCCTCTTTTACGTCATCGGGCTTGTCGTTCGTCGGTGCGTACACATTTATCAGACTGTATTTTAAGAATTTGCCCTTGATTCTCAACACGCATAGACGGTCATTGATGGGCCTCCACCTAATGACACGCTCATTTGTTTTCCATATAATTCGAATCCGACTCCATTCTCTGCTTTATCGCCGCCACTGTAGTAGATGTGATACCTGAACGTCATGCCCGCAATAGGATCTATTGCGCGGAATTCACGTTCTCCCATCTTCGGTCACCGCACTTCCTGGATGGCTGCAACCTCTACCTTCATCTTCTGCAGCTCTCTTGCCACGACACCCGCGCGTGCCGGTTCAAGTAGAGTCCTGACATTTCAAGTACCACGTTTCCAATAACCGTTGTCCTTTTTCTTTTGCCTGGGTCCATGCCGATTATCCGATCGTAGTTCCTTTTCTGAATTTCTCCTAGCGAAAGCATACTGCCTGACTGGGGCTGCGAAGCCTAGTCTCGTGGACAGGGCTGCTGTCTTGGGTATAGCTGGCGAGACAGCGTTTCATAAGTCAGCCGTCCGCTCCGGATCAATCGCTGTTGTATGCCGCCCCTAACCTGGGATGCAGCCGCATACCTAGTACGGAAACGGCGATTCACCGTGCAG
Organism: Sabethes cyaneus; assembly: GCF_943734655.1. NCBI lineage: Eukaryota > Metazoa > Arthropoda > Insecta > Diptera > Culicidae > Sabethes > Sabethes cyaneus. Next base: position 13,582,878 of record NC_071353.1, read on the forward strand.
TGGGATCACCGTCGTGAGCTGCCCCTAACCTGGAGTCAAACGCTCACGGCTGGCAAGGCTGTTCCTTTTGCCAACACTCAGCAGATGCATGAGTACCTTCTTCCTTGTCGGTATACGACCTTAGCTTCCACCGGGGTTGGTAACCCGATCTCCATCAAGGTTGCTCATATTCCGGCTGGTACCACGAAAAGGTAGGGAGAGGAGTTGCTGGATCCGGACGAAACACGATCCTGAAAACTATCCACGATGATGCTGATGGACGAGGAAACCTACGACAAGACATACTGCAACCAGCTTCCTGGACAGAAGTTTGATACGGCAATCGGAATGGGAAAGATGGCAGACATTTTCAAGCATATGAATCTGTCGAAGTTCGCTAAGAATTGTCTGGCTTGGTATTGCATCTGACCCGGCGAATTGGGTGGGATAATCAACAAGAACCGAGACAACAACCAATCAGCAACAAGTATAATGCAATCACCTGATATATAAGAACAGCTTAATTCGAATCACACAGAGGGCTTCGTCAAGGTGATGGTCTGTCATGCCTGCTGTTCAACATAGCGCTACAAGGTGTTATGAACCAAGCGGATATCAACACGCGGGGCACGATATTCAACAAATCTAATCAATTCGTCTGCTTTGCCGATGACATGGATATTATCGGCAGAACATACGTGGCGGTGGCTGAACAGTACATCAGACTAAAGCGCGAAGCAGAAAAGATTTTGTTAAAGGTAAATACGTCTAAAACAAAGTACATGCTGGCCAGCGGAACCGAGGCCGAACGACACCGCTTGGGCAGTAGTTTCGATCGACGGCGATGAGTTTGAGGTAGTCGATGAATTTGTCTACCTTGGCACACTGGTAACGGCGGACCAGTCGTGAGATTCGGAGGCGTATTATCAGCGGAAGTCGTGCTTACTATGGGCTCCACTAGCAATTGCGGTCGAGCAGACTAAGTCCCCGTACAAGGTGCATCCTGTACAAGACGCTTATTAGACCGGTTGTTCTCTACGGGCATGAAACATGGACAATGCTTGAGGAGGACCTGCAAGTGGTCGGAGTTTTCGAACGACGAGTACTAAGAACGATCTTTGGCGGCGTACAGGAAACTGGAGTATGGAGGCGGAGGATGAACCATGAACTCGCACAGCTCTATGGCGAACCCAGTATCCAGAAGTGATTAAAGCTGGACGGATACGATGGGCAGGGCATGTTGCAAGAATGCCGGACAACTACCCTGCAAAGATGGTGTTCGCCTCAAATCCGGTAGGAACAATACGACCAGGAGCGCAGCGAGCAGGATGGTTAGACCAGGTGGAGCGAGATCTGGTGGAGAGTACTCGGTGTCCGAGCGGTAGCCCTCAACCGAGTTACATGGAGAAATTTTGTTCAACAGGTTTTGTCTTAGGACGGCAAGCCACCTAAAGAAAGAAGAAGAAGAAGAAGTGCCATAGAAAAAACTGTTTGGAGCAGTACCTGGATAATAGAATATCGTCAAAAGTCTTGTGGCAACGAGGAAAGCGAATAGGGTAGGCAAGGAAAAAGAGACACAGCATCACGACCCCGATGAGGTAAATGACGTTTTCTTACCCAACTACGTGGCACTATGTGGTTAGAGTGGCGCTCTAAAAGGAAGTTCTCCAAGATCTACAGTACAGTACATCTACAGTTTCGGCCGGTACAGAACTGGGAGGTCATAAATGGCATTTGGCAAGTTAAGTTGAACACAGTAGGTATGGACGGAAGATAATCTTACCATTGGTAATTGAACATGTAACTCACTTGTCCAACGCATTACACGCACTGACAAAGAAAACTCACATGAACAATAGTATGAATCTACGTTTGACTAGCATATGCGCGCTGTCGAAATCCTTCGAGAAGCTTCTCAAACAGCAAATGGCACACTACATTGAAAGCAACAATCTACTAACTGACTACCAAGCCGATTTTCGTAAAGGTCAAAGCATTAAAACCGGAGTTATACGTGTACATGATGATTTGGGAGCGAATATCGATAAAAAAAGGAGTTAGTATTCCTCTGCTGCTAGACTTTTCAAATCCTTTTGACATCATTCCACGCCGGAAGCTACTTGTAAAACTGGAAGCTCAATTCAAGTTTTGCTCTGCGGCTGTTAACATGCTGTTGCAGCACTAGAAGGCAGAACACAAACTATATATTGTGGTGATCGCTGCTCTCCAGCTGTGCTGAATCTACATCTGGTGTACCGCAAGGCTCAGTTCTCGGACCGTTGCTGTTCTGGTGCTACATAAACGATCATCCAACAATTCTTAAGTTTTGTTCCATCCAGATGTATGATAATGACGTTCAACTATATCTCGGACGTCTTGGTCACTAGCAGATCGGAAATAACCAGGATGATGAATGCGGATCTTGAACGAATTTCAGAACGTTCACGGCGAAGTTGGCTTGCAATAAATCCTACCTAAGTAAAGCGCTGTTCATAGAAAGTCGACGTCGGCGTGCAATTGGATTTGTGCCTTCGGTATTGTGCTTCTTGATAGACGGTAAAAACATCCAGTGTGGCCGGACAGTGTGACTTTTTATGTGGAGATATTTTCCATATTCGCCTTAGGGATCATCTATATGGTACGTCACGCGTAGAGGGGCGAGGTGGGGGGGGGTACTGTGTACTGTAAGTACACTACTAAAGAGCTCCTTGAGTACCGTCCTGCCTAAAAGATATTTGCAACCGCAAATTGCAGTCGCACAAAGTCTTGAGGGGTGAGGGGCTACGAGGTGCTACCAGAGACTAATTGATATTCGTGCTGATCTCAATCGATGAACATAAACTCATACCGAAGTTCCACGGCTGGTTTTATGGTTCTTCCGTATAACCTATACTGTTCTAATTTGTTCCACTTGCGGATTAAATTTCGCATCTAAGGTAATGTTGAATGATTGCAAAAAACACACAAAATGACAAAATCCGTCAGAAAAGTTCTTCCAGGGTGTGTTGCTGCAAAACGTCAGCAGCAAGTCCTGATTCTTTTAGCTAAATCAGACGAATTTGAGTGGATGGATGTAAAGGACGTGGATATGCGCGAAACATTAATCGACGACACATCAGCGACTTTTTTTGTTAGATTATAGTCACTTTAACTAGCTTGGGTCAATCAGCGACTTCTGAAGCGTATCCGATTGCAGCAATGGAAATCATCTTCAAAATCCGAGAATCGATGACCTGTAAGCTCGAAAATTTTATTTTTTTATTAGCTGAAGTTCGTTTTTGTTGTTTGATGAATTGATTGAAGTGAATTATATTGATAGCTTGAAATAAAAAGGTTGGAATATATTTTTATTTTTCTTGTTGTGAAGGTGGTGGGGAGGGCGGTTGCCGTGACGTGACGTACTTTCTCAGGGGGGGTCATGAATGTGTGACAAAATTTGACAAGGGGGGAAGGGAGGTTAGAGTTTGGTTAAGATTTTCGTGACGTACTAAATGGATGTCGTCTTAGTGCAAGTTCGTTTGACCGACTTCCTGTTACATTAAATTGCTGTGTACGCTTCGTTTATGGTTTGACACAATATGACCATGTGCGATGTAAGCCATCTCCAAAAGTGTTTGGTGGGGTGTTCTGTGCAAGTCTTTTACGCATACCGATTCTGCCTGTTCTTGAGAAAAATAATAACCATGCAAATTCCGGCCGTACTGCATCGAAAATTGTTCATTCGAGGTGTTATAAATTGGAATAGTGTACCTCCCGCAAAAAAAAGCGCTTATCATCGGAAGCAACAAAACACAAAATCCAAAATGACAAAAACCAATCAGCGACAAGTATAATGCAATCACTTGCTATTTAAGAAGTAGCAGGAGCGCAAATGAGTTTGAGTTTTGTCTAAGCGTATACCTTTAAACATCATTAGCCACCACTACCAATTAATGAAGGAACGAGTGTGTGGAAAAACGTGTGCTGCTTTCCCTAAAGCAAGACGATTGTTCCGTGCTGTTTTGGCCTGGCTTTACCATCCTGCCATTACAGAACAAATACCATGCATTGGTATAACAAAAAATCGTGCATTTGACACCCAAGCACCCAAGAATCCTCCCAAGCACGCCAAAGCTCACACCAATCGAAAAAACATTACATAGTGCCCTCGCCGAGGCGAGGGCACGAGCTGACACGGCTCACAAGTGGTGACAGAAATAATATGCCGAGTAGGTCCTTCATGATGATGACTCGAGCGAGGGAATCAACTGCTACCGCTGCACATGCATAATCACTGGTTTGATGGTGAAACAATTACATAGGTCAACAACTAATTAACCATCGTAATAAACAACCGTTTATGGTGATGGGTGCTGCTAAGGCATTCCCAGGCAACAGATTTTCCCATGTTCTAAACAATTGAGGCATACTAAATTACTATTGCGGACAACGTAATCTTCTTACAATGGGTTTTAATCATCATCAGGACCTTGTTCCTGTCATAAATGTATACCTTGCAGGTTTATCAGCTTTAGCCTCGCGAGCATATGCTGACTCATCCTTCTAGAATACAGTTTCAAACGCATGGAGAGCAAAAAAAGAACGACAAGCGGTCTGCAATTAGCATATCCAGCTCGTGGACTCGTTTATCATGTGGATGGTGCTACAGGTAATATGAACTATTTCTGCTTACACGAGAATGCAGCTTATGACCGTTTTGTATCCGCTTTGGAACTATACAATGATGGGTGCTTAGCGAGGAAAGTATTTAAACGAGCCCTTGTGTAACCAATAAACATTACGCAGCAGAAACGATTATGTTTGCGAACAGGTACAGATAGATACCATCCCGGCAGGATTTGTATAATCCCCATTCTTTCGCTGCCTTTCTATCACATTGTCAACCGCGAGGTGTAGTTGTTGGTTGCGGAGAACTGACGACAGATAAATAAATAAGTACATAAATATTTTTTTGCTATGAAACCAAGCTGAATTTACGAATATGGATTGTCATAACTAGTGGCCTTGGTTCGTCTAAGCAGTCGAATCTGGATTTTAATGTTTTGTAAACGGGTGACATTTTTGTGTCTGCCTACGGCGAATCAAGTTTCCTCCTCCGTAGAACGGAAAGCAATTTAAGCCAAATTAATTCAGGCTAAATACGAATATTCGTTTAGTATTGAAAGTACAGGTCCTTGCAATGTGCCATTCATTAAATCAAAAAAGTGTACATTCGAAAAGTTGAATATTTCTTTGAGAATTGGTCGCCATTACACGATGTTAATCTAATCAGCCCAAATTCACCGGAAAATAAATCCAAATGCACCCGAGCACGCCAATGTTGAATGAAATTTCCACTTCGAAAACCAAATGCCTACCTACATGTATGTAGCAATCGCACAGCATAGCAGAAAGGTTAACCAATACATCTAATAAGTTTTCCTCGGAAAGTACTTAAGCTTGAGTATGTGCTTCAGCATCGCTATGGAAGCTAAGCATGTAAGCCGAACTTTCAATACTCTGTCTGGCATCTAACTGTGTACTGGAATATGACCTTCGTTCGAACGTTGTTTTCTCTTTATCTGATAAGCATAACTACATTCAGGAAAAATGATACCCAAATGAATGTAACTTATTTTGATAAACGACCCTACACAGGATCATTCCGACCGCCGCTCTCATCGAACCACCGAAAACCTCGAAAGCTCATCAGATATGAATCTTCGTTCAACAAAATTTTGCATCCATATCAAGGAACTGTTTCCGTCGACCAAATCCGACGGGCAAACATCTTGTACCTCAGAATGCCGGCGCGACGCCGGCCGATGAGGTGGGCAAAGCGGTGAGCAACTTCATCCGAAAACCAGCACTGCCAGTCGTAGTACATTCCGCTCGGTAGCACGCTTCGTCTTCCTCGTATTTCTCCTCTTCCGTATCCGGGTGCCGCGTATTCCGCGAACATGCGGGGAGGCTGAGTTGCCAGCAGATTAATGTTTGCACAACCATTACTTATGCACATACATTACGTCTGAACGCGCCCGCCCCGCTGCCAATGCTCGCCGTAACTGATGTTCTTATGCTCAGCTCTTGCCTGCTGTTGCTGTTTATGTTACTTGACTAGATCAGCACACAAACGCGCCGGCGAAACATAGTTCTCCAGCAGAAGTGAATTGAGATTGATCATCCAAGCAGACGCTTGGAGTTGCATTCCGGAAGGAACTGCAAAGTCGAGCAATGGAATGCTGGATAAATACCGATTAATAGTTGAAAACTAAGTTTTGAAATGAACAAAAGCTGAAGATGTAGAACTAATTCCTTCCTACAGGAGCTTCACTGAATAACCGCCGCCTATCATTTAGCAGAGTTCGTGCTTTTGAGATTTTACCCTAGTTTTCATAATCTATTCTTGTTCCAGAAAACTTTACTGTTCATACTGGGTACTGATGCAATAACAGTTAACCTGCCCCAGTTGAAATCGTTACTGATGCCAAGCCCGTGTTCGGTTTAGTTGATCTCAGGATATTAAAGACATTCCGAGCTATCACACGCTGATCCTGACGGCAACCGTGCGATGCAGCTGATGCACACCATTAAGCGAACTTTATTAAAATATTCAATTCCGCGCTCTCCATTTACACTTCGTTGATTCGACAGAGAGCAGCGAGAAAAAAAAACAAACTAAAGAACTCTGCCTTTCGTAATGCACCACCACTCAGTGGCACTAACTGCATGCGGAAAAGTGGAAAATCAAATTCCACCAAATGACACCCAGCGAAAGTGACGATTTGCTCATTACCGAAAGGAAATTAGATTTCTGTCTGAGCTGCACTCGTACTTCTCGGCCGACGGAGCAGCCTGCAGCATGCACGCTTGTAGGCCTGCTGATGCAGATAAGGCGGCTTAATCTACTTTTTTTTGTGAAACAGACCGAAAGTTTGCAATCCTTCGAGCGAAAATTATGATGCTTTTCAGAATAAGTTCAAAATAAGCCAAAAATGAAATCTAACACCAGCAAGTTACATAGGTTATAAGTGTGCTACGGTTAAAATTTACACGGCAAGAAGAGGAGCAATACATTAGAATGCTCTTAAAAGTGGCCAAATTAACTGTAACGAACGTAATAAAAGTGTTCGGAGAATGTTTGTCGACAGCCAGGAAGCCTGATAGGATAGAAGCGGAATCGAAAGTCGGAAACCGATACGATACCAAAAAGAAATCTCTCCGTTCGAGATGTTGCAAACAAGCTAGAAGTGTCGTCTACAACCGTGAATCGAGCTAAAAAACCAAGCCGGAGTATTGACTTATAAAAAAGCAGTGACTCAAAAACGTGACAATAAACAAAACAAGACGGCCAAAACACGATCCCGGAAGCTGTACACAGCGATGCTAACGAAGTTCGATTGCGTGGTACTGGATGATGGAACATCCCAAATTGCTACCTTGCGGAACCGTGCTTAATATGCAGCGTTCTTCCAGTTAGGTAGGATAAAAACTGCAACACCAATCTGCTCTCGATGCTCCAATTCACAACAATTTACGGAGTAATACTTTTACAAAATTGGCCATATTGTCGAAGGCCACCTTCAAATCCGTATAGATAACATCATGTTGGCGTTATCGAATTTGAGCTTATATAGGATTATAGCAAGTACCAACCCTTGCTCAACCATGCTGCGTCTGAGTAGCGGCAATACTTGATCTAAATCAGGCAACACTTAATAAAAATTTATTCTATTCAATTGTTAACTCTGTATCCATCTTTTTGCACGTTTTCTTTCCGTACGTTCCTTTGGTTTTACCGTGAACGTGCGGAAACAACATGTGCGATGTACTAAGGAAATGTCAAATATTAGAGCTGGATACGATTGGTTCAATAAAGTTTTGCACACTGACGTCACGAATGAACGCGATTCACCCATCTGACATCTACTTGGGGTTTGTTTACTATCTGTTAGCCGAATTTTGCGAAAGCAACATACATAAATTCGAGTTAAACGTTTAAAAAGCGTATTGTCCAGCAGTGTTTCCCTCCAAACTACTTGGAATGGCAGTTTACGTGCTTTTCTGACCTGCCGTAAATGCCATTAACAATATTCACTTCCATAATTTTAACCCGCATTCTAAGTCCATGTAAACAAACCACCGATAGACGTCAAAGAAGCGAGGTTATGTTCCTCCGTGCAAAACTCTATATACGTTATAGTTCCTGTTTCCACTGTGTTTTTAATTCTTTCAAATTATATATTACAAGAGGTTATTGGCGACTTACGGAAGGATGCATTCCACGGAATAACTCCGTTTTCCGTGACTGGATACGAAAATTGGAAGTTTCGCGTAAAGAGATACCTGCAGTCTATCGAGCTGTTGGAAGCGATGACAAAAGACGCGCCGGCGGTTGAAGCTGAATCGGAAAAGTTTCGGAAAATGGACAATAAGGCATCGAACGTGATAAAATCTTTAATTCACGATGATCTGCTGGAGCTGATCCGGGAGAAGAATTCTGCGTAGGAAATCTGGATCGCACTTGAAAACGTCTACGCAAAGAAGTCAGTCTCTTCACAAACTTTCGTCCGGAAGCAACTGGCGAGACTGGAAATGGCGGAAGGAGCGTCGATCAAGGATCACCTCAAGACATTCGACGAGCTTATTCGGCAACTAAATCTGTAGGTGCAACGCTTCAAGAAAGAGACGTGGTTTCGCAGCTTTTTGCCCGAATCCTATGACCCCTTGGTAACGGCTTTAGAGAAACTTAATGAAAAGAAGTTAACCCTGGATGTCGTTCGAGAACGGTTGTTGGCCGAAGAACTGAAGAAATCCGATCGAATGGTTGAAACGGATAAAGAAAAACCCGCCGCATTCGTCGGATTCAAGCAGAAGCCGAAGAAATTTACGGGTAGATGCCACAGGCAGGTGCAACAAGAAGGGACATGTTGCCAAGAATTGTCGGGCCAAACTGCAAGCTGAAGCTAACGTTGTGGCTGACGACAAAGCCGTTGCTTTCATGGTTGATAAGAATAAACCTGCGGGTTCCAACCAGAGTGAGGTCACATTTAAGGTAGATTCCGGGGCCAGCCATCACTTGGTGAGAAATAAGAAACATTTCATGTCACTGGAAAAGCTTAAACAACCTGTGATAATCGGTGTGGCGAAGGGACGACCAGTCAATGACAGCATAGCATAAAGGAACGATTTGCGGAGTCAATTTTCAAGGCGTGAAGATGAGTATTAACGATGTACTATTTGTACCGGATCTGCGTGCAAATTTATAATCCGTCAATAGGCCAAGGCTGGAGTGACGGTGAGTTTAGGACCACACGCTGGTAAAATGATCTGCCCTTTGCGAGGTGACTTTTATGAGCTAGATGTGTTCTATACGGACGGTCGTGCGAACCTGTGTGTCACTCAGGATGTAAATCTCTGGCATCGTCGGTTGAGCCACATTGACGTTACCTGGATTTACTCGTGAAGCGTAACATGGTTACAGGAATTGCGAGCATCAAAGGAAAAATGAAATTTTGCGATCCATGTGTTCTCGGAATTCAACGGAACCCGACCGCGTACAAGCCGGCCTTTGGAAAGGATACACTCCAACGTTTTTGCGAGTGTGTGTTTTGCTAACAGCTACGGTCGTCTTTCTCGTTCGCCGTTGCAGCCCGAGCTGCTGAAACCGATTCATCGCGAGGGTTTGCACTTCCCCCCGTGAGTAGAATCGAGGGCGAGACCGAGAATGAAGTAATGCACAACCTGTTTTCCAGTGCGCAACTAGGCCTCATGGGCAGTTGAATGCTCAGAAGTTATTTGACTCGCGAATAAGCTATGCAGGAAGATGATGTAAGGAGGTGCGTGCGCGAGTGTGTAGGTAGCAGAATGTCTGCACCAGTCTGCAACGGTGATTGTTTTACGCTTGCGTATGCGGCGCAAACGTTGAATGTTATGCTTCTCATACTCACTCGCGTAAGAGTACTCAACGTTGGCTTCTCGCTCGATTAGCAACATTGGAAAAAACAAGACAAGATAAGCAACATTGGGAAAAAACTAGAAGAAAAAGAGAAAAAACGCAAGAGAGAAAACTCATAATAACTGGCATTAAAAAAACCAAAAAAAAACTTAACAGACTGAAAAGAACAACGGGACATAAAAAGAGAAAAAAGTGGATATAGCGGCAGAAAGCCGCATTGTAATATTTCATCATAGTTAGCTATTGCTCAGCCAAATCTAGTCACAAAAGGCTATTGATCGTTCGACCGAACGTGGTTATTCTTTTGAACGTAGAATAAAAAATATCTATTTACCGCAAGTGTAAAAAAGGCTTATTGGTCGCAATAGCAATGAGTACGGTGCACTAGCAGCCAGCACCGCTGTGTTTTATTTAGCCAGTGGAGAATCCCGCCCGTTAGTAAGTTATCATTTAAGACGATCACGAACAGTGGAAATGTAAAAAAAGAGGAGGGGAGGGAATGAGAGAGAAAACAACTTAAAAAAGGTGAACACCGGAAGAGGAAAAAACGAGAGAAAAGAAGGAAACCCTATAAAGACCATATAAAGAAACAGAAAAAGAGGAAAAATGGGTCTGAAGACGTGAAAAACCGGAAGAAAAAAGACAAAAAAAACGGAAAAGAACAATCAGAACTTAGAAAGAGGGCCAGGAAACGGGACAGGAAAAGAAGAAAAAAAGGAGCAGAAAAAGAGAAAACAACGATTAAAAGGAAAAAGGGAAAACGAGCCAAGAAATAGAATACAGAAATGTAGAGGGAAAAGAAGAATAGTGAAATGGGGTGTCCCGGTCCCGATGTATTGGTTAGCATTTACGCCTCTCCTCACGCCGAGGACCCGGGTTCAAATCCCAACCCCGCAGAAGTCACGAATGACCTAAAAGTGTTAAAATGACTCTAATCTAACAAAAAAAGAATAGTGAAAGAGAAAAAGATGATACAGAAAACGAGGAAAATGGGAAAAAGCGGTCAAACAGAATATAAAAGGAGAAAGATGGGACAATGAACGGAAAAATGGGATAAAAAAGAAGGAAAGAAAAACAGGAAAAACGGACTGAAGAAAAAGATAAAACGAAATAGAAAACAGGAGATAAAAATAGAAAACTGGAGAGGAATGGAAAAAAGGACAGACGAAAACCGGAAAGGACAGGAGATAAAAAGAGTTCGAAAAAGAGAAGCGAAAAGATGAAAAAAGAGCAAAACAACAAAAAACTAATTTAAAACATGAGAAAAACAGGACTGTAAATATGAAAAATAAGACAGGAAATGAAGAACAACTGAACAAAAATGGAAGAAAAGTGAGAGCGACAAGGAAAAAATACAGTACAGAAAAATACAAAAGTAGAAAAACAAAAAGTGGAAAGAAGGAATTGGAAAAGAGAAAAGGAGAGAAAAGAGATAAAACGAGAATAATAATACAAATGTCAATCCTAATTTCAAGTAAAACTTGGTATCTAGTCTCGTGTTCATATCCGGTTTGAAGTAAAACTTCAAGTTCAAGCTGGAATTAATGTCCAATGTCAAACTCAATTTCAAGCTCAATTGTCATTTAAGTTTAGGTTAAATTTGAATTTGAAGTTAAATTTAAACTCTGATTTCAAGTCCAATTTGAATTTCAATTTCAAATGTTAATCCACAGACTAACAGACGTAACACTTCGGACAAATTTTCTAACAACACATCGTTTCAATAGACCGTATGAATAAAACAGTTTGCTTTGCTTTTACCGTGTAAATCTTATGGGAGAGTTTACTCTGACTCTTTTATTCTTACGGCCTAATGACACCCCTAAAACTTGGAAAAAACTCTAGCACTACTTAATGTAGTCTACATGCTACGCAGAGCAGGTCGCTATAAATTTAGCAATGGTAGAAATATACTTTTATATTATCTGACAACAGCACCAGCGCAGGCGTGCGGCGTTCTCGCGTAGCGACTGTTGTTTGAGTCTTGGCTTAAGTGAAAATTTTAAATGATTGTTTTAATTGGCGATGGAATGAGCCTTTAGTGTTACGTCTGTTAGTCTGTGATTGTAGATTAAAGTCAACTGTACAAAAGCTACTTATATGACTTCTACAGATTTTACTTTTATAAAGTAGTACAGTCCAATGAGCATAAGTGAGCGTAACTGATCGCAGCAATTCTGAGTCCAAGTCTTATCTCTAGTCCAATTTAAAACCAATTCAAATTCAATTTCGAGCTTAATTTCTAATCCAATTTCCTGTCAAACTTCAGTTTTAATTTTTAAATCCAATTCCGAATGAGATTCAATTCCAATTTCAAAACTTTAAATTCAAATTCCCACCTTTCGTTTATTTTTGGGCACGCTGGTGGTCAAATGTGGCTTCTCACGTTACTCTTCTCGCTGGTTAGGCTCTATCCAACTTTCCACCAGCGATAATGGCGACTGATGGGTTCAACTTTCTGAAGGGCACAGCCCGATTTTGACATTCAATGCAGGAGCAGCCACTGCGATTACTATGGAAGACACTACGGTTGTTTGCCGGTTGAGTGGAAAAATGTAAACATTGTTTAGTTACCGCAGACCACCCGAAAACAAATTTAATTTTACGGAAGCGCAGTTTTATGGCTATTCTTTGTTGAAATATTGTCACATTGACCCAATGGAAAGATTATTTCACAAAATGATAGCTAGGAAAGCACGAAAATTCGCTTCCCTCTAACTAAATTCCAGCCGAAGAGGTCTGCGAAAACTTAACATTGTTTCCTAAAAATAAAAAATAAGAAAACTTATCCAATTTAATTCTACTATGTGTATTTTATTCACGACAGATACGTATTTCGCCTACGACTTGCAGGCTTCCTCAGTGTCTGTTTTCGAACTCGAACTGAGGAAGCCTGCAAGTCGTAGGCAAAATACGTATCTGTCGTGAATAAAATACACATAGTAGAATTAAATTGGATAAGTTTTCTTATTTTTTATTTTTAGGTTTCGTATTCTACTAAGACGCTCCAAAAACTTCAGTTAAACATTGTTTACATTTTTCCACTCAACCAGCAAACAACCTTAGTGGCTTCCATAGTAACTGCAGTACCCACTCCTGTATTGAATGTCAAAACCGAACTGTGCCCTTCAGAAAGTTGTACCCATCAGCCGTCATTATCACTCATGGAAAGCTGGATATATCACCTTGAGAGGCAATGTCACAGCATTCATGGACGGTGCTTCTGTGTTCTTCAATTAGTTGAAACGGATCGACTTTCGTCGGGAGGGATATAAATATTACACATCAGGAAACGATGGCCCCGTATAGTAGCAGAAGCACACACTCGCTCTAGCCTATGGCCGTTACAGGTGTAAATGCGGCCAACAGCAATCAAAGCACCGCCAAGCCTACGTCACATTCAAAAATGTGGACCCGAACCGAACCGAAGATCTGTAGTGAATTGATGCTGTCATTTAAACCGTCTTTGTTAACATAATTGCATCGTAAATATAACCAAAACACGCCAAAAATTTAATTTTGGGTAATTTTGATACACAATCCTCTTACATTCTGATAATAAAACCAGGAGGCATCATCGACAGCTGAAGCAGTAAACTGCTGGTTCCCACCGTATAGATAAACGCATGGACTCAGTATTTATTGCTGCATTACAAATTGCGACGGAGTGGCGGGTAAAACAAAGCCACGTCCTTAAGAACTAGACCCTTCTTTATCGACAGGCTTGCCTGCCGGTTATTAGAGTATAGGAAAACTACGGGACTAGTGTAAAGATTCTATTGGCTCAATAGCGGCACCGCCCAGTTAAGATTCGAACCTACAACGACTGGCTTCTTAAACCAGCATCGTACCTTGGAGCTAACCGGGCGGGCAGGCGAAGTGGTGTGCGTTGGAGTGAGATTCACAACTGGAGATTTTCGACCTTCGAAAGATCCTCCAGCTTGCGGAATACGATACGTTTCGGCCAAGTACAAGGGTTCAGTGCATTCGACTTTGGAGCAGGATCGAGACCGACTTAAAAAAGAAGTCCTTGATGGAATCAATTTAGAAGACAGCTGCTTAATTTTCGAGTGAAGACTGGCGAATCTGTTTTGAACAGAATATAAAATTTAACCCAAATATTATTTTTCAGTTTGTTTACATGTTAAATTCTTTAGATGTTCTGTATATTTTGAGGTTCCATTTGCAAAGACATAACTACACAACAGCAAACCTACCGTAACTCAGAAAGCGCACGCACGAACATGGCTCGAATGTCCAATTTCTCTTCTTTGATTGCCCATCAATTTAGTTCACTTCTTATTTCTCCACCAACTAAATGGTCCGGCAGCAAGCGAAGAAAATCAAGCTGCAAAAGCTGTCATTGCATCGGAACGATCTAACAGCAAGCGTCGAAAAAACAACACGCCTTCCATCACCTGTCGAGCAGGAGAAAGACCCGTAGCAGACGCACGCACGGCATATGCCCTTCAATTATGGGATCTCGTACATTCGAGCGCACAACGGATCAGATCCAGGGGGGTTGAACATGCAGGCTTGCATCCTTTCACGATGCGTTGCAATCTACTACGGCCGGCCGGCCGGCTGCGATTGACAAGAGAGACGATAATTTAGATCGAAAGGAACACTGCTTGGAAGATGGACGTTGACGTGATTTATTGCAACAATTGATTCTAGGAGCAATATCGATGGTTTTAATAATACAATGCAACACGGGTTGGTGAAAAAAACAATAACAATGACCGTGCGCCTCCATGCAAATGGTGAAATCGAAGTAGACGCAGAGTTGTGAAGCGTTGCTGTGCAGCAACGTAAATTTATTTAGATTATAGGTATTGTTTATTAGAGTTAGGTGAGTGGAAAATCGAACAGCAGCACGTTTATCCCCCTGGAAAGTACATATTTAAATTGACTGGTAAAGCGGAGAGTAAACAAAACAGTATTAGTTTTCCCCCACATGAAACAAAGTGTTGACAGTGTTGGTTCAAGTACATACTTACTTCCACATCCGCGCGCCCGTAGGCGATTGAGAATTAGGCTAGGATTAAGATTATGCTCAGCGCGGAAACCAAAAAGCGTTACCCTGATCACAACCTACAGGTATGTATAGTTATACACAGATTAAATGTTTGTTTTTCTGGATGGTGAAACAAACGGTTATGGTATTTCCAAATTTTTTATCAAAAAACTAATCTGAAACGAATCGAATATTTACGAATCGAATTAAACATATTGATAGGTTGTATGAAAAACCCTTGCGTAGGGTATTTTTATACCCTGTTTGCTTCAAATGTTAATTCACCGACTCTCTGGCCATTCGTATTCCCTTTTTTATATAAAATTTTACTCAGATTTAATTTACATTCAATGGCAAGATAAATCATACGACATATCATATCCGAGGATTAGTTTTCATAAGGAAATACTTAATCTCGCTTCATAAGACTGTATCCTTTTCACTCCGGTCGTTGAGGCCACTTTGTCGTAAGTTGATAATAGTTCCAAGCCAAAGGCCTGGTCTGTTTGTGTCATATGCCTTCATTTCAATTTGTCTCCTGAAAGGAGCCGGCACAACTGGGACGATTACATACAGGCTTACCAAAACGGCTTTCAGTTCCGAGAATCCTTCAGCCAAGTCATACATCTTGTTGACCGTAATGAGTGCAAAGCCTTCCTTTTCCTCCTCTACCAGTGGATCTCCCGATCACACAAAAGCGAACACTTGTAACTGTAAGCATTTGAAGCTAGGAAAGTCAACGACCAGTGAAACTGGAGACGGATTTTCATCCCCTCTCAAGAGGCACTAATATGATGGAAAAGTCCAACTTTATGTCGTCACATATATAGTCCCATTTCCCGATGGGAAGTATCCTGCTTTGTCTTCGACTCCTCATCGCCGGCCACTTAGCCCAACTCAATCCCGTTAGTGGTGGTATAGGAAAGTCAATTATCTTTACCTCTTGTGTCTACAATCAGTGGCAGACGGATGGATCGGGAAGTTTCCTTTCCGGTCGGAGGAAAAAGTCTGCCGTTCGAGTGTGAAGCCGGTTGGCGGCGACACACAAACGTAAGAAGAAAGACTTAGCAAGCGGAAATAGATTTATTTCTTATAAACTTTGTCGATTAATTAAGCGAATCTATACGGGCCATTTTGTCATCTTGGTTTCTTCCCAAGCGAAGAGGCGCTGATCCGAAGCTATCAATTTGGGCGAGTTTTCTCGAAACGTGAGTAAGAAGATGTGTTGCATTTGACAGAGCAAATTAAATCAAGCATTTAACGGCATTGCTTGTTACGTGCTCTTATTTGATAGGGATAATTCGACAAGCAAATAAGCGTAACCTCGGAGGACTATTCCTTACTGCAAATGTAAGCTTTTCGCCGTAACGTCGCCTCTGAGACTTGAAACGGCAAAAGTTGCTCCCATCATGACGTAATAGTTTGCTGTCAACTAGTTCTGCCAACTTACGGTACGGATTTCCAGATTTCACTTGCCAGCAGCTATCAACAATTACCAACGACCATCGCTGCACATTACAAAGCCATAACCATGCAGTAACACGTTCCCAAACTTCATTTAAAATTATCCCCCGCATTCACCCGTCAGCAGGCTCCTGCCGCACGGTTCGGCTTCCACCGGACACAGGACGCCAGCCGGCGGGTACCGACACTCCGACAGAAACCGACGGTGAACAATAGCACGGAACTGCACGGAAGGAAATGGTTGCTTGGATGCCATTTTCCGGAGAACTTGCTAAATGTTTGCCAAAATTGAAAATTATGAGATTTCTTGCTTGGTAGCACTTTTAGTTTTTAGTTGAGCTGCCGCTTTGCGCTTTGCGTGGGGTCAGGTGGGTTGAAAAGGATACCCGCCTGGTTCCGCTGGCGTGCCCACATGGTGTTTTTGTAACGTCTCTGGGTTAACAATATGAGGTATTTGTGGTTTGTTGAGATTTTTTGATTTTTATTCATACGTTTGTCTCGAGTTCCCATCTTACTTTTTACTCACAATCTAAATAAACAGAATAATTATTGAGCAAAATGTTGATTAAACAATCTAACAGCTTGCACTGGTTGTTTGTTTTTGTCCTGAACTATTATTATTATTTCATTTTCGCAGTAAATTCCTACATGGAAGGAAGTGTTTTTACTTCTTCCGAAACCCGGTCGTGGTTCTGTACTTTTCCAGGTACCAGGACAAGGAAAAATAATTTTAATTGACCTACCGGCAGAATGCTTATTTCACATGCCACTACTGCTTTGCGTAGCACTGAATGAACAAATGGAGCAACCGGAATGGATCGATTCCGATTTGGTTCAACGCGATTGAATCTGAAATGGCACGCATTGCTTCAGCAGCCATCATTGCACTGTGGTCCAGAAAGTCAAATTAGGTGGTATAAATTGTTCACTCACTAGTCGATGATTTTAGATTATTTACGTCTTAGAAACAATATCTTAATTTGGGAAGACGCTTTGTTAAAGCATGAGCTATTTTGGGGTGACCCTTGAATTAACCAAGATCTAGAAATTGTTTTCAAAACGAAACAAGGTAGAGGGATAATCACTTCCGTAATTTTATAGCTCGAAGTATTCCGCGTAATATTACAGAAGACAGAATCTCTCTATCTCAAAGCGTTTCCATATTAGATCGTTTTTCGTGATTTAAGTTAGGGTGACTCTGTTCATTGGCGTAGCTGAGAAATTTCCCTGGAAGGGGCCTGGGGGTACCTTCCAAAAAAAAAAATAGAATCGTAGTCTACCGACTTTCGCCAGATGTGCGAAATATGTATAAAGTTCTTGGCTAGAAGTTGGCTACCCTTGGTAAAAATAGTGCCTCTCGTTTCGGTACCCGCTCGTCGGATCACCCCCTCAAGAGCGATGTTGAACAGCATGCAGGATAAGTCGTCACCTTGTCTCAACCTTCGCTGCATCTCGAACGAATTCCAGAGTGTCTCCGAAATGGGCACGAAACAAAGATTCGATCCAATGTAACTCTGATAAGTCCCGTCAGTTTATACGGAAAACCGAATTCTTGCTTTATCTGCCATGGTCTCGATTGACTGTATCGTATGCTGCTTGAAAAACAAACATGTGATTCGTGGACACGTTGTACTCCCGACAAGATCTCCCGGATGGTAAAAATATGGTCCGTAGTTGCACGAGCCCCCATGAAGCCTGCGTGGTAATTCCATACGATACCATGTGCTATCGGCGACAGCCGGTCTAACAAGATCTGGGAGAATACCTCGTAGCCAGCTTTACCAGCGCTATGCCTCTCCTTCCATCCATTCCTCCGATTGCTTCTCCTCCTTCTGAATCTTAGAAATAACCCAGTGTTGCCGGCGTTTCTCGGACATATTTATAAAGCTCTGCCGGTAGACGGTTCTAATCAGCGGCTTTATTGGTCTTCAACAACCCGATTTCTTCCATGGGCGGATAGCAATTAACCAGATTAACTACCGTTCTGCCTGCTTTGGCAACTTCGTTATTGAAGTATTCATATCATATTTCAGATTTTTTATCCGGTTTTTAAATTCCAATGTTGAAAATGACTCAATGACTGCTGTTTTGCGATTTTTCTCTAACTTTTTTATTTTGCATTTCTCGTAGAACACTTCTTGACTTGACTTTTGATGCTCAATAAGACGCAACTTTGGGTGAAAAAAGAAACTGGCTATCTACTTTACTTCTACACTTATATCAAATTTTGTGTAAAAAATAGGCCGTTTTCAAATGCTAGTATCTTGAAAAGATACAAGCAGAATTAAAACCGGTTGATTACGTTTGAAACAACGCATAATACCAAAAAATTGGAGAGGGTATTTTTGTCTATCTCAAATAAATCAACTTTGAATATTTAGGGTTTTAACATATTTAAGTATATAAAAGTGAACATATTGCGCCATAACTCCCGAACGCCTTGACTGGAAGTGGAATAAGACGTGAAGAGGAAAGAGCGGAAATAAGGCGAAGCATACTTATTGAAACAACACTTACCAGGTTTGTAATTCGTTTCCTTTTATCAAGCCAAATGATCCACGCGTTGTAGCAGGTTAGTGTACCACGACTTTCAATTACTGTTCACCATCGCTGGCAGAATAGCGTTATTTCTGGACACAAAATATGTCTCGTCTCCGCCTATTGTAGTCAACTACCGAATGAGAAGTTAAACTAGTTTTCTACCCGCGACGGGAATCAACGCGTTTCGGACCTCCCCTTTTATCAGGGGCCACCATCCTTTCGTCTTTCAGCCATTTGAACATCCCACGCTTACTCCACTGACGCAAGCCTAGGACAAACAACTGCTGGTACCGTATGCATACATTCTGCTGCCTATACAGACGTGAGTGTACAGCCTCATAGCATCTTTCTGCACAGCCCGTTCACGAAACCAAAGCTCGTGAGCTGTCAACAAGTCGTGAGCGCGAGCCGTACACTAGGATGTATGAATACAAATTTGGATTCTTTTCTTCTTTATCTTACACCCTCGCTGCCACACGCGGGTAAGAGTGCAGGCCTTTGCGAGCGATGATAGGTATCAACTGCTGGGCTGCAATGACGAGTGAGAGCGACGACCGTGGCTAATAAATACATACACACTGACAAAAACTTTCCACAGAAAAGGCATCCGAAAGAAGTGCTCATGCATGTGCGTTCGTTAGAACGAAATCGCGCGTGGGAGAAAATTGGACCACACGAATGCGGGCTTCAAAACACTACCTTTCACTGAAGTTTTTGGAGCGTCTTAGTAGAATACGAAACCTAAAAATTTTCTTATTTTTTATTTTTTAGACTACCTTTCAGTTTGAAAATTCTCATAATGCAAAAAAAGCTTTTTTTCCTCGTTTGGACGTATCTACCCCTTCTCCTGTTTAGCTCTCCTAGGTCGGCATCCTTTTTATCCACAGCCAATTATACGTCTGATTTCTCTCCTAAGATCCTTATAATGAAACAAACAAACAAAAGGGAAAACCGAAAATGGCTCAAAGATGGCTGGATAAATGGCTACCGTTTGATGCATGTATTGTTTTGTGCCTTAAAAATGCATCTGTATTGGCAGAGCACGCTTTCGCCACGTAATCAGTGCTTCCAGTGCTGTTATAATTCCCTAAAACTTGTCATTTCATTTATCGATGCGCTATATATCAACAAACGCTCAGCAAAACATAATTGCTAATGGAGAATAAATTTAACTGATCATATAGATCATTACGCGTTCACAAAACGTATAATCTGGTATTAGTTAATAGATATTTGGTTGAGCACATATTTCGTTGCACTAGCGATTTCCGAAAAAACAGCACCACGGTCTCAAAGTTTCGCCACATCAATAAGCTTTTAAAGAGCTTCAACACGGTTTCTTAAAGAAAAGATCAATTGTAATTAACCTCGCAGAATTTGTGTCAAGAACCAAGATCTGGATGGCAAATGGTTATCAAGTTGGTACGATATATACCGACATGTCTAAGGCTTTTGACGTTATCAGTATCAAAGTTTTGCTCGCTTGTTTGAACAAAAGTGGAATCACAGGAAATATGTTGAACTGGATTTATACATACCTGTCAAATAGGAAACAATTCGTAAAGCTTAATAAGTCTTGCTCAGAAACCTTCGATGTAAATTCTGGAGTTCCACAAGGGAGTCACCTTGGGACCTTGTTCTTTATTGTTTTAATGAACGATTTACCTGAGTACATCAATGATGCGTTCTTGTTAGTGTACGCTGATGACGTGAAAATGTTTTACCCGGTGAAAAACAATATTGACTGCTGCAAGCTCCAGGCTGATTTGAACAACTTCAAGACATTTTGCGACAGATGTGGTTTGATGGTCAACACTTCGAAATGTAGCGCTTTGACTTTTTCACACAAACTATCTAATGTCATACATCACTACCGCATAGGAGATTTTGACTTACAACGATCGGACACAGTACGCGACCTGGGAGTGATTATGGACAAGAAACTATCTTTTAACGCACATATCGATGGAGTGATTTCGAAAGCCTTCTCGATGTTCGGTTTAGTAAAACGTTTAGCAAAAGATTTTGACGATCCGTATACAATCGTGACACTGTACACAGCTCTGGTACGATCAAGTGTGGAATACGCAGGAATTGTCTGGACACCTCAGTATAATATCCACAAACAGCGGTTGGAACGTGTTCAAAAGAAATTTGTTAAGTTCGCACTTCGGAACTTGGGTTGGCGTGATGGTTTAGCACCGTACTTGCGTGAGCACCGTACTTAGATCTCTGCAGATTAATAAATCTAAATTCGCTGGATTGTAGACGGAAATTGAACGATGTGCTGTTCCTGAAGGACCTCTTAACGGACCTGTTCTACTCGACATACCTTCTGAGTCAGGTAACGTTTAACGAAGGAAATAGAAATTTGAGGAGAGTTCGCGAGTTCCAGTTACCCACGAGAAATACGAACTACAGCATGAACGAACCAGTTCGCAGCATGATGTCCATGGCAAACGACGTACAAAACGTAGTATCAATATTAGAATGTAGACAATCAATTAAAAATAAGTTAAGAGTGCATTTTATGTAATTTATGTTATACGTAATGTGTATCACACAAAGGGTTGGAGATGAAGGTAACTAAAATACGTCTGTATCCTTCGAAGTGTAACAAGAGATAACTTTATTAACATCGTTACATAATGATTAACCCGATGGTAACTCATTTAATCGATCGCGTTTTGTACCCGAACCTAACAGTGTCGTTAAAAGGTATTTGGACACGACAGTCCTCCATCCTTTAAGCTGTTTGATTGTAGACAAATTTATTCATTTTTTCCTGAATTTATAAAATATTTTTTTATCAAATAAAAACTCGAGACCTAATCATTATCAATAGGCGAAAACCTTAAAATTCCTTCGAAATGTATATGCTAATGATATTTAATATTATATACAAATTACCGTGCATTTTTATGATAATTCTAACAGGTAAGCAATCATTATCAATTAGAGAATTCGAAAGTATGTACTTCATACTAAAAATAATACGATGGTATATGCCTAAACTAGTAAATCATTATTATGCCGGTATATACGTCGACGATCTATTTGAACTGGGACCATTCTGCAGTCGTTTCCTCCTCAAGCGCTCGGACCTTCTAATGCCTGTAATTAGATTATTAGATTGTGTATTATCCGTTCTCCGACGAGAACGGTTGGAAGAGGTTTCATTTGGAATTTCTAATAGACTCGGTTCTTCTTCATCCTCCCGCCCTCTTTTTAAATTAATATATACCATTTTTCTGTTGACTGATTTTTCTTTTTTTTGTATTCTTAGCTGATCCCGATGAGCGGATAAAATGTGTCCATTAACCGATACTTGAAAAACATTTAGTGATAACCTCTTCTCAAATTTTGCTTCTAACCATCTTTCTGCGTCTTTAATTCTATGGTTTCTGTACCACAGTTTATCGCCGGGTGTTAAATTTCGAAATTTATCTATGCGATCAACTTTGGGATTTAATACTTGCGCTGAATCGGTAGGACTAGAAACCAGATAATTTTTGTAGTAGTTTTTAGGATTTATTAGATCCAAGAGAATTTTTGGTTTAAACGACAAAATGTGCTCTGCTGGAGAAATTCCTGTTTTCGTCAGGCAGCCATTTCTATAATTAATGAGGAAATAGTCAATCTGCTCTTCAACACTTAAAGGCTTCATTTGTGATTCCAACAAAAACTTCTTTAGCACTTCCTTAACAGTACGCACACACCGTTCTGCTTGCCCGTTGCTCGCAGGATGATAAGGTGGACTTTTCATAACGTTTATTCCTTGTCTTTGCATAAAACTGACAAATTCAGAAGAATTAAATGGTGGTCCCCCATCCGTTACAAGCACATCTGGGAGTCCAAAACGAGCAAACACAGTAATAAATTGTTTTATTACTTTCTGTGAGTCAGTACCATATTTCATATAGCTGAGTTCCAACCATTTTGAGTAGCTATCTACTATTAGCAAAAATATCTTTTCCCCAAAATGAAAGAAATCGGCATGCACCCTAGAGAATGGTCGACTTGTAGGTATCCACGAAGAATCTGTAGCGTTTTTCGGTGTTACCAATGTACGGTTACATATTTCGCAGTGTTTTACAAAACGTTCTATATCAACGTTTATGCCATACCAAAAAACTGTTCGGCGTGCTAGCTGTTTGATCTTAACGATACCGTCATGATTTGAATGTAAAAGCGTGAGAGTGTTTTGTTGTAGAGATTTTGGCACAACTACTCTATTGCGAAACAATAAACAACCCTCAGAAAGTTCAAATTCGTGGGCTTGTGCTTTAACATTCCTCAAATTACGCTCCACGTGATTCGGCCATCCGTGAGAAAGAAAACCTATTATTTTTGAAAGAAAATTATCTTTTACTGTTTCACTCGCAATGAGTTTGAAATCCATAGGCATCTCTTTAGAAAAATTTAGACTATTTACCTGATCTTTATCAAGATCTTGCGGAACTGTGTGAGAAAGAGGAAAGCGGGAGCAGAAATCTGCATTTCCCATTCGGTTCGAAGGCCTATACCGTATTTCATAATTGTAAATTGATAATTCCATAATATATCGCTGCAAACGTGTTACGAATATCGAATTCTTTCCTTCTCTACCAAATATCCCTAGAAGAGGTTTGTGGTCAGTATAAATTACAAAATGTTGACCATACAGGTATTTATGGAATTTTTTTATACAACAAACTACTGCCAGGGCCTCGAGATGTAAAATGGGATATTTCCGCTGTGTGTCAGTTAAGGTGAATGAAGCGAAAGAAATCGGTTTTTCTAAACCATTCACTTCATGTGCCAGCACACCCCCCCCCCCCCCCCGTATCCGCAAGCATCAGTAACAACAATAATTTCTTTACTGGGATCAAAATATTCAAGCACTGTTAGTTGCAATAAATATTGTTTGCATTTTTCAAACTGTTCATCGCATGTAGCGTCCCAATTAAATTGGACTTCTTTCTTCAGAAGATTGTAGAAACAAGCAAGCCTAGTTGAAAGATTCGGAATAAATTTGTTATAAAAATTTATTAGCCCAAGAAATGCTTTTAATTCACTGGGGTTCTTTGGAGCTTTCGCTTTGGAAATAGTATCAATTTTATCTGGCGATGGCAGCAAACCGTCTTTGCTAATAATATGACCCAAAAAGGGTAGTTGCTCCACAAAAAATTGGCATTTATTTAATTTTACTTTGATATTTGCCTCTTTTAACCGATTTAATACCAGGTAAAGCTTTTTCTTACAGTCTTCGAAACTAAAGCCAGCTACCAGTACGTCATCTAAGTAGCAAGACACTCCATCGATGCCTTGAAGTACTTGGTCCATGACCTGCTGGAAAATAGCTGCAGACGACGCAGCACCTTGCGGCAGCCTATTATAGGTGTAAAGTCCTTTAATCGTATTTATTGTCATGTACTTTTTAGATCTATCTGACAGCTCTAATTGAGTATAGGCTCCAGCTAAATCTAGCGAACAAAATATCTTGCTTCCTGCTAGTGTGGCAAAAATGTCTTGAGCTAGTGGGAGCGGGTAAGTATTCTGTATAAGAAGCTTATTAATTGAAACCTTGCAATCAATACATAATCGTATATCGTTATCTTTTTTTACTACTGCAATTACAGGGGAGGCCCATTCGCTCGCTTTTATCGGGGTTATAATACCATTATCTTCCAAATAGTCTAAATGAGCAACTACCTTGTTCTTCATACGAAGTGGCACAGTGTAGGCTTTTTTGAAAATCGGTCGATTTTCCTTTAATATAAGTTCACCTTGAAACCCCAAAATAGCCTTGGAAAAATCTTTGTTAAAAACAGTATCAAATTTTTGTTTAATTTCGTCAATTGTGTTTTGTTTTTCATTGTTTGATTTTAAATTGTTTACTGCAGCCGAATTTTGAAAATTTGACTGCCAATTCTCAAAAAAGACATCAAGCCAATCGCGACCAATTAATGGAGCGAAAAGACTTTTCCCTTCCAACACAATAAGCGTTACTTTTCCTATTTTATTATTAAGTGAAACTTCAACATATATATAGCCCAATATGTTTAACCTAGTACCATCTACCACTGATAATTTTCTATTACATTTCAAAAGCGTCAAATATTTAAAATACATATTGTAAATTGGTTCACTTATTACGGAAACTGCTGAGCCTGTATCAACTTCCATACGAAAACCTCTGCCATTTATTAAAACATTAATAAAAACAGGATCATTTACCTTAATTCCAGCGGTAATCGTCATGCATTCCAGATCATCCTCAGAGTCACTTGTCTGGGCTCGGTCAATACGCTTAAAGTTTGAACTCGTTGACGGAGATTCCACAGAATCGTCCAAGAACCGAACCGACTGCCGTGATCGCTGCAGCTTAAAACAATTCTTACGTACATGTCCACGCATCTTTCAAAAACTGCATAGCACGTTTCCATTCCGCCAATTCTGTCTGGATGATGAACGACTACGATTCCGTTGTGGATACGGGTATTCATCACGTTGCCATCTGTCAGAAAAATTGTCCCTTTTATCTCCTCTATATTCTCGTGATCTATGCTGGAACTGATCTCGCCGACTACGTTCTCCTAATCTATCAATTGCACTAACTCTGTCAGTTGGTTGATCCAATAGCTGAGATCTCTTTGCCAATTGTTCTCTTGCAATTAAAACGCGCTCAGTTTCTTGCAAACTGGGTTCATCTTCTTCCATTAACCTGTCTCGTGACTTTTTGTCACACGTTCCAAATACTAAACGATCTCTAACTAACATGTCCTTCAGTTCGCCAAAACCGCAGTTTTCTGCAAGCAATTTTACATCCAAGATGAAATCCTCAGCATTTTCATCTTTTCGCTGACTCCGTTCGTAGAACATTGCTTTCCGAATCATCATTCCGTCCGTTTTATCGAATCTCGTTTTTAGTCGTAGAATAATATCATTGTACTGCAGTGTATCTAAGTTGGTTCCCGGATAAAGTTTTTTTAACTCAGCGAATACAGCTGCACCACTAACCGTTATAAAAAGCGATTTGCGATTGGCAACTGGGACGTTATTATAGTTGAATACATACTGTAAACGCTCTGCGTAATCGCTGAAAGACGTTCCTGGCACGTACGGTTCAACCGATCCAATGAAAGTAGTCATACTGTTTAGTATTAACTATTTTTTCCAAAACGAGTCCTGATATGAGCAAACGAAAGTGAGTTAGCAACCAGTATTGATTGTTCTATTCAACAAAGTGATGACGCACTTAACCAGACAACGGTCGTCGATGCAAATTGCTCGAATCGACTTATTGTAACTATTGTAACCGGTACTCAAAGACAGATTATAGAGATTTGGTTAAGTCAAGCCACTCACTTCTCACAAATGGTAGCTTTCACTGTACAAAAGTTGATGATGAATCCTATTATAATAGCAGACAATAGATTGATAATGCCGATATGTAAAACGTGATGGCTTCCAATCTATATTCAATATATTATCTGTATTAATTTGATATGGTTTCCATATGCTTTCTTTTGCCACCAAGATAAGGAAAGTTTTATCCGACTTACAATTTTTCCTACGTTCTTCGTGTTTGAACTAGCGCGCTCAAAGG
Source organism: Sabethes cyaneus (assembly GCF_943734655.1). Taxonomy (NCBI): domain Eukaryota; kingdom Metazoa; phylum Arthropoda; class Insecta; order Diptera; family Culicidae; genus Sabethes; species Sabethes cyaneus. The sequence goes on from NC_071353.1 coordinate 13,609,407, forward strand.
GTATCCTGCAGCGGCTCAGAAACCGATCAGAAACACACGTGTCCAACGATTTACAGTTTCAATCCTTAGCAAACCAATCGGCTTAGCGAAATAGCACACTTTAAAACAAAATTTAAACCACTATTAAAAAGAACTTGACTTAATCTTCACTTCGCGGGTTCTTAAAATTCTCGTCGCCACTAATGTGTATCACACAAAGGGTTGGAGATGAAGGTAACTAAAATACGTCTGTATCCTTCGAAGTGTAACAAGAGATAACTTTATTAACATCGTTACATAATGATTAACCCGATGGTAACTCATTTAATCGATCGCGTTTTGTACCCGAACCTAACAGTGTCGTTAAAAGGTATTTGGACACGACAATACGCAGTGGCGACTCGTGGTGGTTTAGCTTACCTGTTCAACCAGCGAAAAATACAAATTAATCCGCAGCTTTTTTTATTATCGAAATTCTATATTTTATTCATAAAACAAACATTAGGTGTATGCACGTAGCGCTTGCTATGTTGCGTAAACGGTGTATTTCGTGTATATGCTGCCGCAATTCGCATAGCAGTTCCGGTTTCTATGGAAGCGGCAGAGTAGCGGCAGTATAAATACGCAATACTCCGTATACGCAACATAACAAGCGCTACGGGAATACCCCTATTATTTAAATAACAACGGAATACGGCGGTTTACTTTACCAGCAAATTTTAACTACGAACCTAAGACTTTCCGTTCAATTTACCTATTGAACCAAATTCAAGAATAACCACAACACGCACCACAAGCAATATGCGTAAGTTGTTCAATGCTAAAGATGAACGAGTTAATGAGAAAATTTTGCGAATAATGCATGCCATCCCCTTCGTACCAATACATTGTCCTGGTGCTAATCTCTAAAGCAACGTTCAAGCGTCGTATTGAACGTTTTGCTCATTAGCTTCGTAACTCGATAAAATGGAATCAAAGCGCAGGCCATAGGAATATGGGGTAGTAAGTTGTTCAATGCTGAAGATGAACGAGTAATGAGACAATAATGCGCCCGCGCCTTCGAGTAAAAGCTGTTTCACATTCTCTTTTTATCTCCTTCGTACCCAGAATCAACACCAGGAATAATGTGTTGGTATATGCTTGTGCATTGAGATCAAAGCAACGTTCAAACGTCGTGTTGAACGGTTTGCTCAGCAGCTTCGTAAACTAAACTAATAATTTACCGAATTATTCGTATTGCATGTGCGTCGGTTCAAAGGAAATCATGAACTAGTGATGAAAAAAAATTTTGTCGGGTTGAATTTTGTTGCCTGTCCTATGAACAGGTTGAACATGCGGACGAGTCGCCACTGGTTATACGTTTTTATGTTCGTGATTTTTTTGAATATCCTATGGATGAAGGGCAAGACCCATATATCCGGATTCCTAATAAATAAAAAGAGCTTTCAGCTTTTGCCGCATAGATAAGCTTAGAGTAAAGTAAGCACACGGAACTGGCCTTCAATGCAAACGGATAAATTAACTATCCTATTGATCCTATGCATTATTCAGTTGCTGCTGGAAATCTTTAATGAATCGGAATATCTGGATAAAGAAAACAAACCATATTTCGGAAATTTGGAGTCGGTGCGGTTGGCTGCGGATCAGCTGTGTTTACATTTGCAAGTTCTGCTGTTTGACATATATTACTAATACTAATGCAACATTCAAATAAACATTTAGGTTTTCAACGAACACATGAGATGTACAGTACAGTGTTTGTCGCTCTAATACAATAACGTGAGCCACTTTTAGTTTCTCCTTAATTCCTTATATTGTCCCGTAGTTGTCACCCTCCCACCATTTCACATCTTCTTCCTCTTATCTCCCAGCGGCCTTCATACAACTTCTATCGGTCCAAATTCAAAATAATTGCAGCCCCTTTTACTTATATTTGGATCTCCCCATCCTTTCAGTGACCACCCCCCCCCCCCCTTCCCCCTCCTTTTGTCAATCCAATGTGCTGATTCACGTATGTCAAGAAACATATACGCCAAGTTTGAAGAACATGATGATGATGATGATGGTCCCGCCACATACCCCCACAAAGATTTGAGCAAGACGATATATCTATAAGATAATTAATATTATAACAATTTAAACCAGTTATTCAAACAAAAAAAAAACGATCTGGTTTCACATACAGATATAGGTAATCAAATTTAAACGATCGTTATATCTGTACACCGCGCGCGAGGCTCAAACTTTTGAAGACTGCTCTTGTATTATTTTATAATTACTATAATAAGAAAAAAAAATCCATCATCACCATCGTGGTGAACATAGTAGTTAAAGTGTACAATAATTAAAAAAAAGTCATAAATTTAAAAATATAAAAACAATTTAAATTTCGAACACTATGAGATAATTCATAAAAATACTTCGTCAATTACAATCTTCTATTCATCAAACAAAATAAATAAGTAAATAATTTCAAACACAATGGTCCACAAAAATCATTTGTTTCGTTCAAAACTTCGTCAATTATAAGTTAATAAGTAAATCTTAAAAAACAGCTTTTACGTGTGAAATACATAGTCTTTTAAACTCCATAAATGTTGCTGCACGTTTAATGTGTCTTGGCATCGAATTGAAAACATTTATTCCTTTGTAAAAAAGCGAGTTCTGTGAAGCACATGATAAGAAATTCGGTGTTCTTATTTCATCCGCGTTCCTTGTATTATATCTATGGAAGTCTCTACCTCTTTCAATTCGATTACACAAATACTGAGGCAGCAAACCATTGATTACTTTAAAAATAAACACCATAGTCAAATAAACAATGCGCTGCTTCACTGACAACCATTGCAAAACGTCGAGCATTAAAATCGAGGAAGTAAATCTGTCACATCTTAATATTAAACGCATTATTTTATTCTGCAATCGTTGTAGTTTCACTATTTGTGTTTCATTGGCCAAAAATAAAATGGAAGGGCAAAAGTCTAGGTGAGGAGAGATGATTGATTTGTATAGCTGTATTTTACTCCAAATAGTTAATTCTTTTTTCAATCGGCATAGAATTCCATACTTCTTGGCAATTTTCTTGATGACATTGTCAATGTGAGCATTGAACTTTAGTTTGTCATCAATAATTACACCAAGATATTTAATCTCCCGAACGCGCTCAATTGCCTCATCATCAATCATAACTGAGACATTTTCATCTAATCGACTTCGCGACATCACCATAAATTTAGTTTTAGTTATGTTCAATTTCAATTGCTTATACTTCAACCATCTACTAAGAGAACGCAAATCTTCATTCAAATGTAAAACGGCTTCGTGCAAATCCTTAGCTGCAATGAACAACACAGTGTCGTCTGCAAAAAGATTAATATCGCAAAAATGTAAAACGCGGCGCATGTCGTTAATGTACATAATAAACAAAAGGGGCCCTAATACACTTCCTTGGGGCACACCTAGATCGTTTCTCATTGCATTAGATACAAAATCATTGAAAGTAGTCCTTTGAGATCTATCAGACAAATAGCTTTCAAACCATTTTAACGCTGTACTCGTAATTCCAAAGCGCTTGATTGTTCTCAACAATAAGGGCCTTGAAATTGTTTCAAAAGCGCGTTTTAGATCCAAGAAAACATCCATCCAAGTCTCCTTCTGCTCTAAGTAGTCTTTCCATTTTGCTAATACCAAATTCAATGCGGTTTCACAAGAATGACCTTCTCGATAACCCGATTGTTCTGGAATTAACAAGGAATTCGAACTCAAATATTCCAGCAGCTGATCTTTAACAGCAAGCTCTAGGATTTTTTCTAAAGTGTGCAACATGTTGATGGGACGAAACTCTTCGGCTTTAATCGTTCCAGCAACTTTTTGAATCGGAACAACTAACGATTCTTTCCACACTTGAGGAACATGGCCAATTAGCAAAGATTCATTAATCAGAACCAACAAGGTATGACCAATGACATGAAAGCAATCTTGAATAACTCTAGCATTTACGTTATCTACGCCTGCCGTTTTTTCTAATGAAAAGCAAATAATCCTAAGTTCATCTAATGTAATTGGGTGAAAACTTTCAAATCTACAATTACTATTACAAGGCTGTTTTATTTCATCAGGTTCATTGACCAATTCAATAGATTGATTGATCAATGAAACACTATCGACGAAATAATCATTAAACTTAGATGCAATTACTTGTTCAGACTGTTCTAATGTGCCATTAAAAGTTATGGACCGCGGTTTGCAATTATTAGGTTTTAACAAAGACTTTAAAATTTTCCATAACTCTTTGCTGTTGTTTTGATGTTGACTAATCTTCCTCTGGATATATTCACAACGAGTTTTCTTAACTTCTTGCGAATATTTATTACGCGCGAACGTGTACTTATTCCAATGATTTTGACTATTAGATCTACAAAACTTTTTATACCATTTATCCCTCTTACGTTTAAGACGTAAGAGATCTAAGTTGTACCAGCTGTTCGAGTTTTTCAAAGAAACAAATTTATATTCAACCAATTTATTAGTACACGTTTTCAAAGTATTTGTAAGAACAGCTGCAGATTCATCTAAATTGTCGACCGAACAGTCAAGGCGTTCCGGAGTTATGGCACATCATGCTCACTTTTAGATACTTAAATATGGTAAAACCCTACATATTCAAAGTTGATTTATTGGGTGCTCAATAAGTTCGAACACAACTTTCCATCGTTGTGGAAGTGCGCATGTGCATTCTGTGTATTAGTATTGGTTAGTTGTTTGCGAGAGGTGAGCGACCCGGAGACATATTTCGATAACCAAGGACCGTGCTAGATCCGGGCGGCCGCGTTCGGCGAGAACGCCAGTAGCCATCAAGGTGGTGCTGGTGAGGGAAAAATGGGGTTCGTCGAGAAATGAACCGTTTGATCCGGAGGACCGCTGTTGACCTGGATGTGTCGATCTGGACTGCCCACACAATCATGGCGAAGGACCTGGGATGCAAACCGTACAAAAAACGCAAGGTCCACGGGGTAACGGAGGTTTCAATGAAGAAGAGGCTGAACAGAGCAAAACTGATACTTAATGTCCAAAATGGTCGGCTGTGGGCGCCGACGTTGGCCAGCATACCCCCTCCCCCCGTCCCATACAAACATCCCGCGGTTCCAGAGCGCCGCGTCGGTGATGGTTTGGGGGGCCGTATCCAAGCGTGGGAATCTTCCACTGGTGTTAATCGAGAAAAACGTAAAAATCAACGCCGCGTACTATAAGACCGAGGTCTGGAGAAGGTTGTGGCCCCAGCACTACGTGACCTCTACGAGAAAGATTATTACGTCTTTCAACAGGACGGCGCACCGGCCCTCACGGCGAACATCGTCCAAGCGGGGTGTCGGGAGAATTTGACTATTTTCTCGATAAGACTTTGTGGCCTCCCAGTTCCCCGGAACTTAATCCCCTGGACTTTTATGCATGGTCGTACATGCTGGCCAAGCAAAGCGAACATAAAATGAGCACTATGGGCCAATTCAAGAAGCTCATTTCTAAAATCTGGGACGAGATGCCCATGGACAAGGGGCGTGCCGCGTGTGATTCTTTTGAGAAACGTCTCATTCATATTTTAAACACATTTTTAAAGTGTATTCGAACTTATTGAACACCCTGTATTTGAGATAGACAAAAATCCCTCTTCAATTTTCATAAAAAACTGCGTTCTTTCAAACGTAATCAACTGGTTTTAAATCTGCTTGCATCTTTTCAAGATACTATCATTTGAAAACGGCCTATTTTTTACACAAAATTTGATATAGGTGTAGAAGTAAAGTAGATAGTCAGTTTTTTACCCAAAGTTGCGTCTTATTGTGCCTCAAAATTTATGTTAAGAAGTGTTTTTTGAGAAATGCAAAATAAAAAAGTTACAGATAAAAATCGCAAAATAGCAGAGTCACCCTAACTTAAATCAGGAAAAACGCTCTAATATAGAAATGGTTTGAGATAGAGATTCTGTCTTCTGCAATATTACGCGAAATACTTTAAGCCATAAAATTGCTGGAGTGAATATCTCTCTATCTTGTTTCGTTTTGAAGATAATTTCTGGATCTTGGTTAATTTAAGGATCACCCAAAAATAGCTCATGCCCAAAAAAACGGCTTCCTAAACTAAGATTTTGTTTCTAAGACGAAACTAGTCTAAGATTTTTTTTTTAAATTTTTATTTGCAAGTTGTTTTATAAATAAAATATTTACACAAAGGTTTTATATGGCAATTTCAAAGTTAAACTTCAATTCTCCTATATCTATTCTATCATTGCAGTTATCAATGAAGGCTATATAAACAATCAAAATCTTGAAAAACTTTGTTCTTGTAGACACTGATATTCCATCCAGTGTTGGCCGCAGCAGATCCTCACAATTGAAGGAACATTGACCACCAGTTAGTGAGCTTAGTTTTCGTTTGAGTGTAATAAACGCATTCCGTACTCTTGGGCAGATGAAGTATTTGTGCTGAATGGTTTCAATGGCCGTGCTCTCACAGTGAGTGCATTGGTCTCCATCTGTGCGTCCCATAATATTCATTAGCCGTCGATGTGGGACTTTTTGGTTCGCCCACATGTAGAGTGCACTGCGTTGCGAAGGCGTAAGCTTCCGAGAAGCTATATTTCTCCATATTCGGGGCCAGTAGGTTCCTGGGTTTGCTATTTCCACTTTTGGTCTATCGGTGGTTTCCAGGAAGAAGCGATGGATAAGAACAGCGGTAGGGTTTTGGCGGATTTGAAAGGGAAGGTTTGAATAATTATTTAGGATTTGCTTGAGACAGGGAAGGTCGCTGATTAAGTTCAGGCGAGTGGGATTTTCTTGGGCAATGTAAGAACTATAGTAGGGAAGAGATCCAATCTCACGTAGATGGCGATTTATAAGTAGCGCTTTGCACTTCATCGCCGGAATATGCAGTTTAAGGCCTCCATCTTCTCTGTTGCGAGCTAACTGATGCATCGGAACAGTCGCGCAAGCACCTCGGAAAAGATAAGTCCTCATGGTAGCGGTTAGTTTTGCAACGTGTGCTGCCGTTGGTTGTAAGTTTGCTGCTATATACCACATCTTGGAGGACAGGAAAGTATTGAGTAGTGTAGCTTTTTGATACAGTGATAAGCAGCGTAAAGAGTGTAGCCACACCAGTCGGGAAAAATTGGTCACAAGTGCATCCCAGTTTAGCTTTACCATCACTCGCACCGAGTTGGCAAACATCACACCAAGAATTTTTATTGTATTTTCTGTACGAAGCCACGCCACTGCTAAGGGGTTATTAGTCAGGCCGACGTCGATTGCTGTTGTTTTGGCTTCATTCAATCGTGCTCCTGCTACATGCTCGAAACATCTAAATAGGTCCCTCATTGAGTGTAATTGATTAGCATTGGTTGCAACAACACTAATATCGTCGGCATACGCGACTATGAGATCATTTTCGCATACTTGTTCCAAACGCCGTAAGAGAGGATGCAAGTACAGGACAAATAGGTGCATCGAAAGTGGATCTCCTTGGCGGACCGACCGTTGAATCGGAAACGGTGATGAAAGGTGTCCATTTATCAGCAAGCGGGAAGACGAAAGTGCTGCAACACGAGACAGCAGTTCAACCAGTTCTGCATTCAATCCTAGCCTTCGCATTGTGTCAAACAAAAAACGCCGATCGACACGATCGAAAGCATGATCGAGGTCAAAAGAGACCAATTTGCCTTTTTGACCGTTTGCTTTAAGTTGTGCAATCTTGTCCTTTATTGCGAGCGTAGCTTGAAAAATGTTTCGTCCAGCATTTGAACACTTTTGCGAGCTTGTGAGGATATTGTGGGTTCGAAGAGCATTTTCAAGGCGTTGTTTAAGAATTCTAGAAAGAATTTTATAGTCAGCATTGATCAGGCTAATTGGTCTGTATGATCGAGCAGTTTTTCCCCCGTCCCGTTTTTTGACCAACACAATTACTCCGTCTACAAATTGTGCCGGGAAGTTTGATCTGATTGCCTCATTCATGATGAGATTTAGTTCACGATGAATCACATTGAACGTTCGCAGATAAAACTCTTTAGGCAGGCCATCAGGACCCGGAGATTCCCTCGATGCATTCGTTCGAATGGCAGTGAGTATCTCTGTGGTGGTGATTTCACTCATGATAGCAGCGTTCGTGGGATCTTGTTCGGGAATAATTCTCTCGCAGTGAAAGAGGCCAGTGTCGTTTTCGTCCAGGTGCTCACGAGCGTAGAGTTGAGTGAAGTATTGCACCATGTGATCTTGAACAGCAGTATGATCGATTTCCTCATCTCTCTCATTTCTCAAATTTTCGATGGTGGTTCTTCGGCGAACTCGCTCACCCAGCTGATATGTAGATAAAGGCTCTCCAGCGACGTGGGTTTCGTTGATTTGTGTAAACATTTCAGAAAATCGTCGTTGATGTGAGAGCATCTCGGCTTTTATCCGGTTGATGGTAGTGAGCTCGGTGCGGTTGCTTTGGTAACTGTCATATGCCTGCCGTAGTAGTCCGAAGAGGCGTTGCTGCTCATAGTTAAATGCATCGAATGCGATTTTGGACTTCCATCGAAAGAAGGATTTTATTTTGGGTTTAGCGTATGACAGCCACCATTCCATCCACGATGGATAGTATCGTCGTTGACGGGTTAGATATTGCCATCGTATTTGGAACTCATCGATGTTTTCATTGGTGAGGAGGTGAGGTCGAAGGGACCAGAAGCCTCGCCCGTGCGCTTTATCGGGGAGAGGTAGGCAAATCCTAGCTGTAACGGCTTTGTGATCTGAGAAACAACACACATGGGTACTTGTCGATCTCAGCTGATTGCGGAGACCGTTGCTTACGTAGAAACGATCAAGTCTAGATGATGAGTTGTGTGAGATGTATGTGTACTCTATTTCGCGCGGCCTGAGAAGTGGCCACACGTCGTGTAGATGGAGTTGCTGAACGGTAGCCTGAAGAGCGGGACTCGAATTGTGCCCAGTTGCATCGCTTTGCCGAATCACACAGTTAAAGTCGCCTCCAAGAATGATGTGATCGGTACGATGACGAAGGTAGTATGCGATAGTGTTGTTGTAGAAGCGCTCTCGCTGGGCACGCTGAACAGAGCCTGATGGCGCATATACATTACACAGCGTTGTATTGTGGACACGAAGTGCGATCAGTCTTCCGTCAAGACTCTTTTCTACATGGGAGAACTTAATATGCTCTTTGAGCGCGATTGCAGTTCCTCTTTTAGTGTGGTCAACGTTACAGAGAACATTGAAACCAGGCAAGGAGAGTTGTTCGTTTTCGACTTCCTGAAGAAATATAATATCTAACTCCATCATGCGGACGAAAGTGCGAAGAGCGTTTAGCTTGGTTTGGTTTGTGATCGTGTTGATATTGATAGTTCCGATGTTGCAGCTGACGTATTCAACCATTATTGCATTTCATGATCGGAAATATGGACGTGTTCGTGTTCGGTGGTACTAATGGTTTCGTTGCAGTGCTTCATTTTCTTCCCAGGCGGTATTCTACGCGAACGTCGGGTATTGTACGAAGTTTGGGAACTATCTGTTTCACTACCATCAGTCTAAGATCATCGACTACTGAGTTGTCGTAATTTCCGTAACCGGGCAGCATCTCTGCGCGTGTTACTAACTAGTATCGTTGCCGATATAAGACAGAGGGCTCACCAAGAATGGCTCGCTTACTCGTCGATCGGGTGACGTCCTTCGTCTCGATTGGGCTATTTGGAGGCCCAAGAGTTGCTGCTAATCGTTGCCGATGTAGGACAGAGGGCTCACCAAGAATGGCTCGCTTACTCGTCGATCGGGTGACGTCCTTCGTCTCGATTGGGCTACTTGAAGGCCCAAGAGTTGCTGCTGCTGCTGCTACTGCTTACCGCTCCCGATGTGTACTTCTCAGCGTCCGACATTCGAATGAGCTCTCTTGCGGCGCGCACGCCTATTTATAGCAAATGACTCTCACGTACTAGTAGAAGGGGCGGGGCGAATATGTACTCTGTCTAATGCCAATTGGCGGACTTCGGACATCAACTTGAGAAATATGTATCGTTTTCTTTTTTTCACGTATAATATTATTTAACTAAGAATTTTATTTAACATTTTATTCATTTAATATTTGATTCATCTCAACATTTAACATTCTTATCCTACATGAGTGAACAATTTATTCCACCTAATTTGACTTTCTGGACCATAGTGCATTGGTTGGCTGCTATAAACTCGTGCCACGATTTTTTACAAACCGTGTTTGATGGTTACTTACTCATGCCAGTCAAAGTCATCAAATAGAAATTAAACTAGTGGGGGAAAAGGTGCTTTCTTATCAGATTTAAATTGACTCGTTTTGGTGAATTATTGAAACAACTTAGTATTGTACTTTCGTTCGGTTAAATGGAAGATCGTGCAACTAAACATCATCAAAATTCGACACGGTTGACTGAAGAGCATTCTAGTTTGAATTGGAGCATTAAAATTCGCATAGGAAATAATGTCAAAAACATGTTTAAATTTCAATAACTAATCAAAACCATTTCAGAAGTTCCAACCAGATGTTATTTATATTTCCAGTTCTCATTCTTCACAGCAACAAATTAATTTCACAATTATCACAACGCTTCAACCCTTTTCACATTTGCAGTGTCTTTTTCTCACATCCTATCCGCACGCAGTTGTAATTGCTTTTTGCAATTTTAGCACTCTAGACAGAGCCACAACCAACGGTTCGCCTCGAGTGGATTGCCTGCTTACACGATGATTTCAATTCCCTCCTTCGGGACAAATAGTTGATGTCTGCCGCCTCTGGTCAATCATCACTCGGGGCGACGGCAGGACGGTGCTTAAAACAAGAGATATAGTTTTTCTTCAAGTGTGTGTAGCGTGCAGTTGTGTTTAATTAAAATTTTAATTTTCCACTCGTTTTTCAACCTCGTAGGAGAATGGTCCGAACGGCAAGAAGTTCCTATATGTAGGGATTTTAATGGCTCCGGTACCAGCTGGACGATGGCAAAATTAAACTTACAGGACCGTAACGTACCTAAAACTGAACACTCCCTTAGAGTGATTTCGATTCGACATTTCGAATCAAATTCGCTTAGCAACGCCAACGGTTGCCAATATATTGTCCAACGATTGTTGGCTTTTTACAATAATTTCATTTTATTGAGCTTATCATTTTCCAATTAAATAGTACCGATTGCTGAACTTGTGAAACAACACTTTTTTAACAACCTGAATATTTCAAGTTAATAACAATTTGAATAACAATCGCACCCTATTGATTCAGTTGCTTATTCAAATTATAAAACTTATTAAAAAATTAGTCACGGCACCCCACCTTTTGCGTCCGTTGATTAGTGATTTATAAAATTGACGCTTTTAATTTATCTTCTTGAGCACTTCATTAAAACGATTCTTCCATTAAATCGTTACACAACTTTAATTATAGCTACTAGGACTACTGGAAGAAGAACTCAAGGCGGTGCCACGGTTCGATAGAGTTAGATCGAACCCCGATAACGACCGACGGCCGGCGGACTCGAACTCTGCGGGAGGGGTGCGCCGCCGGTTAGCCGGTGAAAATCCCCTCCCGCGGATCAACAGTGATTGTAATCTGAACGGATCCAACGCGCGGCACGATAACGCAATTTAAAGTTCCAGCGAACTATTTAAGCAATCTATTCATCTTCGGCGTGCTTTCACGTGCTTCTGCTGCGACGTGGTAGGATTCCGAACCGAACGCAAAGTGCGACAGGAGTGTGGGTCGACTTCCGGCGAACAGACTGACTAGTGGCATTAATTTAAATTCCCATTTCCGAAAGTTCAAAGAGCAAAAGTTGCGCGTTTATCTTCGCGGTCGATACAAGGCACAAGTAGGTGTTGATGTCTGGCGAGTGAAGTCACTTGAACTGTGGTATTCGGCGGTAGCTACCATTTGAACACGGAAAATTAAAACTGGTTATTCAAAACAGCCTTAAGGTTGGTGGGAAAATTAATCTGTCATCACGGTCAATGAACTAATCGGAAAGGGTGGATCCATACTTTCGCTGGTTTTCAAAATTGTCATTCCATGGTTCTGTTAACTAGTTTTCTTTGTGGCAGAAAATCTTTTCAACACTTAAGTTATTCGTATCCACCCTTCAACCCTAAAGATAGATAACTTTGGGCCAATAGCAGCTGCTGTGCCATGTAGACGTACATTCCGGGCGCGTTCGGGGGAAGAATTTATGCGCTTGCTTATAGTTGAGCGATTCTTGTTCAAGCCAGCAAAGCATGATTTGCATGAATGAACTGCAGAAGCATTCTTGGGCACGGAAATAGCTGCAAAACATGGCTGCTGCTGCACGTGCTTCGCTACTGCGTCACAAACTAGGTTACTTGTTGCTTTTGGCGATCCGAAGTGAATTCGTCGTACTTCTCTTTGCTGGCCAAGAAATTGTTTGATCTATTTCACATTTATAACAGTTGTAATGTTATAGTAACCAGAAGTGGTAAAAGTTGTGGTAAGGCCTTTAAAACGTTATCTGATTGTTTCGAACCTACATAACTTGTAATCATTTCTAAGAATATGTACTTATTTTACTACGTCGCATGAATTAGCGTTTTCCAGTACTATTGGTCCTAAACTGCCGTTCTCCAATCCCCTCGAGAACCTGCTAAACGTGCGTTATCCTAGACAGCGCACAACCACCGGAGTTTACGGTGTTTTCCCGGTTCTCTGCTGAAAATAGTTCTTGGTACTTTTTCGTTGGCCATTCTGACCGCGTGCCCAGCCTCCCGCAACCGGTCATATTGTACTACCTCCACTATATCAGTGTAACTCCCATATCTCTAATTTGGTAAACGCGTTCAAGCTGGTGTCCAGCAATTGAATATGCAAACATGATCGGTTTCTGTCGGCCGTGAAAAGTTATGACATTGCATTTGTTGATGCTAAGTATCAAAAAATGCCGGGAGCACCAACTTTGCATACGATCTACACATAGTAGCAAGTAGTCGCAATCATTATAGTGCTGTTGATGATGTTATATATTTTGACTTAGTCGGCGTAAAACAGTCGGCGTGTGAAGTGAGTTTAAGTGTGAAAATAATCCACAAAAACTTTGTTACGCCTGTTAAAACTATATTTTTACAACCCCGGTTAATTTCACAGCTTCATTGCTTCATTGCAAACTACGTATCGTATGTGCTTTAAACTTGATTCTGAGAATCTTGACGAAGGTGTCCATTTATAGAGATCGTTACAAGCAATTCGGTAAATATTATGCCAATTAAGACAATGCTTGTTACTGCTTGGATGTAAAGGGGCTATTCGAAGAATTTGGTGGTGAGCTCTATGACCCAGCTGATTGGCGTTTGTTCATAGATAGCAATAAGCAGAGTTTGAAGGCTGTATAACTACTTCAGGGATACAAATAACCCTCGATTCCCGATTTGCCGTAAACATGAATCAATAGCCCGTATGAATAAAACAGTTTGCTTCGCTTTTCCCGTGTAAGTCTTATTAAGGAAGTAAAGTAAACTCTTATCAGGGTGTGGATTATCCGGTGAAAATAAAATTCCCTGACTTTTCCAGGTTTTTCCAGGTGTATTTCGAAAAAATCCAGTTGCAAAATATCTCGCTAATTTCTCTTTTCAAAGTGTTTATTAGACTAAATTGGTTGTTAACTCTTTAATTACTATTTCTTAATGAATTCATTTGTCTTTATCAATTCAAATGCATCTTTTTTGCGACGATGAAGTGAGCAACGCAGCTTCGTTCTATTATTTGAATCCAGATCTTATATTTTTATTCGATCTACTTTTAATAACGTCGGGTTTATGATTCTATGGACTCTGTGCTCCCCTGGGTGCTTCCAGTCGAGTATCAAACATATGACTGATTTGTTGGACTAAATCAAGATTTTGATGCTGAAATGGTCTATCCTCCGAAAACGAATTAATCGTAGGTTTTCACTAGTGATCGACATCAGAATAAAAATTAAAGTCTGGGTTCCGGCACAAATGGGTTAAATGCCGTAGCTTATTTTCAAAGGCTGATTTTGGTTCAGTTTGATTCGTTCTCGTTTCGGTTACAGTCTGATTTCGGTCCGGAAGTCTGGAATTATCTAGATGCAAAATTTCTTTGTATTAAATGTTGGACTTTTCTAAATGTCAGCTCCCATGACCCAATGAATAGTTGTTCTCGAAGCGTAGAATAGTGTTGTAAGAATTTTGCTACATTGGCCGTAGAGAAAACAGAAAAAGTATTGTCTCAACAATAGTGATGCACAGATTAAAAATATGTCAACATCCACTAGCCTAGCATGAACTTTTATGTCACTTTCCATGCAAAATAAACTAATTAAGCACAAAAGTTGTCCCAAAAACTTTTGTGCTAAATATCCGATCAATATCGAAGAATTCAATAAATATTGAAATATTTATAATGATCAATTAGGTGGTGAGCGGTGAGCCCTTACGAAAATCGATCAAATCGGTCCAACCGTTGTTGAGAAGCGTGGTCTGGTAAAGAGCGGGTCAGTCGCACATTCATGAAATTCGAAACTCGATTTCGAAACTCTGTGAAATTTGTACGCAACAGATTGGTTGCACGTGAGTCAAACTCAAAATAACGTGCCATCTTTCATTTCATTTGTGCATTTGTGATGGCAATGAATAACAATGTGCCAGCTACTTGAAATAAATGCTATCCTTGCCAAGCCATAGCTTTTTCGGTATATTTTCTTCACCTGTTAAAAATCCCTGACTTCAAATGAAATTCCCTGACATTCCCTGACTTATCCAGGTTGAAACGAATTTCCCTGACATTTCCAGGTTTTCCCTGATTTTCCAGGTAATCGACACCCTGCTTATGCATACGGCCTAAAGGCTCTGTTATAAAATAAAGTGAACATAATTGGAAAATTTGCTCCGACCTTAACGTGGTGTCTTAACATCGCCATGTTGGTGCGTGGGTGTGAAAGATAAAGAAAGGAGAGAGAGAGAGAGAGAGAGGTGGGGGGGGGGGGGGGGGTATTTTATGCATGTGGACAAATAAGAAGGTGTATGCATGGGCACGATATTCAAATGCGCAAACATTACTGTTTTAGTAAAATGGTCATAACTTCTACAAGGCACACATAAAATAATTTTTTTTTAAATATGCTAATTTTGTCCAAAATCCTCGATAAAGTTGAAATTATTCAAAAAAATTGGTTCTTTTTTGTTTTGTTGTGAACAAATTTACAAATATCTACAGTACTATTATTCTTATTCTTGAAGTTCAAGTAATCGATAGCAAATTTTCTCACCTTTAATATGGAAAAAAGAGATTTCAAATTGATGCTCTGCAGCCGGGGATATTTGTATTTATGTACAAGTACTTTCTTTAGGCAAAATTTCAACTTTTGCGCATATATCAAAAACTGATCTACTTTAATCTTTTTGACCTCATTGTCGGATTCAGCGGCCAATTTTACTTGAAAAATTACCTTCAGTTTATTTACTTTTTACTTTTTCGGCGACAATCCGCTTATCGAATCCATGCCGAATTCAGGAGCCGACTCCACATTACTCGGTCTTGGACTGCCACTCTCCAGTCGCCTCTAACACCCGCTGTTCTAGCATCCTCGTCAACAGCGCTCATCCATCCCATTGTAGCCTGCCGTATTTTAGTCGCTTCACAATATCCGCATCTTTGTACACTTGGTATATTTCATGATTCATGCGCCTGGACCACACTCCTTCATCTAATATGCCGCCAAGAATTGATCGCAGGATTCTACGCTCGAAAACGCCAAGAGCTCGACGGTCACTCTCTTTCAACGTCCACGCTTGGTGGCCGTAGAGTACCTCCGGGAGAATAAACGTCTTATAGAGCGCGAGTTTTGTACAGAGTTGTAGGCTACCGGATCTCAGCTGGCTACGTAATCCGTAGAAGACCCTGTTGGCAGCCGCTATCCGCCTTTTTACATCACGGCTCACATCGTTGTCACATGTCACTAACGTACCTAGGTAAACAAATTCGTCGACCACTTCAAAAGTATCTCCATCTATCACCACCGCAGTTCCAACACCCGAGGGGCTACCACGCTCTCTACAAGCCGCCATATACTTTGTTTTGGTAGAATTTATGATAAGCCCTATCATCGCAGCTTCCTTCTTAAGATGCGTGTACGCTTCTTCCACAGCTCTACGGTTAACACGGATGATATCGATGTCGTCCGCGAACCCTAGGAGCATATGAGATTTTGTAATGATGGTACCACTTCTCTGCACGCAGGCCCTTCGAGTAGTACCTTCCAATGCAATGTTGAACAGCAAGTTCGATAGTCCGTCACCTTGCTTCAAACCATCTAACGTCACAAACGAGTCCGATGTCTCACCCGCTATCCTCATCCTGACGCTTGATTTTGAACCATCAAGGGTTGCACGTATCAGCTTAATCAATTTTGTTGGAAAACCATGTTCAAGCATAATTTGCCACAACTCGTTTCGTTTAACTGAATCGTACGCCGCAGTGAAGTCTATAAACAAATTATGAGTCTGCAAGTTGAATTCCCGGAATTTATCGAGGATCTGTGCAAGGTGAACATTTGGTCCGTCGTGGAGCGTCTCTCTCGAAAACCGCCAACAAAGGTGTCCTGCAACGGCCTCAGTCTGAGAAACAGAATGCGGGAGAGAATTTTGTATGCAGAATTGAGGAGCGTAATGCCGTGATAATTGCTGTATTCATGTCGATGACACTTTTAGTAAATTGAGTACCTTCAGTTTACTGAGTTTATAAAAGCTGTTAGTTATAATGACCTCAAAAACTTTTGAACAGTAGCATAAGGTGGTGATGTCTCTGTAATTCCGTACTCTTATCAACTTTCTTGTGAACATGGAACATAAATGAGGATTTCCACAGTTCAGGAAATTTGTTCTCTTGTAGTGACCTTTTAAATTGTTTCGTAAGTGGAGCAGTCAGCCCAGTCCAGTCCAATCCACAGTCCAGTCCAGTCTAGTCCACAGTCCAGCCCAGTCCACAGTCCGGTCCAGTCTATTCCACAATCTAATCCTATTCACAGTCCACTCCACAGTCCAGTCCAGGCCATAGTCCAGTCCAATCCACAATCTAGTCCAGTTCACAGTCCAATGCAGTCCAGGGTTCAGTCCAGTCCACTGTTCAGTCCAGTCCACAGTCCGGTCCAGTCTATTCCACAATCTAATCCTATCCACAGTCCACTCCACAGTCCAGTCCAGGCCATAGTCCAGTCCAAACCACAATCTAGTCCAGTTCACAGTCCAATCCAGTTTAGTTCACAGTCCAGTCCAGTCCGCACTACAGTCCAATCCACAATCTAGTCTGGTTCACAGTCCAATGCAGTACACATTCCAGTCCAGTCTGCAGTCCAGTCCAGTGCAGACCCCAGTTCAGTCCACGGTCTAGTCCAATCCAGTCTAGTCCACAGTCCAGTCCAATCCACAGTTCAGTCCAGTTCACAGTCCAGTCCAGTCCAGTCCAATCCACAGTCCAGTCCAGTCTAGTCCCCAGTCCAGTCCAATCGACAGTCCAGTCCAGTTCACAGTCCAGTCCAGTTCACAGTCCAGTCCAGTCCAGTCCAGTTCACAATTCAGTCCAATTCACAGTCCAATCTAGTCCACACCACAGTCCAGTCCAGTCTAATCCACAATCCAGTGCAGTTCACAGTCCAGTCCAGTCCAGTCTAGTCCACAGTTAAGTCTAGTCTAATCCACAGTCCAGTGCAGTTAACAGTCCAGTCCAGTTCGCAGTCCAGTCCAGTCTAATCCACACCCAGTCAGCATTTTCAAATGTATAATTAGATTAGCAAATTAAAGTTACGTACTGATATGTATTGCGCCATTTGCCCCTATTTAGACTACCCCGATTTACACGATTTCGCTCAAGGAAAATGAAGTGAACAAGAAGGGAAGGAAGGAAAAAGAAGTCCGACTTATAAGTTGATTAAACTAAACGCCTCGCTAGTGTCAGATTAACAGTGCAAAATGCGGTATGTTTCATTAAATGATTATCACAGTAGTCTAAATAGTCATAAGAAGGGCAATATCCAACAAAATCGTATTCGACGCGCAAAAGCCGCTTATTCGTACCATTTTGGAGGCGATATACGCACTAAGGAATAATTTTGAGCGATACACTTATATAGGTGTTTCAATACGATAAGATCCGATTAAACGCTACCAGCTACATACACCTATACAAATTTGTGCTGAAAATCGTATGTTTGTCAACTACTAGCATTATAAACGATAGAATATCAACTTGTGCGCGCTTTATACGATTTTATTTAGGAATCCGAATTTGTTAAGAGATATTTACGATAATTTTCGTACATTGATATACGAGTTGGTACTGGCAGGGTTGCCACATGCACAGATTATTCTGTGTTTAACAGATATTTAAAAGAAATCGCCTGTACATGTGTATGACGAAAAATATTTTTTTTATTTTACCGGACCTCAAAATGTACTCGTTTCAATTCCGGACATTCGTACATTGATATACGAGTTGGTACTGGCAGGGTTGCCACATGCACAGATTATTCTGTGTTTAACAGATATTTAAAAGAAATCGCCTGTACATGTGTATGACGAAAAATATTTTTTTTATTTTACCGGACCTAAAATGTACTCGTTTCAATTTTAAACTAATTTTGCCTATGGACCTTTTTTAGACTTTGTGTCTGTGATTATTACGATAAAAATATAGTGCGCGGAATTATGTACGCGTCTGAGCGGAATTATAATCAAGTCATAAATTAGTGCACGGAATTATGTGCACTGACACGTAACCGGCTGAAGTATTTTTTTTTTCTTGTTTATTGGAACTTTACACCAACTGTCATATTTTTCTCATAAAAGGACTAAAAATCGTATCCGATGGTGAAGTTATCGTTATTCTGACTCACTATTTGAATTTTTTACACGGATCATAACATTATCTGCGCCTTAAGTGCGCGGAATTACCAGTAGTCACGGTATGCATATGAAAATGCTGACTGGGCAGTCCAATACACAGTACAATCCAGTCCAGTCTAGTCCACAGTCCAGTCCAGTCCACAATCCAGTCCAGTCCAATCCACAATCCAGTGCTGTTCACAGTCCAATCCATTCCAGTCTAATCCACAGTCCAGTCTAGTCCACAGTCCAGTCCAGTCCAGTCTAGTCTAGTCCACAGTCCAGTCCACAGTTCAGTCTAATCCACAGTCCAGTCCAGTTCACAGTCCAGTCCAGTTTAATCCACAGTTCAGTCTAGTCCACAGTCCAGTCCACGGTCTAGTCCAGTCCAGTTCACAGTACAGTCCAATCCACTTAACAATCTAGTCCAGTCCACAGTCTAATCCTGTCCACAATCCAGTCCAGTCCACAGTCCAATCCTGTCCACAGTCCAGTGCACGGTCCAGTCCAGTCCATCATCCAGTCCAAGTAACCCCTCCGAGTACAACTTTTGAATGGACGCTGGAATGCGATCGGGACCAGCAGTATATGAAAGCTTTAACCTTTGGAGTGCATACATGACGATTTGTTCATTAATGTGAAATGAACGGAACTCAAAAGCAGTATGACATTTGCATGGCATATCGAAGTAAATGGAAATTAGCCTTTGGACGTCTAGTTTTTAAAATTCCACCAAGTGTAAGTTATCAATTTGATAAATGTTAAAATTGGCAAAGTTCGACCTTATCAGATTTCAAAGTACAAACAGACAGAAGGTCAAGTTGAGCACTGATTTGAAAGAATAGCATTATGTCACTTTGTGTTGTTGACTTTCTCCTGATACTTTTGCAGCGCCACAGATTGGCTTGAAAATGATCCGGCACAGTTCGCAGCGGGTACATTGGATTCTCTCACTACTACTTATCCAAGCCAGTCGCTTGGTCCTGTCTGTCCAGCAATGCAACTTTGGCTGCTTGTAAATTTGTATCACGTAACCCCTTGCAGTTGGTGCGGGGACCTGCATGCATAAACGATGGCTATTTCGTAAAATATTGATTTTGGTTGTTCTGGGCGCACGCTTTTATGCTCACGGTAGAGTGTGGACGGTGGAGAACCATCTCCCGCACGCTTCCGGTGTTCATCCGGACTGCGCCACCACCAGCAGGAACTGCTGCTGCTGCTGCTGTCGATTCGAACCGGGTGCATATTCTAACGAGCTGCATAATATCAGTCTATAATTTAGTGAATTCAGAACGGGTGCCTTTTGTGGGAAATTATAATTTTTCCAGCATTCAATAGTGTGCATCGTACATCGTATGTGCAGAGTATGCAGAGGGTTATTTTTGAACGCTATAGGTATTGCTTCTTCATTCCGAATCCCGCCACCAATGAACTGAGCTGGGTGAAATCAGTTTTACGCTGATAGCATCAGTTCAAAATTTGATGGTTCAACTGACGCGAAAGTGAACTTTTTGCCCGATGAAACATCTAGCAAATATTTGCTCTAAACTATAGTATGGACTTGCAAAATTTGAGTGCAATTACACGCAGGCAAACGGGAGCTGCAGCGCGGTAGACTGACGAAGCAAAGGTACGGCTAAAATTAATTTATGATCCAATCCAATGTCACAACGAGTTCAAAAGATGGCTTCGATGGATTGTTTGAGCAAGTTAAATTCTGTTTTGGCGTTTACTGTTGCTATTGACATCGGTATGATTTTTCCCATCTATATGTACGTTAGAAGGCAAAAATTTATTACATATTTAATAATCGGATATTTGAAAATGATTTGTTGGCAAAGCGTTTGCCTCGAGCTGCGATACTGGTCTAAACCTGAGAGTCTACATAAACCAGATATCGAGTCGCATGTTCGAATATCGGTTGCGGAAGCGACTGCCAGAGTCAACGGGATCTCAACAATTATTTTAAAAGGAACCCTTAACAATTTGGTTTATAGTTGTATATAATAAAATCATTTCTTCTTGTATGTTCAACTTCTAGCAGTAGCCGCTACCTGCCCCTACAGTCGAATTCAAACTCATTTCGAATGATTTTTGTGCAAACAAAGCGCAAACCTAGGCGAGAGCCCACTTTCACTCTGCATGACAAATGCCACCGAATTCCCAGCACAGAGTGAACTTGCTTCAATTTTAGTAAAAATTTACCTCAAACGCTGTATCCGGCCTCCGACGACTACCGGAGTCCGAGCCCGCCAGCGGAACGACAATTTGAATATTCAATTAACGGCATCATTCACTGCGCCAGAGCCCGAGCGGTCCTTCGGGCCAATTTATGTTTCCATGACTAATAGATTCATATTTTCGTAATAATGTGCCGAGAGCTGCTCTCCCTCCTTTAGGAGTGCTTTCCCTATCAGCGTGGTCTTCCGGCCTGGCTGGAAGTGTAATTTGATTTGCGTCATACCACAATATCCAGTGATTTATGAAGCTTCTGGGGTGATGGTGACGGTGGTGGGAGAAGCTGGTCTCGGGTTGCGAGTGGGGGAGGTGATTTTAATTTGACTGTGTTCTAAATGCTGGGATTTGCTGGCAGATGATGTTTGTTGTCGGACTTAGCCCAATAAAACATAACTGCGACGAAAGCTGTTTACAGTCAACTTTATAAAATTCCGAATTTATCGCAGTCCTCATATCAACGTAATAACAATTTGAACCCAAGATAGTAAGTATTACTAGCGACCTTATTTTCGCTATCTAAATTCGATAACGAAATCGAGTATCACATTAAAACTCAAACTCGTCTGCCGACGAGTTTCCTCCGAACCTGCATATTCACTTTTTATGGTAATTGTCTTGAGTTTCTCACACGAATGATTTTACATTTACATTCCTTTATTTGCGAGCATTCTTCCGAGCATTCCGGTATCAAGTTTCCTTATTTCCTTGATAGCCTTTTGTTGCGGAAATATCCTGATAGCTGTTGCTGGTGCTGATGCTGCTGTTGATACTGATGGCGATGATTAGGTCGTAACGTGTAATGTGTCAGTTTTTCGATCCATTGCTTGTTTAGAATCGTTCGAAAACAGGATGAGATTTTATGGGATTCTTCTGCTCTCCAGTTAATAGGGATACTCTTCATCTGAGGCAGCAGACGATAGACGCCTGATAACGATGTGAAACCATAGGGCAGTATATACAGAGCTTGGTTCCTGGTACTGAAATGCAAACCTGTTGCTTGGTAAAATGTTATAAATCGAATTTCAGTTTTCATGATTTAATTTCGACTCAAGTTAGTCGAATGAGGTATTCAACAAAACTCAAGATGGAAGAAATTTGCCTGTATTTGAAACAGAAATGAAGCAAAAGATTTATAAAAGTTACCGGTCTCTCTTACTACTTTTTTCAGTATGAACATGGAAAAAGTGTTTGCTTATTTACCTGAACTGTTTACCAATCAGTAAGTGTCTCCCACTACCTGGTTCAGGGGAATTCATCTTCTGAAACCCGTATGTTTTCGTGACCCAAGTATAAATCTAGATTTTTCGGTCCTTTCCGAAAAGCTAAACTGCCCATCGGCAGACCGAGTCTGGTTTAATTGCAAATGTCACTTGAAATCAAACAAATACATATCAGCTACTACAGCAGCTGTCCCCACTGGCAAACAATAGCCAACGACGACGGCACGGGTTACCGAGACCGAGTTGTCCAGTTTGGGACTCTTCAAAATCAGTCTTTTGCGATGCGATGCTATCAGGCACCGGCCGTCGAATATCGAATCGAGTTCCATAATGGTTCAGTATTAATTTCCGTCGTCGCGTTGCACAGTACAAAGGACCCTGCCCTGCGGCGTCCCCTTCCGGCTATTGTGGCCCTACAACGATATACGCCATAACATATTGACCCGTTCGATCGTTTCCAGAACCAGAGAACGTAACCGGCGTTGATCGTCGATTGGCTAGTTGTGATTAATGTTCACAGTCGCTCTGCTGCTCCGGATATGGAAGTGGACGCAGCTGGAATATATGTGCTGTATAACTGTCCGTTCTAGTTAGCATCAGGAAACTATCATCCCCAGCAGAGGGCATATGGTTCCATTTCATAATGATGTCGGCCGGCAATTCTACTGTACTCGCAATAAGGTGCGATGTACCGCGTGATATGCAAACGATAAGTGCTGAGCTTATCTGCTTAACGCACAAGTTAAACCGGCCGGGGCCGACAGCAACGGCAACGCATCCAGGATGGAACGGTGAATTCCCGGTGGCGTTGTTTTCCTAGTCGAGACAACGTCCGGCCGTTGTTCATACATTGGCATCGTTCACTTCCAATGGCCACTTCGGGAACGGCCAACGGATGGAATGGACGGTTTCGGTGGCACAGTTGATGTTACTCACACTGTAGGGGATAAGCGAGGCTTTTGCAACCAGCCCAGGGCAATATTTGCTCCATGAATGATGCGGTTTTCATGTTAGAGTTAGACAGCAATTTCAAAATTATTGATTTTGATAGAAACCATAGCTGGGAAAATCGCGTGGTTGGTTATATTTTCAAAATTTATTATTAGAACTTACAGTGCCAGTAATGGTTTTCATGTAATTCTCTTATGAATGCCAGTAATTTGATATTTGATTTTTGTATAAATAATTGACACGGACACTAACGTACGATGGTTCGTAATATTACCTTGTGAAGTTCAGCCTGTAGCCAGGTGTAGGCGTAATGAAGCAATGACTTGTCACGAACAAAAAACTCGCGCTTTGTCTCTATGATGGTGCGGCTCTTATCCTTCAGCGTTAGCCGGCGGGAATGTGCCTTATCGATATCACCGTCCGCGCTGCTGAACCGCTCAACCGCGTGCCTGACTAAATCAATTGGCCATTGTAAACAAAAAAAAACCGCGTCGTCAGGAAAACTCATCAGAAGTGAATTACGTGCTGCTCTCAGACGGGAATAATGAGCGGCACTGGCAATCACAGAAGGCATAGTCTGAAACAAAGTGCTTCTGTACCGGTGGTTGGTGGTTCATCCGCACCGCTCGAAAACAATTTTGAGAGACGGATGCGAAAAAGTTTTTCCACGTTTCATTAAAATAACAATCTACCTTTGCCTTGACCTGGATTGCATCAAAGCGGCTTTGCATGTTTCTTACGCAAACGACAGCTGCTCAACTTTATGATTCCCCATCTCTCAATTGACTATACGGTTGATTCAAGTTCACATAATTTTGACCAGTTTTGTCGGAAAATCATGTTCTAGCATTATCTGCCACAGCTCATTTCGTTTGACTGAATCGTTCGTCGCCTCAAAGTCCACAAAGATATGATGAGTCAGCAAGTTGTACACTCGGAATCCCGTCCGATTTTGGATATAAAACCGAGCTGCCGAGTTGCTTTGGAAATGACAGTCGAGAGATTCACGTTAAAACTGAGCGTAGGGTTAAGAACATCGCCCAGATCGTTGACATTATCGGCTCTCTTGAGTGCCTGATCATCAATGTTGTATTCGGACAATATTGGGCTGACAGGTTGGTGGAATGTCATGACCTGACACTTTTCTGTGCATACGATGAACCGATTTTTGCGACACAGTTAACGAAAATATGCAGCAGCTTTTTTTTCATGTGTGGACTCATATCGCCCGGGTGTTTGCTGTATGACCAGCACTGCATTTCTTTTTGCTATAATCGCTATTGAGTGAGCGATATGCTTTTTAAATTTTATGCGTGCTTGTGTGTATTGGGGTTTACCATTCCTTCAAAGCTTGATCTACTTTACCCATGTTGACAATTGTGTCAACGGAATCTTTTTCCGAAAACGTATTCTCCGACCGACGACAATAAAACAACGACTTCGGTTTTGGGAGAATATAATTTTCCTGCAGGATGACAAACGTAGCAATCATCATGCATATTATTAGTTCATATAATATAGATCTTGATTAAAATATTAATTTGTAAGACACGTTTAGTTCCTTTTGTTTACCACTCGGCTTAGGTTCGTAAGATAGTACTGTAAGAATGACAACGACGGTGTCCTATGTGTAAACGAATTAGTTTAGATTTGAAAAATAATAAGCTGCACCTATCCTCTCACCGTCTGTAGTATATACTGGTATTATTAACCTATTACTTTAGGTGAAACTGTGTGAAACCGGCTAACAATGTTTTAAATCTAGCAATAAGTTAACTTTTAGGTGCTTTTAGGTTGTAACTTTAAGGAAATAAAAATTTGCACTTGAGGCGAACGAAATTTTCTGATATTGCCTAGTTTGTTTTGTTTTTCTACTGACCTGGCTCTGACGCATATGTCACCGTTCAAAGTAAACTACATAAGGTAGGTGCGTTCATGGCCACTGTGGCCAACAACCTCGCTTATTCCACGCTGCCAGCACTATCCCATATTATAGCCGTCCCTGGCGAGGGAGGAGGGACTTTTGCACTGTCCAGAGGCTTCAGTAATAAATATATAGAAATTCAGCATGAAGGAAGAGTAAATGAGGGGCCTCAAAATAAACCCATGCTAAAGTCACTTGACATCGAATGGTTTCATTCTACTAAGATTCGAACCTACGTCCATTCTTTTGTCAAAGCAGACTCGGTAACCTTGCGGCTACGGAGCCCCCCATCCAGCAGCTTACAAACTACCACCATCCGGGGTGACATTGGGCCACGGGGGTGAGATTGTACCAAAAACCAACAATGTTTGTTTCTAAAAATAGATTAGATCTATGCAAACTAATGGCTCAAATTCAAGATAATTTGAAACTTAACATATATGAATATGAATATATGGTACTACCACCGCCTTAGCAGAATATCCGTTCATAGCAATGAGCCTATCATGTCAAAAAGAGTTGAACATATTCAACGGTTGGTCATGCTTCCAAACTCTCGTATGAAGGGCCAAAAGGGAATTGGTCGGCAAGCAACATCACTTACACGTACCAGGGATTTAGAGAATATCCTTCCAAGAGCTAAGTCTCCTGAGTCAATCGTTAAATAAGCCGTCTTAATGCAGAATGACTCCAGCAAATGGGGAGAAGAACCCGCTCATTGTCCGCTATGTGTTGTTAATCGGGCCAAGATTAACCCTAGAAAGTTGACTGTTTCACTCTCCCTAGGCACACCGCTTCAAACAAGTGCTCTGATGGTCCCTCTCTCTTCCCGATTCTAGTTTATTTGTCTTATACAGGTGTTATATTTAAGTGTATTTTATTGTATTAAGTAATGATTTGAAACTCAACATATATATACACTTAACATATATCAATTACCGATGACGTCAAGGATGAATTCTACGCGCAGTTGGAGAGTGAGTATAACCGCTGCCCAAAACATAATATCAAGATCGTCATCGGGGATTTCAATGCTCAGGTCGGCCAGGAGGAGGAATACAAACCGGTGATTGGAAGGTTCAGTGCACACCAGCGGACCAATGAAATGGGCCTAAGACCTATCGACTTCGCCGTCTCCAAGAACATGGCCTACGTAGTACCTCTTTCCAGCACAGAATCCATCACAAGTACACCTGGAGGTCACCAAATCAGACAGAATCACAGATCGACCACGTTTTGATCGACAGTCGGCACTTCTCAGACATTATCGACGTCAGATCCTATCGAAGCGCTAACGCCCAAGAAACATGCGATGAATAAATATTTGTGCAGCCATAATTATTCAGCCATAGCTGAATGTGCATCGAATAAAATTTATGTAAACCACTGTACAATACTTATTCAGCCGAAATTGGAGAACTTATACAACCTATTTTATTCGAGGCGGAAAAACACTTGTTAAGCAGTTATATCGCCTCTGTGCGCCTTGTTTCCAGCTTTGCGCAAATGGGTTATTTGAAAACACACAAAAGCTTCTATTAAGCTACATTACAGCTTCAAAACAGCTATTAGCAAACCTGAAGCTTGATTTAGATGTTTAAGAGCTGAAAAAACGTTTTTATTTCTAAAACTAAACCATAGTTCAGCCACAGGTTGAATAAATTCAGCTAAAAAACGTTTGATAAGCCTGGAATTGTTACTTGGGTAGCTGCTTTCAAAGCTGCAATGGAGCTTAATAGAGGCTTTTGCGTGTTTTTAAATAACCAATTTGCGCAATGCTGTCAATTCTATTTTTAGAACGAGAAATAGTTTTGCAATGCTTTTCCAGTCACTTAATCAACGTCTTATCAACCTTTATGCAACCAAAAAATGATCTATTTTTAAATTTAAAAAAGAATAGAACGCGTCTTTCGGGAATTGAACCGCCATCTTCTGTTCCATAAGCACTCATCGTACGATTCGCCCCATCTGCATCTGCAGAACAGACAGTGAAAATATCGTTACACTTGAAGCAGTCGATAATGTCGATAACTGACGTATATTTTTGCTGCCAGTCGAATTGCGAAACTCTATGATCTGACAGTATGTGTGCTGTGAACCGAATGAAAGCTTGGTATTAGTTTGTAAAGCCACTTTAACACCCTTAAGCAGCTTTAAAGTAGTTTGAAAGCTGTGAGCCTAATGAAAGTGTCTACTGGTTTATAAAGCCACTTTACCCACCTTTAAGCAACCGTAAAACGGTTCTATGTGTATGGCTGTTTAGAAGCGGATTGTTTAGCAGAAAAATCTGCTATTAAGCTTGTTTATTAGCTTTGGAGGAAAAACTTAACGTAGCTTAAACATCGCTTGATCAAACACCATTTGAGTGCTTACTTTATGCAACTTTAAGGCATTTAAGGCGATCCAGTGTACAAGATTTTTCGTAAACAGACATGATGATGAAACCTGCATGTCGTAGGCGAAATACGTATCTGTCACGCATAAATATAAATAGCCGAATTTAATTGGAAAGTTTTTAATTTCAGAAGATGGCGGTTCAATTCCCGAAAAATGACGACATGCATTTTTAATTAGTTTGCATATACGAATTCAAGTTATTCGAAATTTAAAATATAGCTTATGACGGCAAAGCAAAATAAATATGACGCGTTCCATTTTTGAAATTTTAAAATTATTTTTTGGCTGCATAAAGGTTAATGAGACGTTATTTAAGCGACTGAAAAAGTATTGCAAAACTATTTCTCGTTCTAAAAATAGAATTGACAGCATTGCGCAAATTGGTTGTTTAAAAACACGCAAAAGCCTCTATTAAGCTCCATTGCAGCTTTGAAAGCAGCTACCCAAGTAACAATTTCAAGCTGATCAAACGCTTTTATAGCTGAATTTTTTCAACCTGTGACTGAACCAAGGGGTGTCTCACTTCGCAATTTTGCATTAGCTTTTTACATCATTTGCATTCATTTCAAAAAGGCAAGCGAATTTTTTTTTGCTGCAAAATTTTTTTATTGGCGGCAACCGTGGATGCAAAGCGATATT
This sequence comes from Sabethes cyaneus, assembly GCF_943734655.1. Lineage (NCBI taxonomy): Eukaryota > Metazoa > Arthropoda > Insecta > Diptera > Culicidae > Sabethes > Sabethes cyaneus. The sequence goes on from NC_071353.1 coordinate 13,637,657, forward strand.
TGCAGTGATTGCAGCATTTGCAGTGAATATATTTAATTTAAGTGAGACGCCCCTGGGGCTGAACTGTGGTATAGTTTTAGAAATAAAAACCTTTTTTCAGCTCTTAAACATGTAAATTTACATGCTTCTGGCTTGCTAATAGCTGCTTTCGAAGCTGCAATGGAGCTTAATAGAGGCTTTTGCACGTTTTCAAATAACCAATTTGCGCAAAGCTAGAAACAAGGCGCACAGAGGTTATATAAAGGGCGATATAATTGCTTAACAAGTGTTTTTTCTGCCTCAAACGAAATAGGTTGTATAAGTTCTCCAATTTCGGCTGAATAAGTATTATAAGAATTGTTTACATAAATTTTATTCGATGCATATTCAGCTATGGCTGAATAATAATGGCTCCTAAATTATTTAATCAGCGCATAAATGTTTCGTGGGAGGGCTGCTTATTAAGATGGCAAATTGTTTATTCAGCTAGTATAGCACAATCATTGAGAATATTGACGGGATGTGGAAAGGTTGAAGATGCCCCTAATCGGCTTGTGACACTATCATGTGAAGCAGCTGATTTACAGCGCATTCGTTGACTGCTTAATCACTTATAGAATACAGAGGCCTTTGCTTAAATTTATTCAGCGTCTACCACCTGTATTCAGAGTTAAATCAGCTGTGACCAAATCAGTAGCATTTTAATTCAGCTTCGGTGTTTGTTGGGGTACCCGCGCTGTTTTGGCCTGATTTGGCATCCTGCCACTACGCCAAAGATGTTTTGGAATGGTATGATGCTAATGGAGTCCATATTGTACCGAAGGAGGCGAATCCACCTAACTATCCAGAGTTACGCCCCATCGAGCGGTATTGGGCTTTGGTGAAGAGAAAGCTGTCCCAGCACAAACAACAAGCAACAACTATAGATAAATTTCGAAAATCTTGGACAAACGCAGCTAAATTGGTTGTCAACAAGTCTGCACTGACCCTCATGGCAAGGGTAAACTCCAAAGTTCGCCAATTTTTCATGCAGACCAAATAAGTAATGTTAATTTGTTTGATAATTATTAACGATACACACATAAATGATATACAATTGTTTTATGGATTAAACTTCTAGCAAATTTGTTTTATTGCAAAATTGAGGTGTCCAGATTTTGTCGCGAACAAGCCTTAGGTCTATGCCGAGACATTGTAAAGTCAATGGTTTCGTAGTATTGCTTGTACGAGGCCATCATACGATTTAATGGACCGAATTTTGCATAATTTATGCGATAATGGTTTATGGCAAATAAATTTCGATTACAAAGTTGCCGAGTAGGTGTATAAAAGATCAGTTTTTTATATTTATTTATTAGGATGCAGCGTGCTTCGTATGATGGAGGAGGAAATGTTGTCCAACCTAATTTACGAAGGGCATATTGTACTGGTTCTATTCTCTCTTCGTGCATGATGGAAAAAGGTGACCATACAATGCTGCAGTATTCCAGTATTGACCTCACATAGGCAATGTATAATGTTTTGATTGTGTATGGATCCAAAAAATTGTAGCTAAAACGCAGCATGTTATTTGCCTTGTGTATTATTGCGACCATTATCGATAAAATTTTGCTTGGAGTCTAAGATAATTCCTAAATCCCTAACTTTTTCACATTTTTCTACTGTTAGATTTCCTAATCTAATTGAGACTTCTGGTGTTATTCTTTTTCCGACAAATGATATTAGATTGCATTTTTTTACATTTAGTTCTAATAGGCTTTTTTTACACCATATGTAGAATATGTGTATTTAATTCTGGAATACATTGACGTCTTCTTCATTTCTTATTTCTAAAAAGAGCTTCATGTCATCGGCATATATTAGCACTTCAAGTTTCTTGAGAATGAAAGAAATGTCGTTTACTTACAAAATAAAAAGAAGAGGTCCCAAATGAGAGCCTTAGGGACCCCAGAAGTGACTTGTATTGGATTCGAGTTCTTTCCGTTAAATTTAATTATTTGTAGGCATTTAATGGTAATCATGGAGCGACCTTTACGAAAACCAGCTTGGTACTCGTCGACGAAGGACTCCGCTAACGGTGTTAGTCTCGCTCCTCGCTTTTACTAGTTCAGACGAAATACAGTCTTCCCAGCAGCATTATCATTTTGCAGTTCACTAATTACCTTCTTAACCTCCTCTTGTGTTGATGGATCCACAGCTTGACCATCGCTCACAATTTTTATCCTATTCCAGTCGATCTCTGTGTTTATCTCTTCATTCAACAGCGTCTGGAAGTGCTCCTTCTACCTGGTTGCTACCGCCGTGTGGTCAGTGAGCAGATTGCCAGCACTTTCATTGCACATTCACAGGCATTCCTGCCTCGCGTGTTTTCAGACAATGAATTCTTTTTTCGCAGCTCTAGTCTCTCTGTATATTTCTCTGTACTGAAGTGTAGCCACAGTGAGCATGCGACTCCCGGCCTGCTTCTTCTTGTCTATCACTGTCGGACATTCAGCATCAAACTAAACGTTACGCTGTCTTTTTTTCTCACAGTGGCTTCAGTGGCGCCATGGACGCCCCTCCACAACCCATTTGCATCTTCTTCCCTTTTTTCCTGCTGTTCTGCGATTCGTTGATCGAGTTTTCTGACGCATTCCGCTGGCACGCCATCTACCGTCCTTTTTTACTAAATTCATGTGTATTTTCTTGTTTGTTTTGCATCTTACAATTTTTATATTTTAAGTGTTTGGCATCAAAATATTGCTTCTAATCTTTGTTGTAGTTCTTGCTTTTTCTGTTGATTTAGTTTGTTTCATTACCCTAATATTTTTCAATATTAAAACATTGTTGTTTGTACGAATTATTAATAATATGCTTTCTACTTTTCGAACTTAAAACTAATGCCTTAACATAATGAATTCAAAACTTGAGTTATTTCATGACTGAGTGGGAACCCCTCTCTTCAAACTTAGTTTCCAGGGTATTCAGGGCAGAGAGTTGATGCACTTCGCTTGTTCTCGTCCAGGAGGGCAGGTTCAGGGTCATCTTTAGGCATTTATTTTGTACGCGTGTCTTAGCACAGCCCGACCAGACCTGGACTGCGTACTCCAGCGCTGGGTAGATGATTTATTTGTAGACAGCCAGTCGATTCGTCAGGCGTAGTTTGGATGTTCTGCATATCATCGGGTGTTGATAATTTTGTTAATATGAGACCTGAAGATCAACTGCCTGTCTAGCGTGAGTCTGAGGTAATCGACCTCATCGGACCATTGTATCTGTCATACAAAGTCGCCGAACCGGACCCCTACATTCGAAGCCGGAATCAACTTCGGAGACTTCGAGTGTGGGAAAAGGATTGCTCGATTCGTCAGGCGTAGTTTGGATGTTCTGCATATCATCGGGTGTTGATAATTTTGTTAATATGAGACCTGAAGATCAACTGCCTGTCTAGCGTGAGTCCGAGGTAATCGACCTCATCGGACCATTGTATCTGTCATACAAAGTCGCCGAACCGGACCCCTACATTCGAAGCCGGAATCAACTTCGGAGACTTCGAGTGTGGGAAAAGAATTGCTCGAGTTTTAGCCACCTTGATCACGATTTTCGAGCTCGTAAAATATGCTGTCAGAGTATCCAGACCTCTCTGAAGCTTGCATGTGAGGGCAAGTATGACACGATCTTCGAACATGATTGCTGTGTCATCCGCAAACGGAGACAATACTCTACCCTCTGGGAGGGGAGGAATGTCTGATATATAAAATGGGCCCCAAGAAACTTCCTTGAGGCACGCCTGCAGAGACGTTAAATGTCTGAACAGACTCTATTCAGAGATACCCGGAACACTCGCACCCGATTTGTTCCGCTGGATTATGCTGGTAACTCGATAAAGTTGAAGGATGGTAGACCTTGCTTTGAGGAATCCAAACTGTTCCTCCAGGAAGACAACATTGTCATCAGCGAACGAAAGAATGCTGCTTTGGATTGACTTCTCATACAGCTTGGAGAGAGCAGAGAGCAAGCTGATGGGTCGATAGCTCTTGGAAACAGCAGGATCTTTCCCCCGTTTCAACACTGGGATAACTTTAGCGAATTTCCACATTGAAGGAAAGTAGCTCAAGTGCTTAAGCTCGTTGTTGAACGTGCTGTCGAGCCTTCATGTTTCAATTCCTTGTCATGGCCCAAAGTGGCTGGTCAGCGGGGATTTTTTCTTCCTCAGGTACTAAGCTGTCTGATCGATCAACCTCGGCGACTCCCTCGGTAACAGCGTATTCGTGTGGGCTGATGAAATTCTGCCCCAGATTGTGAGACATTACACACTGCTGACCCAGCGCGTCCACTTTTTCACTTGGAGTGATCAGTAAAATTCTATCGCCTGAGCCACCTGAACCTGACGAAACAAGAGGAGGGATAGGCTTTGGCTTATTTTTGAGGACCTTAGTCATGGACCAGAATGGTTTTGAATGAGGTGTTCTGTTGGAATTCCTTGTTTTTTAACTCTCGAATTCGCTACTGGATAACCCTAGAAAAACTGTTTGTCATAGATTTATTTCTACCGGGGTCCAGTACGTTGATATTGGCACCGACAAACATTACGCAACCTCATCAGATGTTTAGTGGTGGGGTCTATTTGAAGAGAGTTACTCACCCGGAGTTGCTGAACAGGGAGCCCACTTGTCCGGGCATGGTCAATCGTTTGCTGGAGGGATTCCAGCTCCTGATCGAGCAGTTCCGGTGTATGCAGAAGCTGTGCGGTACCGATGTGGTCGTCAACGGTCGGGGCCTTCTGTCCACCGTATCGGTGGAGGCAGAAAGCTTCAGCATCACAGTGTAGTAGTCGGACGGATAGTTCTTCGAAGACCTCTGGTACTGCGGAGATGGCGACGTTCATTATAAAGATGTCCAAAATCGAGTGGTTCCCCGTTCTTGAGGTTCCAATATAGTCTCATTTTTATTTGTCCTTCGGTTGACCCACACTTCATGCCGAGCACTGAAGTCACCGGCAATGATGTACTTCTCTCACCGCAGAGTTAGTTTGCCTGGGTCGGATCGTAATTGAGCGACGTGCTGACCTCGACCCCTACGGCCTCGATGACTACTCCTCCTGCACTTGTTCGATCGAGTCTCAAAAGTCGAAAATTGGGTAGGTGGACGCTAACCTCTGGTTTGGGGTGGGTTTCCTTGATGCCGGCGATGACGATCTTCTTCACGTTTAGAAAGTCGAGCAGTTTAATATGCTGGCTGCTCAGTGAGTGTCTTCCAATGACACGACGAAAGAATTCCTCGTTCACGTTAGTGCTTGCAAAAGGCTCTACTGCACGGAGCTCCCTTTCTCCGGAATTTACTCTCGAGCAGGCAAGCCGGCTTCTGTCAGTTCATGGGGAGTTTGGACATTCCAGGTACCGGGGTCGCGGTACCTACATCCCGCTCCGCTAATGGGTCTGCCATCTTAGGTATAGCTTGCCGGATATAGCGTTTCATGTTCAGCCGCTCGCTTCGAGACAGACGCTGTTTGAGCCGCTCCTCACCTGAGGAACGGACGCTCAAGTTCGCACCTACTAGCTTAGTTGCTCCAGTATGTACATGAAGCATTTTCAGATATGGCCATCAATCGTCGTCGGTTGATTAAATCCACGAGGAGGCGCTAGGTAAGAGCTTGAGAGGGCCAGAACTATATTTGACGCTCATTTCAAGCAACTCTTCCAATTTCAATCCGTACATTTGCAAATTCAAAAGCCTGTATTGTTCCAGCTGCCACACATTACGAAAAAGTTTCGAGACTATTGAAACCATAAAAATAATGCTAAAAAATAGTAGTAATAACATAAAATGTCGATTGCCCGTGGGTGAAATTAACATTGAAACAAACTTTTTCGTTACTTTTTCATTTTCGCATAGTCCAGCTCGGAATCAATTTTGAACAGACGGTGACTGCTTTACATTGGATATTGAAACAATTAAAACCGTCGAGGTTGCAATTCTTGGCAGAGGAAAAACACTCTTTTACGCGACGGTTATTATTGCTATTGATAATGACTTTGTCGAACTGTCGGTAATGCAATGGCCCCGGTGAAAGGTGAATTTATGGTGGAAATTTCAGGCATTATTAATTTGGTTACTGTGTAGTCAAGGTCCTCGGTTTTTTTTCGCTGCTGTTCGAATTGGACAGGTATCAATGTTATTTTCCATATTTAACATTTCAACCTTCCATTCACCAAACTGTTTAATATAAGAGCAAAATCATTTAAATTTCCCAGAAGGCACTGTTGAAAAACAGCTAGCTTCTGGGAAAACAATCGATGCACAAAAATTAACTTCACAGGGGGTAGATTCGATTGCGATTGTGGATGCAATCGACCATGGCAAGGTTTTTAGCCAGCATATTGGTTTCACTCCGTGAATTTTTAAATGCAGAAAATTCTCGGTAACCAATTAAATATTCCATACAATTAAATTCGGTATTATTCCAATTACCCGGAGTACTATACGAAAGGTCGAGGTAGGTTACAGCACAATCTAAGTTATTAGGAATTCGATGTATCACATCACATAGCATAAAAATCTAGGTAGAAAGAAATCAACCGTAAAATGTGGTAGCGTTGTTTCTATATTTTTCAAAACCAACATTTTTTAAATTGTGCAATTTCTTAATTTTGATGAATGTTGAAGAGCACAACAAGATCATTCAAAGTTCGTTTCTTAATTGTGTCTGAAATTTTTAGCTTTCGTAAATGGCCAGCAAAATGTTTGAAAACTATAGTGTTTACTAAACCAATAATTATTATTGGAGTTTTTTATTTGAGTAAAAATTTGAAGGAATCAAAGTTACTCTTACCTAAGTTATGATCAATTTTAACAAACAAAAGGTTTAAATTGGGCAAAAGAAATTAGGACTGAGAACAAAGAATGTACGAATGTCTGATTGCGAAATAACAGTAACCAGATGTTAGTCGACATTCGGATCCGCCATTGAACGCTCTGACGGAGATGAAAGTAGGATTTTTTTTTTGGTTTCGCGTGGTTCAGACGCCTTAATCCCAATTCCACTCTTCTTTCAAGTTCCAGCGTTAGGAGGTAATCCAACGTTAGGGGTGAAAATTTGTGTGAAAAATGAAGAACCAGTTGAGTTCTGTCTCTCGTATCCAATGTTGTAGCAATGAATTTTTAAAAAGAGCATTTTAAGCCAATATTCTTTTACAGCGGTTTTTGTTGGCGCGTTGAAAGAATAAAAGGCTCGCATATCGCAAAATAAGCTCAACGGCCGCGGCAGCGGCAACAACGGCAGAAACGAATTTTGCTTTGTTGTATCGCTGCTGCCGAGGCGAGGATACGGAATTAAATTATCCGCTGGGGCTGGGCATGTGAGGTTCAAGCTCCAGAGCAGCAGGCAAACCCATCAGCGATGATTCCAATGAATGCAAATGCGATGCGCTAACCTTGAAAGATCAGCTATCATGATTGAGGTAAACGAATGAAGCGCCGTTATATGGTTGGAACAGAAAACTGTGCAAATAAAATAAATTCTCACGTTTGAGAAAGGTTTCCCAATTCCATAACCAACGTATTTAGTTCAGATTTTCTTTATATAAAGAATGATACTCGAGTCAAAAATAGGAAAATTGAAACAGAACATATCACTGATTTGCTCCAATATAATGCGGATATGGTCTACACATGATCGGCCAGTACGGAGTCCAGCTTGCTGCCGCCGGAGTGTAATGATAAGGTTTAAAAAGGTGTGAAAGAAGAAGACATTTGATGGTGTTAGTAGCGAAAAATCAGAAAACGACGTCAAACTACAAAAACAAACCGCGTCGGACAATGGGGTTTGTTTTTGGAGTTTGACGTCACGCTTCATCGTGATTGGTCGGTTTACGATTCCACCCACACCATGATGAAATTTCTTCATTGCACTAACACCACCTAACCAACATCGCCACACCTGTATATATCACATTGGCCGAAGAGTAGCGTCGATCTACTCCTGCATACAGTTAAGGATGACCTAACATAGTAGGGTAACCAACGTATTTTGGACCCCTTCAGCAGCTGTACATAATTTGGATTTACAGCTAAATCAAATGAAAGTGTCCAAATTATGTACAGCTGCTGATGGGGTCCAAAATAGGTTGGTTACCCTACTTTGAGAATAATACAGAGCAACATGATGTCACGCCAGTCACCGCATTTAGTTAGCTCCTTTTTTAGGGTCCTTGATCAATATACCCTGCATCAAAAACATTCCATCAAGAAGACTGGCATCACTTCCTCGCAGTCATACAAAATTTGTATAATCATTTAATGACAAGTGACAGAAGGGGCAGCGCACCCCTCCAGGCAAAAGCTGAAGCTTTGTGTACATGTATTGATGGGAAAATATGTGTGCGAACGTGACAATGCATTGCATACGTGTTTGTGTACATCCATATTCTTATATCCACACACTTTAACTCGACAGAGAGCATTGCTGTTACTGCTTCTCAACTTTTGGAAAAGTTGCCAGTCTTCTTGATGGAATGTTTTTGCCTGCATCCAGTCCACCGAGTTCACCAGAAAAGTTGCATCTAAATTGCTGAAAAGCTGATGCATCATCTAGGCTGACAAAGATGACACAGTGTTGAGCATCTTGGCTGAAATACAATCTACAATTCCTTCATCCAGGCTCTCTTGTCCCGCCTACAAGCTCGTTTAACAGCCCTTCCCAGTTCAGCGTATCATTGACGGTTAGCCGAACTGGTTCGCGCTCGCTCAGTACCGGCTTTCGCCCCTATCCGCTCGTCGATCATCCTCCAAGTTTCACCCGAAATCCATTTCCTCCGCCCGCCGCGCGCTTTGTCGAGGGTTTCGTTACTGTTACTACTTTCGTTACCCGCCGGGTTCGGGTATTAACAACACTTAAGCAAGACTAGGGTATTACTTGCCCGGATGATGTCTTGCGTTCACCAGTACCCGGCCAGCGGACCTTGTTCAGCCTCAGGATCTCAATCTTTAGACAACCAGCTTGTCCTGCGGGATACCAGTACCGGTTTGGAAGCCGAAGGAGCATTTTACTATGATTACGAGCGATGATACAGGTGCTAAGGTACACAGAACGAAAAAATGAATCTCACATTCGACGTAAACTGAAATCTGATACATTTTTCCATTAAATAAAACGTAAATACCCTAACCCGTTTTTAAAGATATATTTTTACATCAATCCACAAGTAACAAACAAGCCTTTAGGTGAAATAACACGTAATTTTATATGCTTCACGATGCTGTATTTATGTGCAGGTCAGAAGACGTAAAATTACAAGATTTTTTCGAAGTGTGTAGCAGATGCGAGAATTAAGTCAATATTCTTACTATATTACATTTAACACTGTGTCTGTGCAGAAAGGTTTATAAAAATATATACCCTGTTTAAGCACGGAGTCAATGTGAAACTTTATCTTTTCGCTGTTGAAATTTATTTCTAGATTTTTTCACAAGTAAAAAGTCGAATTTCAAGCGACCATATTAACATACATTGGCATTTTTAACTGTTTCCCCGTTATGCTAATAAAGGAGACGGTCAAGTTTAAAAATGATCAGATAACGACATGATGCAACTGTGTTCCATTTAATTAATTTTAATATTTTCTATAGAAATTATTTTCTGCATTTGAAATAATGCATTCAAGGGCCTCACGGAAGAAAAAATACACTGTAAAAAACTACATTTGATTTCGTTTTAGATGGGCTATAGCCCAATTAACGGGAGCCCGATAAAACGTAGCCCACTTAAAGATAGCCCAACGAACGAAAGTTGACTGTACAGTACACTAGCTTTTTGGTCTCGGATGTTGGGAGGCGGGGTCGACTCTATGGTTTAAAGCTTCTGTCGACTACCGCGAATGCATAGGTCGTGCTACGCTTAATTTACTTCGTAGACCTATCTTGGGACAGTGCATAAATGGCAGGGGAATGGAAGATGAAATTTGTTCCATGGGTTGAGCCCTGGTAAGTTGATAACTATTGATGGTCCGATATTTGTCTTCCTATTCGTTCATTAGTGGTTGTTTGTGTTGAAAAATTGATGATGGGTGCGCGGGTCAGGACAACCGGTATTAGGCGGAGCCGACGAGATCTCCACTTCTTCACTATACTACATTTTACCACAAAAGAAGTACAAAATGTCCAGAGCAAAACAGATTTACATCTATCATTTTTCCTCTCAACATCATTATCGTCATCATAATCATCATCACCATCGTCATCGTCATCATTACATTAAAATACGACATTCCGGCCTTTGGCAGAGAGATCTCGGAGTCTGTTTGTGGAGTCCGCGCAGGTCCAGAACGTCTCCGTCTGCGAGCATAGGAGTCGGCTATGCTTGGAGCTCTACCTGTGTTTTAGTGGGCGAAATTGCCCGTCCCGTCAGGAAGAACTGATGTTTGAAGTCTCCCTGATACTCTGACTCTGATGGTGACAACACAAAAGGGCCCGACATAGAGTTTTCGACGCTACTAGCTGACCCAATAAATTTCGTATTGCCACAAATTAAACTGTATTGTACATAAATCATGAATCTCGCATGATCTTTGTCACAATCTCGAGTTTTACAAGTTTCTGAGGAGTTCAACCTTAGATGATTCATTTTGGCAGTTACGTAACTATGAAGGTATCCCTGGTAACCAATAAGCATCACTAAACTATTCAAATGCAAGCTAATAAGCATTTAAGTCGTCTTAAATGCTACTTAAATGCTATTCCGGCAAAATATACAGCTTTTTTACCTGTTAACCTTCTTATAGTGCTTACAATACTAATTTGCAGCTAATTATCGACACGAAGAATTTGAAACAACATTCGGTACCGACGCCAGCCTCGGTTAGATCTAGCGTGGCTGAAGCAGCTAGACGTCGCCGCAAACTACGCGCATTCACTCGAAGCTGCGCTGCCGGAAGAGGGCGAGCTGGACGAAGCCCCTCTCTAAGACTGTAGGAACACTATCAAAACAGCCACCAGCAGTGTAGCGGAGAGCTCCATCGGGCATGTGGCCCGGAATCAGTGGAACGATTGGTTTGACGATGAATGTAGGAGGGTGATTGATGAGGAGAACACTGCGCGGGCGACCAAGATACACAGTGCCATACGTCAGAACGTGGAAAGACACAAACAGAAGAAGATGCAGCGAAACCAAATCTTTCGGGAGAAAAAGCGCTACCTGGAAGAGCAGAAACATGCAGATTTGGAGCGGCAGCATCGTTTTCAGGAAACGCGAAAGTCCTACCAGAAACTGAACGGATCCCGCATATGATTTGTGTCGCGAGCTGAAATGTGTCGGGATAAGACTGGCAGTATTTTGACGGACGATCGTGAGGTGACCGATAGGTGGAAGCAGAACTTTGACGTACACCTGAATGGCGCTCAGGCGGAGAACCATGGCGGCGGGGAAAGCGATTTCGACGGTGCAACAAACGAGGCAGAGGTGCCAGCCCCAACGATAGGCGACTTAAGTTAAGGAGGCCATCATGTAGCTAAAGAACAACAAGTCAGCTGAGAAAGATGACATCGGAGCGGAAGTTATTAAAATGGGATCAGAAAAGCTGGCCGTTTGTCTGCACCGACTAATTGCTAGAATTTGGGATACGGAACAGCTACCGGAGGAGTGGAAAGATGGGAAGATCTTCACCTAGCACCGTGGTTGTGGCCTAGTTGACGTCCCCATCGGTGTTCGAGGGTCGACGCATCAAGTTCTGAGAAAAGTAATGTAAGTCAGGGTTCAACTTAAGTTTAGAAAGAGTATGTGGACTTACCCTAGAGCTCAGGGGTCAGCGATCTCTCGAGATCGTCTATTTACGATGCATTTAACTATTCCCCCCCGTGCCCCGTCCTTGCGCATTCTGGAGTCTGTATTTTGCAGCAAGGATTTATTTACGTTTTTGATTGCGTCGCGGTTTAACACTTGTGTTCGCTATTCACAATTGAATTATGACCAGGAATGGGCCAGCTTACAACAAATATCACACCCTTTAATACTCGCGACACGAATATTGCGAGACAGCTACTGAATAATGTCGCGATGAAACAGTAACTCTGGTAATTTCGCTTCAATAGCCTTGTGTAAAGCTTAGCAAAGCAAACCCTAGGTGCTACATTCCGTTATCGAAACTTGACCTTCTGTTTTTATACGACAGACTTCGCAGCCAGCTGGTAGAATACAGGACCTGTTGCAAGGCCAGTTGCTACGATCCTATTGACTTTAACAGCCTCTCCCAGCTGAGATTCGAACATACGATGACTGACTTATCAGACCAGCATCTTACCTCGAGGCCAACTGGGAGGTAGCCTTGTGTACACTTGGTTATAAAAGCTTAGGAGAGCTCGATTATGTGACTCCGTTGATGGTTAAGGCCAAAGAAGGCGACAGATTAAAGTTGTATTATCTTTAGTTGCAACATCCAGGAATTTTTTGCATTTTTCGGGACTTCCGCTGCTGTCAACTTGATAGTATCAAGTGAAGTTTGCATTCCCAGGGCATTGTTAAATATTACAGTAGAGCCTCATCCAGTAGGCTTGCGTTGCTCTCGGGCTCAACAGTGTGCGTGTTGTCCAATTGTTGAAAGATAAGCTGAGAAGGACGCCCTTATCGTAATGAATGGTACCACTCACGTAGCCAGATTTTTCCAGCAAAAAATACAGAATTATATGTGGTATCCCTGATTGTTGGTTGTGTAATTGTTTCTTGCAAGACCACGAAATTTCTCCTCCAGAAGCGTAAGAATACGTATCCGCTCGTAGACTTTCTATTATCAGCATCCGAACCCCAATCAGCATCACAATAACCAGTAACATCCAGATTAGCAACTTTTCGGAAGACTAGCCAAGAGTAACATTCCGATCCATAATTGCGGAATTTTAAAATCCAACGAGTTCAGTTGATTGGAAGTAGACATAACCTCGTTGACATACTCTTCCATATTACCGCAGCTTTCCAAGGTTAACCGTAGTAACTTATGCAAGAGACCCACTTGCCTGGACAGTCCTTTGTTTTCGAAAGCTTATTCCAGTCGATTCCACACTTCTCGAGATACTTCCGCATCTTCAACGTGAACGTATATTGAAGGATACTGCAGCAGAATAATTTTCAGCTTCACTTTCAGGTTCTTATGTTCGTCTACGGCTTTGAAAGTTCCATCTGAATTCTTCGCAGGTTTCACTGTGTCCCAAAGTCCTTCCAGCTGAAGAAAGGTTTTCGCTGCAAACTTCCAGGATGACCAATTCGCTCTTCCGGTTAATCTTTCTAACGCAGACAAACTTGATCCGTTGTACGAAATTCCAGGGATTTCATTTCTGCTACTTCCAGAACTGGTACTTGCACCTTCCATTTTTATAATTAGTGCGATAAGCCCATGAGAGTTATAGAAATATGTCTATCTACACTGGTAGCTATAACAGATGCGTTGTTTATTTAAAAGTAAATTTACAGTCTAACAATCATGGCACACTGCATTTTCTTCAAGCCAACACTTCTTGCTAGCCAAGTTTTGACTTCGGATTTCGTCACAGCAGCAACAAACATCAAATTTAGTTCGCAATCCACGCACGTTCTGGTAATAAATCAGCAACGGACTGAAAGATGTAACTTGCGAATCAGGCACAAAACTGGAAACGAGATAATCGTCAACGGAAAAATTGGTAAACGAAATGATCTCACACTTGTCTGATCTGAAATTTGGAAGCCATGTCTCATACACCCACGCGCAGAACCAGTACGGTTGTTGTTTACTGGCAGAAATGACTCGGCTACGACGAAAAGGTCGAGAGCTACAAAAATACCGATGTCATTGCATTCCGGAATCCCATTTGAAGTGAGTAAAGTTGTTGTTATGTTACCAATCGTTTGAAGTTGGGTGATATATCATTAAGCTTAGAATTTTGGTAGAAACCAGCGTGCAAACTCTTTGGTGATGTTGCGATAAACATAGCAGTCAAGCTGATTACCGTTTTTATTGATGGGAAATTTGCCGTTATTATCTATACTTCTAGTGACACATGTGTATCCTCAGGATCATTCTATGATTTTTGATATATTGGTAATGGGTTTCCTTTCGTGGTGAAGCTTAGGGGGATACATCACTAGATGGAAGGCCCCACCAATCAAACCTTCTTTCAATCCTATATCCGATAAACATCATGACTGAATTGCTTGAAACTGGCTAGTTTTATTTATTGCTCTAAAATAATCTAGTTATCTATTCTCTAGTGAAATATAATGCTCCTAACCATAATTAAAAAATGAATCATCCTACTAATAGTAGATATATTACACATATGCCAGCTAAAGCCAGTAAGCCCACCGACTTCTTTGAAAAGTGTGCTTCGAATGTACCGTTTGCTCGAAGAAAGATAAATAGATAGTACGAAAAAGAAACCTTACCTTCTCACCAGTGCATAGTTCACTCGGAAATGGACGCAGTTTTGGCAGCATGTTCGGCTCGTTTCTCGCGGATCCATTTGTCGATTCGCTCCTTCAGGTCGACGTTCCGCTTGACCTGGTCCATCGTGAGCGGAGACCGATTGAAGGGATCCGATTGATCCGACAGCAGATGCCGAGCGATGGTTGAGCGGTCGACGGTATTCCGCGAGCTGGGCAGAATCACCGGATCGGTCATCAGGGACGACATAATCGGGTCGAGGAATTCCTCCGGCGGATCGATCAGTGCCTCCTCGTCGATCTTTTGCTGTGCTTCCAGTTTCTGAACTCGGGCGGATAGTTCCTGGATTTCACCGATCAGCTGCCCACCGCCGATGCGAGCTAAAAGTGTGAATTGCAATCAATTTACTGTTCTGAGGAAAGGAAGTTCTGACTTACTTAGGACTTGTTCAGCATATTCAAATAGCTGCGGACTGTACGAACGACCATCCTGAGAAACTGCCAGACAGAATGCATCACATTCCTGTAGGTTTACGTAAATCCTGCAGATTTCCAGTACAGTGTTGGCAGGGTCGAACTCAAATTCTCTTTTGTCTTTTACTTTAAAGTTGCCCTTCTTGGGACCGGTTAAATTTAACAGGAAATAATTGAGCATGGCCGCTACTCGGTCGACCATAGACGAATGACAGAAAATGCTTTTTGTCTCCGACGTCAGTAGCTGCAGGATGTTGATAGTATCCCGACCCAAAATATTATCGAAACGGGCTAACATTCCTAGATGGCGCAGATTGGAAACGTTTTGCTGACGTTCAGCTGCTGGCAAACTAGTCCATTCGCCAGCATCTTGAGCGGCTTGTGACTGCCGG
This sequence comes from Sabethes cyaneus, assembly GCF_943734655.1. Lineage (NCBI taxonomy): Eukaryota > Metazoa > Arthropoda > Insecta > Diptera > Culicidae > Sabethes > Sabethes cyaneus. The sequence continues at coordinate 13,652,885 of NC_071353.1, forward strand.
ATTTGCTGTAAATTACTCAGTGATTCATCGAGCAAAAATATAGCATCATTAATCAGCAAATTAATGAAGCGTAGGAAAATTGGTGGATCTTCGGCTTCAATATTTCGGATGGCTTCCTGTTCCAAATTGCGGAAACAGTGCTTCTGTTCATCCATCTTCCACAAGTAGTCCATTATGGCATACATCGGTCGACGGTAATTAAACTTTTGTTCAAACTGCACACTTTGGCCAGTCATTTCTATGCTGACAAAGACTTGCAGTAAGTTAGGAATGATTTCCAACCGATGTGGATGATTGGAGAACAGGGCTGCACTGAAACTGAACCCACCGGATTCGGATTCCTTAGGCAACAAACTTTCCAGTCCCTCGGCTAGCCGAGCACGCAGATGCGGATTCCGAATACGTTCCGAACAACCCATGAAAACCAGCGTCATTGTGAAAATGTTATTCTGCGCTTCGACATCAACCCGAAGCGGTTGACTGTCGAAGTGACGGGAAAATTGCAGATAGCCGACTATGTTTTCCATGATGTACTCCGGGACGCATCTAAGAAGAGGTAGATTAAAACCAACCACGTGACTTAGTTAATTAACACTTACTTTAAAACTTTAGATATTCCATTGGTTAGAGGCAATTTCACGTCTTCTACGGTTTGCGGAGCAAACCCTTTCGACTTATCCAACGAATCGATCCGGCCGGCTTCTCGAGCGGCCAGCTGGGTTAACCAAATGGCGGAAGCTTCGTAGAATTGCAGCAGCAACTGATCGGTCGTAGGTTCACGCAGTAAATTCTGTAAACACAAAAACTGTTGCGTTTGACCGGACAACATTTGCATGATGTTGTTCGCGACGTCCGCTCCACCACCGGCCAGGCCACCCCCAGCTAGGGTATCCTGATAGGCTCCCTGTAATCGGTGGAGCTCTCGATTCATGCGGAAAAACTTCTCAATGCAAACGCGAAACCCGAGATCGATCGCTTTGTGTGTCATGAAGAAACATTCCGTTACGAAGTTGTACTTATCCGCTTCCAGACGAATTTCGTTTTCATCCACTGGCAGTAGACAGGTTTCCTTTTCGGTATCTAGCATATGAACACCCTTAGCTTCTTTGTCCTGCTGTTTTACGGCACAGTACGTGGGATCAACAATTAGCACCTTCAATGTAGGTTTCAGCAAAGGCTGACACAGACGAAGCAGCACTCCAGCTAGATTAATGCTGAACGAATCCGGGGCCGTAGACATATTGCCGAATATATTCTGAACTTGATGAGTATTCCAAATCTGTCCACGCGGAACATTGGCATGCAAACATTTTCCAATCCAATCCAAAATTTTACTACGGACATCTCCCCCGAGCAGCAGGAAACCTTTGATGAATCGATGCATCAGTTCCAGGTGCAGTTTAGTGTAGTTCCACAATGACGCCGACAGACTATCGTAAGCCGAACGATTCGTAGTCAACGGGTTTTCAAAGAATTCATATGGTCCGTTCTGATTGCGGGGCATAATCGACAGGGACAACAGTTGACCTAGTAAAGACTCGGAATATTTGATACCTGAAAGTAAAATAATTGCAATCAGGACTCTCAAGGATTATTCCATCCTAATCTCAAGAACAATACCAACCGTCTGCACCCTCCGGTGGAGTGGTAAAATTCAGCAGCACATGTGCCAACCGGGGATTGCTTTTGTCGCTGATGAAAACCTCCAGAAAAGGAACGATCCAACGTTCCATGCTAATCAGCGAAGCCGTCCTCAACGATCGCATCACCTCCGTAAACATCGGTGAAAATATACTCCGCAGCACCAAAAAGCCTTCCTGCTCGCTTTCGGAATCGGCAAAGATTTCCTTTACGGTCTCCGAAACGAACTGTGCCTTCGCTGGCTGGTCGTCGTCCGAGAGCTTGAAAATGTCGAGCAGCTGATTGGACAAATTCTGCCCTTCGAACAGTTCCGGTTGCTTAAGCGAGGTGCACGCATTTCGTAAAATCAACGCTTTCATCTTCTGACGGGTTTCGCTAACTACGCAGTCATTGGGATCGGCAGACTGTTCGCTGCGGTGGAAGCATCCGAAAAGGTACAGCATCACCTTAGTCTGGGCCACGGTTTCGGTTTCCCCGTCGGTTACGTTACTCGGTATGAGATACTCTGATGGGTTAAACAGGATTATCCGCTCGAACAGAGCCTGCTCAAGCAGATCCACCGTGAGTAGACACTCGCCGTCCGGGCACTGAGCTGCCACTTCTTCCATGTAGACTAGCTGCGGTCGTGCACGGCCGTGTTGATTTTTGGGTGGCGTTTTTTGAAGTGTTATTAAAAACACTTTCTCAATTAGAGCATTGATTTTTAAATCCAATGGATTTGCCTTCTGCAGTTGGAGGTCCTCCATTGTTTTGACGGAATGTGATAACCAATGTCGACAGTGAAAAATGGATTTTCTATTCGCACAAAAACACAAATCTTTTAACGCAGCGAACGGAGGAATGGTTCACTTACATTGATTTTATGTCAATAACATATCACTTATTGAAAAAGTTAAATTTGCACCTCGATTGTGGCTGGCTGATTAAAAAAGTAATTTTCTCGCAATGAGTTGGAAAATTTTCTGAAACGTCACTTAAGATTTTCTGTTTGTGTACACTTTTTGACAGTCAAGCCAGTGAGAAAAAATGCAATTTAGGTTTGGGCGGCATTTTGGCAACTTACAAAAACTTGCTTTACGTCCCCGACATAAAAAATGAAGGTATTTACTTTCAGTAACAATTTTGGCTCTATCTCCACTGATTTTCAATCGATTTTTATGCAACTAGTCTTAAAAGAACTACATTAGATTGGCCTTTAATGGAAAAATATGCTGGTAGATTATGGTTCCAATTTCCCGGAGATATTCCAGATGGCGGTGGGATTTTTTTTGACGTTAAGTAACAGGTGAAATAAAATTAGAAATCTGCCTAACTGACCGCGCAAAAGTTATCCATTTTATTTACACTAATAATGACTTTTAAACTATCCTACAGAGCACTGGCTTACGCATCACACTACGGAACATCGGTTGTCAATTCTACCGGAACTCAAAAGTGCCCAAGGAACAATTTTTGCTTATTAAACGTTTACCCGACAGCTTTTATTCAGCACATGCTGTATAGCTGCTTTTCAAGTATGTCTAAACACCTCTGTTCAATGCTTATACAGTTGGTTTTGGAGAATTTAAGCAGCACAGTGCTGAATATGGGCGTGGAAGATGCGTTTGTATGACTGTTAAGCAACGTATAGTAAAATGTTTATTCAGTACGTATAGATATGTTTATTAAACTTCTGCTGATGACACTGAAGCTACGTTTATTCCACAGCAGTTCAACTTTTAGACAAGCAAAAAGAAAAAAATATGCAGGAAGTATTTTTTTTTATTTTGTGGGTTTCGCTATTTTCATGGCCATTTTTGTATGCATATATTATAATTTAATAAGAGACTTTAGTAGAAAATCATTGGTTGACTCTAAATTGATCAAGCCTGCCAAATACTTTTTTTATTCACCCGGGTTCGAACTTACATCCTATCGGTCGGAAGCCGTCAACGAACACATCTGAGATAATCTGACATATGACAGGCGCCGAGTTTTCAGCCGATGTAGATTTACCAGCTTAAGTTTGTCAAGTGTGGAACAAAAATGGGCTAAAATACATTTAAGCGCTGAAGAGTAGTTTCTTAAATCATGTTTGGCATCTGCTGTACAAGATTACTTTAGAAGTATTTATTCCGCACATGTTAAACATTTAATAAACTATTTGTACTGAAATAATAAAGCATTTCGCTTGTACCACCAGAAACGCAGAAACATAACACAGTCGCAACGCAGAGGACTTTTTTCTTTTGAATATTGACGACGGTAAGCGGTGCTAGTGAATAAAATTAACTGGAAACTAGAAATCCAGAATGTTCGGTTAGCGATTGTTCATTTAGTTAGCAGTGATGTGACTAGCAGCAGCAGTGATTAGTTAGCAGCAGGAGTGATTCGTGTTAGTACCGCAGAGAAGGAGTACTTTTGTCACCCCGTCATTAGTTTACGCAGATAGTCCTGAGCTTCCAGAAAACAAAAAAGAGCAGCGGATGGCACGAGAAGCAGTGGTGTTTTCGCGCACCGGCAGCGGGAGCAGTGGTGGTATCGCCACTATGCCACCCGATCATAACAATTCTGGCGGCTTTAGCCCGACGGAATTCATCTCGCTGAGCAAATCCATTGTGAGTAACTCGTAAAGCGTCAAGCAGCCGGCTGCCTTTGGATATAAGTTTGTTAAAGTTAAATTTCGGTACGACGAGGGACAACGACACGCCGAGGGAAAAGATACACACCGTACAGACAACACTTAAAAGGATTTCCACGACCAGCAAAGATTTGCGGCGGCTAAAAGTGGTTATGCAAATGTTTTCTATTCTTAATGTACCAAAAAAAAAAATAAAAATAAAGTGTACCTAACATAAATTTAAAGCATTTATAGCACAGACAAACAGACATAACACTCGTTTTCCATTCATCGTACCGATAAAACCGTCATTTCAAATTTGGGCTTAGTTGGGGATGTCTCCGTTTTGGTCAAAGTGGCGCTTTTTGACGAAAGAAGGGGAATTCCCCATAAAAAATACTTGCTACTTCGAGGGACACCCATATTGCTATTTGATATTTGGGAATGTCGATCATAGATGGTGCTAGTATTCAGGCTAAATGTGAGGTACGATAATTCTTGTTGATTTTTCTTCCAAGAGTTATGTCTGTTTGTCTGTGTATAAAGTGTCATTCAAGTTATTGGTGTTATTGGCTGCCATCAAGCACCTTTTATTCCACACCTGCTCTTGGTGGTGCTACTGATACGTTTGTACGACGATTATTCGACACATATTCCACAATTCCTCTTAGCAATGCAGCTGATGCATTTGGGCAACTTTCATTCCACTCTTATTCCACACTCGCTCTCAGCAATGCTGCTGATAAGTTTGCGCAACGCTCATTCCACACTTATTCCACTTTTATTCCACACCTTCTCGCAGTAATGCTGCGCAACATTTATTCCACTGTTATTCCACACTTGCTTTCAGCAATGCTGCAAATTCGTTTGTACAACATTTATTCCACTGTTATTCCACTTTTATTCTGCACTTGCTCTCAGCAATGCTGCTGATACATTTGCGCAACGCTCATTCCACACTTATTCCACTATTATTCCACATTTGATCTCCGTAATGCTGCTGTTACGTTTGCGCAATGCTCATTCCACTCTTATTCCACTTTTACTCCACAATTGCCCTTGACTGGCACGTTTGCACAACGTCTATTCGACATGCATTTTCATGGTAGCTTTTAAGCGACCATTATTCCACACCTGCTGTTAGCCGTACTGCCGATACGTTTGCATAACGTTTATTCGACTCTTATTCCGCATTTATATAACAACGTATAGATGTTGATTAGAAGCTAGAAAAAATATAGGTTATGACGTCTAAACAACAGACAATTCAGCAAATTCGCTTATTCAGCACCGAATGCTATCAAACAACTCTTATTCCACACCTGCTTGTTTAGGTGCTGCCGTTTTGTTCCTTGGGTGGTCATTTAGTATTCTTTAGTATTCGAAAATATGGCAAACGGGGTATCAAATGACAGGATTTTTCAACGTGAGCTCTTTAGTGCATATTTGGTTGTATTTTGAGTCGATTTAGACATTCCGGAACATCCGGTAAAGGTTCTACCGGGCCTCAAAAGTGGCCATTTGGAATTCTCTTCGAAAACATGGCAAATGGGGTAAAAATGACAGGATTTTTCAACACGAGCTTTTTAGTGCATATTTGGATGTATTTTGAGACGATCTGGACATTCCGGAACATCCAAAGTCGGTTTTCCCGGAACTCAAAAGTGGTCATTTGGAATTCTCTTCGAAAATATGGAAAGTGGGGTATCAAATGACAGGATTTTTCAACGCAAGCTCTTTAGTGGACATTTGGATGTATTTTGAGTCGATCTGGACATGCCGGAATATCCAGCATCGGTTCCACCGGAACTCAAAAGTGGTCATTTGGAATTATTCTCCAAAATACGACAAATAAGGTGTGAAAATGTACAAATCGGCTCAAAATACATCCAAATGTCCACTAACGAGCTCGTGTTGAAAAATCCAGTGATTTGATACCCCATTTGTCATATTTTCGAAGAGAATTCCAAATGGCCACTTTCGAGGTCCGGTAGAATCGACTAGTTCGTACACCCCCGTATATATATTGCGGCACTTATAATAAATCCTCCTGCTGCGTGCGGCAAAATTATAATTTAGGTGTTCTGGTTTGTCGTTCAACAAAATACAGTGGACCCCCGTTCGTTTGAACGATTCCTCATGCAAACTAACGGGGTTACTTTTTAATTTGAACAACTGGTAACCCGAAATATGCTGAAACCTGTGTGAACTGGCCGCCCTGCTCTTTGTTATTGTTTTGGTGGTTTGTTTTAGTTGGCAGTTGCAAGCGCGAATATTGCATTTTCCGATCGGATTTCTATCTTAATCGTTAGGAAAACGAAATGTGAAACCGATTAAACACGCTAGGTCAGTACAAACGAATCGTGTTTATGTGCATTGTCTGCATAAACAATTGATGTCATGTTGAGAATGACATTTGAACCATTTTTAATTTGCACGTCGTGCAAACCAACGGGGTTCAAATTAAAAAGTGTTCAGATTAAAAATGGTCAAACGAACGGGGGTCCACGGTATCAGTTTTGTAACGTGTTTGTGGTGGAAAATAAATAACCACAATGTGAGGATTTTTCTTGCAATCTGCAATAAAACTGTTAGAAAATTGTTTAAATAACGCTATCCAAGGCGCTATCGCCCGCTTACGAAAAAGTCGGATGCCTGGCAGAAATCGAACAGAATCAATATGGCGCCGGCTGAATTTGACATTCAGAACCGGTTCATCTTCTTCGTTTTTCGCTCTACTCTCTATATGTCAGAACAAGTGACAAGAGATGACACGTGCTGCTCGTTGCAGTTTCCGATTCTAGGTAAGGAAATTACAAATTCATATCTGCAAACTTCAGTTTTTGTTCGTATAGCCACACTAAACAAATCAAACAATCTGCATCTATAACTAATCACAAAAATGTTTGTTTTGTTTAGTGTGATACATTTATAACCAGACCTTTTTTCAGAAAATTGTTTCTAGTACCGGTGTTCTTTTGTGCGCCATTTATGTGCTTTATGTGTGTGTGTGTGTGTGTGTGTGTGTGTGTGTGCTTATGATAATGTAAATAAAAAGCTAGAAAAATAAATATAAATTTGGTTTAACGTAATTTGTATGATGACATTCTATCTTTAATAATGAAAAATAATACAAAAAAAGGAAAATCAGCCGAACCGGTTCCTGCACCGGTTCTGTTCGATATGACTGGCAGAAATCGAACAGAACTCGGGCAGAAAAATCAAAACAAAACCGTTAGGCGAAATTTCTGCCCGAAACGGTTGTTGCATTTCTGCTAGTTTTCACGGGTGACGGCGGCCAGAAATCCGGCAGAATGTCTGGCAGAAAAAATTTTTCGCTGTCAGATTTTTGTTCGATTTCTGCCGGGCGCGCCTAAGCGGGCGAATGCATTGGTGCAAAAACTCAAGCTTTGACCCTTTAGAAATGTTGAATAAATATAACGCAATTTTAGGGTTTCTCGTTTTCCCGTGTAGAAGATGAACGAGCGAAACGGGCGAAGTGACGTGTAAAGCTGTGGCGAGTTTTTTTTCGACGTTCGACTCCGAGGCCAGCCTCTGCTATCTGACGTGTTTTTCTCTGCAGGTTCCAGTGTGGAAGGCGGATCGGAAATTTAAGTGCAGGACAATTATCGTAATGAATTTTGAATAATTTCTTGTTATACAATATTCTTAACTAATAGTTTAAAGTTGGTCCACTGAAAGGTAAATATATTTTTCAGCTAAGTGTGCAGTATTAACGTGAAATTGGGTATTAATGACATTGCATTTCGCCAGACATGACTACGTACGAAGAGTTTATACAGCAGAATGAGGACCGTGACGGGATTCGTTTCACGTGGAATGTTTGGCCTTCCAGTCGGCTGGATGCCAGCCGTATGGTTGTCCCGTTGGGATGCCTCTATCAACCGCTTAAAGAGCGTCCGGATCTTCCACCCATACTATACGATCCGGTTGTCTGCACCAGGACCACCTGCCGGGCCATTCTAAATCCGATGTGCCAGGTGGACTACCGGGCAAAACTATGGGTGTGCAACTTTTGCTTCCAGCGTAATCCGTTTCCACCGCAGTATGCAGCTATCTCCGAACAGCATCAACCGGCTGAGTTGATTGCGGGTTTCAGTACAATCGAATACACCATAACTAGGGCACCTTGTTTGCCTCCAGTTTTCCTGTTTGTTGTGGATACATGCATGGACGAGGAAGAACTAACGGCGCTGAAGGATTCCCTGCAGATGTCACTCAGTTTGTTGCCAGCGAATGCGCTGGTAGGTTTGATAACCTTCGGAAAAATGGTCCAGGTGCATGAGCTCGGAACGGATGGTTGTTCTAAAAGTTACGTGTTTCGAGGCACAAAAGATTTGAATGCGAAGCAAATTCAGGATATGCTTGGCATTGGAAGAGCTCCCGGGCCAAACCAGCAACAACCGCAGCAACGAGGTCCGGCTGGTCCCATCCCGCCGGCCAATCGCTTTCTACAACCACTGCACAAGTGCGACATGGCACTAACCGATCTGCTTGGAGAGTTACAACGGGATCCGTGGCCTGTTCCGCAGGGAAAACGATTCCTGCGTTCAACTGGAGCTGCGCTTTCGATTGCAGTTGGCTTATTGGAATGTACCTACCCGAACACCGGTGCTCGTACAATGCTATTCCTCGGGGGACCGTGCTCTCAGGGCCCTGGTCAGGTGGTGGACGATGAGCTGAAACATCCTATTCGATCCCATCATGATATTCAGAAGGACAACGCTAAGTACATGAAGAAAGCTATTAAACATTATGAAGCGCTCGCACTTAGATCGGCCACCAACGGCCATTGCATTGATATTTATTCCTGTGCCCTGGATCAAACCGGTCTAATGGAGATGAAGCAGTGCTGTAACTCCACTGGCGGTCACATGGTTATGGGCGATTCGTTCAATTCGTCGCTGTTCAAACAAACCTACCAGCGAGTATTTGCCGTGGACCAGAAAGGTGATCTGAAGATGGCTTTTAACGGTACACTTGAGATTAAATGTTCTCGCGAACTTAAAATCGAGGGCGGTATAGGATCTTGTGTTTCATTGAACGTGAAAAATGGCTCTGTTGCTGATTCGGAAATAGGAATGGGAGGTACGGCTCAGTGGAAACTCTGTACTATGACCCCGAACAGTACGATGGCATTCTTTTTCGAGGTGGCAAACCAACACGCCGCTCCAATACCCCAAGGAGGTCGGGGTTGCCTGCAGTTTATTACACAGTATCAACATTCTAGCGGTCAGCGCCGGATTCGGGTTACTACGGTGGCACGAAGTTGGGCGGATGCCACCGCAAATCTTCACATGATTAGTGCCGGTTTTGATCAGGAAGCTGCCGCTGTGCTTATGTCTCGAATGGTTGTATATCGGGCCGAATCAGACGATGGTCCGGACACCTTACGTTGGGTTGATCGGCAGCTTATACGTCTGTGTCAGAAGTTTGGTGAATACAGTAAAGATGATCCTAACAGTTTTAGATTGGCGGAGAATTTCTCATTGTTCCCGCAGTTTATGTACCACCTGCGACGGTCACAGTTCTTGCAGGTATTTAACAACTCACCCGATGAGACCACATTTTATCGGCACATGCTCATGCGGGAGGACCTCACTCAATCGTTGATCATGATTCAACCAATCCTGTATTCTTATTCGTTCAACGGTCCGCCCGAACCGGTCCTGCTGGACACGTCGTCAATCCAGCCAGATCGCATCTTGCTGATGGACACCTTCTTCCAAATTCTCATCTTTCACGGTGAAACGATAGCGCAATGGCGCAATCTGAAGTACCAGGAAATGCCCGAGTACGAAAACTTCAAGCAACTGCTGCAAGCGCCGGTCGACGATGCGCAGGAAATCCTACAGACTCGCTTCCCGATGCCCCGGTACATCGACACCGAGCAGGGTGGCTCGCAGGCTCGCTTTCTGCTGTCTAAGGTGAACCCTTCGCAGACGCACAACAACATGTACGCCTACGGACAGGTAAGTTTCTGCCGTTGCTCTCCCGTTGAAGGAGAAATACCTAAGTGTTTCGTTTTTCACTGACTTGGACTGTTTTTTACTTTCGTGGTATCTTATGGCGTTTGATTGACTGTACCTCTTGTGCGTGTGAATCGTTTTGTTTTTTTCTCTCCGTGACTCGTAAATCCACCTTGACTGGATCCGACCATCATCATCTATTACGGGGGCGCGTTTCTTCGGTGACAGATGGCTGCATCAACTGCGGTAGATATTTTCATTTTCTTTTTTCGGTGAATCTAGCTGATTGGGTAAACTTTGGACTGTATTTTGGGTTGCTGGTGTATACTCGCTGAAGTTGTAGGAAAATTAACAATTTCTCAAGCAGATTAACATCTTTGGGGTTTCTAACATAGTAATTAAGTTTTTTTTTATTTGTACTAACAAGTGACTCTGAACATGGAGACCTATATTTTCCGTGCGAATAATAATTAGGTACTATTCAGTATGTCAGTGGAAAATTCGAATCGAATTTAATCAAAAAGTATGCCTCGCGCTATTCTCCTCAACATTAATGGGCTCAATTTTTCCGTGGTACATAATAGCTTATCCCTTCAGATGAGTCAGGTAATTAGGTTACCACCGTATTCATCGTACATCTAACTTAACTTTTACACTAATTCAATGACGGAATGAAACAAAAACCATTTCTTAAACAACATGAGTGCGTCGTTTTAAGAAATGGTTTTTGTTTCATTCCTTTTTGTTCCTTAACATGGACACTTTATAAAAGCGGTTTCATAATAATAGACAAAAGTGTTCCTTAAAAACTTTATATTAGAAATCTAGGCAAGCCTTAAACTCTAGTTTTTGGAATTGGTGTTTGATGTATGGCACGGCTCTCTCGCCACATTTAGCCAGAATCCAGAGTTGCTTGTTGGTGCCATCCAAATCCATCCAAATTGAAGATGTACGTTGGATTTTTTTTGTGGAAATGTATGTTGATACTTTAGCATACCATTTCCGACTTAACGCCGCTGTTACACATGTTCTTCGTTTAGATAGAGCCCTCGGGATACGTATAGCATATAGCAATTTGCCGGATGCTGTTTTAAAATAAAGCAGTCCGTTTCCTACACCGAATACAGTGTCGAAACGGAAGAAGAGGCAGTTCGAGTTGCTCAGAACGTATGCTTCATCTGTGTTGAAGGAGGATTGGAAATCGGTGGATGGCTGTCGAATTCTAAGAAGATGGTGGAGTCCATGGGCGAACACGGAATTGCCGCGAAAAGTCTTGACCAAACCGCGGAATTGGCGACCGAAAAAAGGTCTTGGGATTATGGTGGGGCACAATCAGTGACACCTTTATGTTCAGAGCTCCGTAACGCTGGGACGCTGGGCTGAGACGAACAAATATCCCATGAACTATTTGTCAAATGGAAAACGTGGGTTGATGTACCGACCAAGGTTGAGTCAGTAACTGTTCCTCGACGCCATCGTATGGCGAAACCTCTTCACTGAAAACCAACGAAGTCCAGCTCCATATTTTCATTGGTGCGAGTGAAAAGGTGTTATTGAGTGTGCTTCCGTAACGGCAAAAACCCGTGTTGTGCGTGCTGTGCTGGCTACGTTCAGATCATAGAAGATACATTAAATTCGTCAGGCCCACAAAGTTGAATGTTGCTGATGAAGGAACGAAGTGGCAAAAGATCATGGTTTAACTACTAACGAGTTGCAGTTATCAAAAAACGTACAAGTTGTCCGTGATATTCTCATCGATTTTTTTCCGGAAGCTCGTTCGGACCATTGCCTCGGCCGTCCGGTTTCTGAGAAATATGTTGGTTCAAAATAATAACCGAAGTTTGTCCGATGAAACTGGTTTCCAAGCATCGAAGAGGGTCTCAGCACACGTTGTGATGCACGGAAGTTTATCATAGACAGCAGTTTCACCATTGCACACTTTTGCCACTAGAAAGATGAATCCAGGTTGTCTACTAGTTTTAGCCACGACCGCCGTACGGTGCCTGTCAAATATCAGCTTTCGGTCCAAAATGACACCAAGATCATTAACGTGATCTACTCTGCTTAACGCTTGGTCATTCACGAAGAGAATTGGCGTTTGAGTACGGTGAAAAGCAATCGCTTCACATTTAGCTGTGCTTATAATCAAACATTTTAGTTCATACCACGTTATAAATTTATCCAATAAAGACTGCAGCCGATAACAATCCTCGATTCTACGAATCGTCAGAAAGCTTTTACAATCGTCGGCGTAAACGGCGTTGAGCTGCGTCATTGAAGAATATAATGAAAAGAAGAGGGCCAAAGATGATACCCTGGGGTACACCTTATTTGTTTGAAAATACAAATGATTAGTCCGATCCAAAAAATCAGATGTAAAATTCTGTCACAGAAGAACGATATCAACCACTGGGCGAACCACGGGAAGCTCGTAAGTTTTTCGTAAGCAGTGTATTATGATCAATACACGATACAAAATCCAAAAGGTTCGTAGACACGGAACGGCCAGTGCAACGCAAAATAACAGTGCCAACAATTGTTACGAATAATTTTGATGCGGCGGATAAATTAGTTATCCTGCGGTAGTTTCTTACATTCCGACGGTCACCACTTTAAATTCTAAATTGACTGACCGAAAATCCGACAAAATTCGAGCAGTTGAAATACCCGGTTACATATATAAAAATTATTATTCAAATGTTTGAATTTACGTCAAATTTTGTAAATAACAAGTATCTGAAGTCTTTTGACGATATTTCAAAAGGAATCTCGCGAGGGGTATTTGTTCAAAATACAGCGGAGCATGCAGGCATTAGAACTTCTATGCAGCGACTTCGGGTCAGCCGAGTACAAACATCTGATTGTTTTCGCAGCAGCAGTAATTATTTGTGGTGTAATTTCGAAAGTGTCGATATCAATAAGGTTAGCAGGAACTTTTTTAGCAGCACGCGTGGCACTCTCATATGAAGGAAATGCAGCGGCGAAAGCCCTTTAAGCAGATGGAGCTCTCCGAAGCAGAGGATTTTATTTATCGACGAGAGCAGTTGGAGAAATGGAGAGGCCGAGCTGGACGAAGCCCCTCTCGAGGACTGTTGGAACACCATCAAAACAGCAATCAGCAGTGTAGCGAAGAGATCCATCGGGCATGTGGCCCGGAATCAGCGAAACGATTGGTTTAATGATGAATGTAGGAGGGTGATGGATGAGGAGAACGCTACGCGGGCAGCCAAGATGCGCAGTACCACACATCAGAACGTAGAAAGACATAAACAGAAGAAGATGCAGCGAAACCAAATCTTTAGGGAGAGAAAGCGCTACCTGGAAGAGCAGCAATATGTAAAGTTGGAGCGGCTGCATCGTTCTCAGGAAACGCGAAAGTACTACCAAAAACTGAACGGATCCCGCAAAGGCTTTGTGCCGCGAGCCGAAATGTGTCGGGATAAGACTGGCAGTATTCTGACGGACGATCGTGAGGTGACGGATAGGTGGAAGCAGCACTTCGACGAACACCTGAATGGCGCCCAGGCGGAGAACCATCAACCCCAACGATAGGCGAGTTAACTCAAGGAGGCCATCATGCAGCTAAAGAACAGCAAGTCAGCTGGAAAAGATGGCATCGGAGCGGAGCTTATTAAAATGGGACCAGAAAAGCTGGCCGTTTGTCTGCACCGACTAATTGTTAGAATTTGGGATACGGAACAGCTACCGGAGGAGTGGAAAAATGGGGTTATCTGCCCGATCTATAAAACGGGCGACAAGTTGGACTGTGAGAACTATCGAGCGATCACCGTTCTCAATGCCGCCTGTCAAAGTGCCGTCCCAAATTATTTTCCGCCGTCTATCACCAATTGCGAATAGATTTGTGGGAACTTATCAAGTCGGCTTCTTCGAAGGTCGGTCTACAACGGATCAAATATTTACACTGCGGCAAATCCTCCAAAAGGGTCGTGAAAACAGAGTTCCCACGCATCATTTGTTCGTTGACTTTAAAGCCGCATATGATACCATCGACCGTAAAGAGCTATGGAAAGTCATGGACGAGAACAGCTTCCCCTAGGAAGCTCATCAAACTGATTAAATCTACGATGGATGGTACACAGCGCTGTGTTCAGATTTCGGGTGGATTGTCAAGTTCATTTGAATCACACAGAGGGTTTCGTCAAGGTTTTAGTCTCTCATGCCTGCTGTTCAACATAGTGCTACAAGGTGTTATGAACCGAGCGATATCAACACGCGGGGAACGATATTCCACAAATCTAGTCAATTCGTCTGCTTCGTCTGGAGGCGTATTATCAGCGGATGTTGTGCTTACTATGCGCTTCACAAGCAATTGCGGTCTAGCAGACTAAGTCCCCGTACAAAGTGCACCCTGTACAAGACGCTTATTAGACCGGTTGTTCTCTACGGACATGAAACATGGACAATGCTCGAAGCAGGTGGACCTACGAGACCTAAGAACGATCTTTGGCGGCGTACAGGAGAACGGAGTATGGAGGCGGAGGATGAACCATGAACTCGCACAGCTCTATGGCGAACCCAGTATCCAAAAGGTGGCTAAAGCTGGACGGATACGATGGGCAGGGCATTTTGTAAGAATGCCGGACAACTACCCTGCAAAGATGGTGTTCGCCTCAAATCCGGTAGGAACAAGACGACCAGGAGCGCAACGAGCAAGATGGTTAGACCAGGTGGAGCGAGATCTTGCGGCGAGTACTCGGTGTTCGAGAAATTGGAGAGTGGTAGCCTTCAATCGAGTTACATGGAGAAACTTTGTTCAACAGGCTTTGCCGTAGGACGGCAAGCCACCTAAGTAAGTTGGAGAAATTCAGCGATCAAAAGTCGTTCCTGAGTTCTGCAGCATCGGTTCCAAAAGATCTAGTTCAATTTACAAACTGTCGCCCTTCCTGTATGAGAACGGTGTACTGCGTATTTGTGGAAGAACAATTTGTTGCGAATTCATCGAATTGACTAACGCTCATGCTATTCTGCAAAATTCAGCATTACTTCTACCCGATCCAAGTAGTTGTTGGTAGACATTCACATAGAAATTGCACACTTGGTCAATACAAGCTCGTGTATTTTGGTCCTGCGAAACTTCATAGCCAGGAGAGGAACTCTGACAGAAGTATACAGCGAACGTTTAACGAATTTTGTTGGAGTGGAACGTGAGCTAGATGAAGCTTTGCGTTCCATGGACCAGAGTAAGCTGATAGAAGAGATTGTAACACCAAAGACACTAAATGGACTTTCTTGCCTCCAAGCAGTCCCCACTTGGATGGAAACTGTGAGAAATTGGTGAAATCGGTAAAGAAGATATTGGTATCAGATAAAACTTCCAAGGCTGCTCACAGACGAAGTTTTCAGTAACAAATTGCTAGAGGTTGAAAACACCTGTCGAAGATAACGAGAAAGAAACACTAACGCCCAATCACTTTTTATTGGATGATCTGTCCTGTATGTTATTCGCTATTGAAAGTGTGAGCCGGCGAGCGGGTAACAAGAGGAACGATTTTCGATCGAAATACGCCGTGACACAAAGCTGACGATGTACAAAACGCTAATCAGATTGGTAGTCCTCTACGGACTTGACACTTGAGACAGCAACTTTGCTTACGGAAGACATACGTGCTCTTACCGTATTTGAACGAAGGGTATTGCGGACTATTTTTGATGGAGTGCAAACGGAAAGCGGAGAGTGACGTACTATGAACCATGAGTTGCAGGCACTACTTGGAGAGATTCCCATTGCACACCGGGCGAAAGCTGGAAGACTACGCCGGGCCGGCCACTTCGCAAGGGTACCAGATAACTATGCAGTAAAATCCATTCTCTTCAATAACCCCACCGGCACCAGGAATAGAGGGTCGCAATGTGCTCGATGGCTCGACCAGGTTGAGGTCATTGACAGAACCAGTAGAGAAAATAGTTCTATCCGAAATATTAAATTCTCTTAAATATTTTTACCTATAATTTGATTGGAATGGCTCAGGACCCTCTCCAAGTGTACAAACTTAGACTCTGAGTAGTTTTAAACCCAAAAATTAACAGAAGAAATTCAATAGGTAGTAGGTTATCTATTACCATGAATAATTCAATAATTGGTATGAAGAATGTATAATGGCGAGGTGATTGATCCAGAATAAAAATTAATTCAAGAATAATCTGTACGACTGTGACTAAGCTAGTTTCTATGAATCAACCAAAACAATTTTTGCTTTTTTTAAATTTTAAGTTAGATTTATCACTTTTAGTCATCCGAAGACCTTATTCCCCCATGTTACCATTCATTAAATTGTAAATAACGGGTTTTGGACAAAATATTTTCATCTATCAAATGCTAATCATTCAACTCTTTTTCCCCTCAGGACGGCGGAGCGTCCGTTCTCACAGACGATGTGTCGCTGCAAGTATTCATGGAGCACTTGAAAAAGCTTGCCGTTTCCTCGACAACGTAATCGTTCGATCGTGACTACTCCTACTTAACTGCGAACATACCTAAACGTCGTGTATGGGACGGATAGGACGTCAGCAAGCGCAGTGTTTCAGTTTTATCAATTATGATGTTAATCAATAGCATTTCATATAGCCGTTCGGGTTCAATAGGCATGTGTTGGAAAATCACACCGGCGCGGTCGTCAGTTTATAAGTGTGTTGCATTCAATTGGCTCGGTCGTTGGTATCGTCAACATTGGCTTGAGATAAGAAGCCAGTTGACGCAGTCGTGACAAACTTAATTGAACTGAGGCCAAGCGGTCAATTAACGTACTAGACTTTACATTGAAAACTGCTGCCAGACGGCAAGTGTGAAATTATGTTTATGTAGAAAGCAAGTTTATTATATTTGTCAGAAAGCACCGGTATCAATCCGATTCTCTATTGAAAAGAACAAAAGAACACTGAATTTCAAACAAGAAATTTATTATAATTACTGCAATACGTCCAGATATATACACCATACAAGCTACATTCTACAGACACTTGAAATAAACCATTACAATCGGAAGATTATCCCCATTCTCCGTAATATCGTTCGTTTTTCCGCTCGTCGTGTGCATCAGTTTGAACTTGAAACCCAAAAGATTCGTAAAACAAATGCACATTCCATTCTGGTTGCTCTAAGATTGCCCTAAATTGGCAAACCAATCACACCACGAGCTTCGACTTCAGTTAAGGAAACGAATCGACATCTTCTGCTCCACTTCGGTGCGTTCGAGGGCCCGGCAAAAATCGTCGAACGTAATCTTACCCTGCCCAACCGAGTCCGCCTCGACGATCGTCCGCTCGGCGATGCTATTCAGCTGATCCTGACTGATGTTCGCACCGACCATCATCTGCAGGATGCTCAGCAGCTCGTCCCGGGAGATCGTATCGTCATCGTCAAGGTCATACATTTTAAAGGCAAACCTCAGCTTCTCCTCTCGGCTGTTCAGCTTGTTCTCCTTGCTCGGCTTGATCGGCCGGAAATGAGCAAGCACACGAGTAAATTGACGGAAATTAACCCTATCGTCATTACTGTCGGCAAAAAACGAATGTACGATCCGCTCGCAAAGCGGATTTATAGCCAGTTCCGGAATACGTAGAAAGTCCTCGCGCGACAGAGTGCCACAATCGTTGCGATCCAGTGACGTGAAGCGTGAGTACAGGCGCTCGATTTGGTTCGGAGTAACTGTAATTATGAGCGAATAGCGATTGTTAGTTTGAAACCCTTGAATCGTGTCAATGCACAATTTTGAAGGCAAACAACCATACGGTTATCTTGAAGCGTAAACCTTAACAGTAATTAAAATGGAACAGAGAAATGAAAAGCGTGCAAGTGACGGACATAGATAAGGCTGCTGATAAATCTGTACACCTGATTTTCAAGTGATCTTTTAGAAAACTAGCCGAGGTACCTATACACAACCACAAGCTGACTTTATCTAACATTCGCTACACAGAAACGTAATTTATTACCTACTGTTGTTTAGTTATATTCCCTCACTGTCATGAAAAATGTCTCTGCGTTTGAACAAAATCAATCATTGAATAATGAGCAGACACCTGTATTGCAAAACAAAAAACGCATATTAAGCGACCAATACACAAGTTCCAGAAATAGAAAACAGTATACTTTTTTTCAAGGGCAAACTAAACCTACTTAACTAACAACGATCAATTACGTTAACCAGCAGAATAAGTCTATTAAAATATACTCACATCCAGTTTCTTCGTGAATTTGCGCAATCTCTTCCTCGCGCAGCAGCAGCGACGATTTATTGCCCATTTTGCAGATCCCGGTACTGGTCAAAGGTCAATCAATTATTCTCCGAAAAACGGTTTCTTCCTTCTGCAAAACTTTGAGAACAATTTTGAGGTACGGCGTCACCAAAGCGAGCAAAAAAACACGACTTCTCGGCCAGCCAGCGGCTCTGTCATTGATTGAATGAACTAAAACGCGAGTGAGTAATCGTCATGCATGAATGAGTGTGTGTGTGTGCATACTGCATAGTGACACACATCTTACCGCTACTTTCATGCTGATGAAGGTTCCATTTTTACCGTTCGGTCTATCCAATTCGATTCCCTTCAGAATCGTTCGTGTTGCTTGTATGCTTTAGAGGATGCAAAGGCTAAACGGATGCCATGCACAAACTAAATTATAGCGAATCAGATTTGTTCAAATTTGATGCACACATGGATCATTTCAGGTAGTTTTTACTCAAGCTTGCCGCTAGATGGACACTAAAGCGCCACGTGCCATATTTGGAGTAAACTTTAAGGCTGATACAGATTACCCGTTGCTGTTGACGGTTAATCTGAACCGGTCTTTTTAGGTGGACCAACCAGATTCCCAAGTAACAAGACGCAAAATAATCCACACGTCCCTTCTACGTGAAAAATCACGTAAATTACTCTACCAGGGAGTTACGTGACTTTCAATTGAACATGATTGGAAAACACAATAACATCTATCTGATTTCCACGTAAATGCACACATACTAATGCAAACTACGTTGAAATCGTAAATAGTATGGGAAAAATTGGATGGAAAATATTCATATAACTTTTCCCGTAATTTCGACGTGAAAATTATAGTGAGTGAACGGTAGCTGAATTACAAGAGCAATTGCTGTTTACTGGCTGCTTTAAGGCGATCAAAGCTGCACTAAAATAAGCACTTAAATGGTGGTTGAACAAGCGATGTTTAAACTACTTTAAGTTCTTCAAACCAGCTCTCTCTTAAAGGCTGATAAACAGGCTTCATAGCGGATTTTTAAACAATCCGCTTCTCAACCGTTTCACGACTGCTTAAAGGTGTTAAAGTGTAGCGTAGAAGCTTTCATTAGGCTCACAGCCTTCAAACTACTTTAAGACTGCTTAAAGGTGTTAAAGTGGTTTTACAAACTACTATCAAGTTTTCATTCGGCTCACAGCACACATACCGTCAGATCATAGAATTTCGCAATTTGGCTGACAGCAAAAGTTTGTCAGTTAGCGACATTATCGACTGCTTTCAGGTGTAAAGATATTCCCACTGTCTGTCAGGCAGATCGTGGGGCGGATCATACGGTGAGTGATTATAGACCAGAAGGTGGCGGGTTCAATTCCCGAAAAAATATGCATTTTAATTAGCCAACTTGTACGAATTAAAGTTTTATTCGAAATTAAAAATATCGCGTTCGTTAATGTTCACGGCAAAATAGAAATATCGCGTTCCATTTTTTTAAATTACAGTGGACCCCCGTTCGTTTGAACGATTCCTCATGCAAACTAACGGGGTTAGTTTTTAATTTGAACAATTAATAACCCCAAATATGCTGAAGTTTGTGTGATCTGGCTGCACTGCTCTTTGTTATTGTTTTGGTGGTTTGATTCAGTTGGCAGTTGCAAGCAGCGAATATTTAATTTTTCGATCGGATTTCTATACCATAACCGTTGGGAAAACGCAATGTGAAACAGATTAAACACGCTCGATCAGTACAAACAAATCGTGTTTATGTGCATTGTTCGCATTAGCAAATGATGTCATATTGAGAATGACATTTGAACCATTTTTAGTTTGCACGTCGTGCAAATCGACGGGCTTCAAATTAAAAAGTGTTCAGATTAAAAACGGTCAAACGAACGGGGGTCCACGGTACAATCTTTTACCGACTGGTAACTCATTCAATGGAATTTTTTTAAATTTAAAAATAATTTTTTTTTTGGCTGCATAAAGGTTGATGAGACCCCAGATAACACAAAATCGTAATAGAAAGTTCACATTAAATCGTTTTCATGTCAATTTCACATTGGAATTGTATAATGATTAGAGTATGTCAAATTTAAGTGAACAATAAGTTGTTTTGCAGTCGTGCGTGCCTTCATATACAATTCATGACTGTGAATTATAAAGCAGGATAGGCGATTGCAATATTTGATTATATCTTAATCATATATTCAGGAGTATTTAGTTGCGTGTTATAAAAACTACGCAAAATAGAATTACAACTAATTGACAAAGCTTTCGCACGTATATCGCCTCCACTTTGGTACATATATGTTCTTATATGGCGTGAAATATAACTTTTTCGTTCAGATATGATTTCGTATATCTCAGTTACAATCGAGATATACAAACCAAATGGTTTACTGGGACGTTGATTAAGCGACTGGAAAAGCATATTGCATAACTATTTCTCGTTCTAAAAATAGAATTGACAGCATTGTGCGAACTGGCTGTTAAAAAGTGTGCAAAATTCTCTATTAAGCTTCATTGCAGCTTAAAAAGCAGCTAATAACAAGCTCGAAGCATGATAAAATCACCAAATTTAGATGTTTAAGAGCTGAAAAAAGGTTTTGCCACAGGTTCAACAATACAGCTATAAAAGCGTTTGATCAGCCTGAAATTGTTACTTGGGTTGCAAGGCAGTTTGACTGCCGTTCGCTGACATTCGTCGAGTGTGTTTAACAGAACATGTCTATGCTGGAACCATCTGTGAATTTTTTTTCAATGATCCATTAGCAGTAGTGGCTAATGGACAAAAGGAGTCTGCACAACCCCCCTTATTAACGTAGCGACATGGGTTGGGCTATTTTTAGACCCAAATTGTGCCTCTTCCTCCACCTACTGTAGAGACCACCGACCGAGAACCGAGTTTAGCGTTGTTTATTTGCTTCATTTTCAACTACATTCATACCGTGCAAAATCAATAGCACATGCATCATTGGAAAGTATTGCTGTTGCTGTTGACAACCGTAATCGACGTGCGACAGACAGCGCACCACGTGCGACATAGTTGCGACACACAGAACAAGAATGAAACCGAATGTCGCACGTCGATTATTACGGTTTTCAACTTGCAGTTGTCAAAATTTCTGCGGCAAATAGCTTGATTTTTTCTTGAGCTGTTTTCTTTTCAGCTGGATTTGAATGGTACAATTTTCCTTGCAATCAGCAATACCAATTTTAGGCTGATCAAACGTTTTTATAGCTGAGTAATTCTCGCTGAAATGGGGCCACTACTGACACGAGGTCTTTAAATATTGAAACTTTTGCGCTTAATTGGTTGAAAATGGTTAAAAAATAAGAATAGAGATTTTCCGTCAGATCATACCCCTCCTTTTCTTATTTTTTCTTGAAAGTTCTCCCAATACGAGTGACAATGGTGCAAAAATATATTTTTTTCGTTGACTAGAATTTACTACGATTTTTTAAATAATGCAAATTGCAAGAATGTTGAGTTTCTTTTCACCAAATCACGAATGTTGAGTTTTAAAAAATTCGTTTCGGTTGCACAGTTTACAAAATTTTCAGATTTTCTGGCAGCATTGCACAACAGTTTTTGACATATGTGTATCATTATCAACGGTTGAGAGAAAAGGACAAAACGAATGAAAAGCTAATGATTACGTTTTTTTTTTCATTTCGTTTGTTGCTTGCCACAAGAGTAAAGAGTGGCACAAATGGTTTCGAAGTGGTGAAAATAGAGGACACTGGTACATAAAGACATGTAATACATCCGAGAAGTGACGGGTTGAAATATACGTATTTTAGTTTTTCATTTTTACAGTAGTTAGAGGCTTTAATAAAGAAAGATTTATATGGGTATCATTTCTAAGAGTCAAAACCGAACATTTATTGAAAAAAAATTTTTTGACGGAAAACCTCTATTACACTTTTGATACCTCAAAATAGTGGACCCCTCGTTCACCAGGGGCCTAACAGTTTCAAAAAAAGTTTAATCCAGCTTTCCACGAGCGATAATGGCGGATATTGAGCACAAGTGGGCACAATCTTTTGACATTCATTGGAGGAGCGTCGAGTTCGCCCTGACGGAGTTACTATGGATACATTCATGATTGTTTGTTGTTCGAATGTAAAAATGTAAACAATGTTCAATTTTGCAGATCAGCTAAAGAGGAACATGATTGAACGGACAATAAATTTTATGGATTGTGGCTTTTCAGTTTTCGCAAATTTCAAGCAGAATGTCCAAATACGCAACGGAAAGTTTCTTATCAAGTCGAGACGCTGATCGAGAGCAAACTTGACAACGGCTCGACCAACATGAAGTTAATGTTTGCGTTAATGTGTAATGTTTCGAATGTTTAATTCGCACGATTGTGAAAAAGTATTCTGAGCCAGTGCCTTCAGCAAATTATGGCCGCAAACCACTATAAAAGTTTGAATCCATTTAGTTATGTTCCACTTCAGCTGATCTGCAAAATTAAACAATGTTTACATTTTTGCTCTCGAACAACAAGCAATCATGAATGTATCCATAGTAACTCCGTCAGGGCGAACTCGACGCTTCTCCAATGAATGTCAAAAGATTGTGCCCACTTGTGCTCAATATCCGCCATTATCGCTCGTGGAAAGCTGGATTGTGAGCAAACCATGAGATCTATGTCATGTGATATTTCATAAATTTGCTATGAAACAACTGACAAATGGCCCGGTTCTGTAAAGAAGAAGAACAGGGCTTTCTAATGGAGTAAAAATGTTTTTTGCGGCCATCTTGGATTTGGTCACCATATTGGGTTTTATCAAAAAATGGCCGTTTTCACCATGAGCCCCCCAACCGATTTTCATTTTAAGACCACCATTTGAAAGCTGAAAAAAAATTCTATAAGAAACATTCATAAAATTAGGTGAGTAATGGCATTATACCTGAATAAAACAACCAGTTATTTGCAGCAAAGTTCGCAATTTTCAAATAACTATTGTGATATTTCCTGAAATAACCTTTGCATTGGATCAAAGTGACAATATTTCACCAAAGAATAGTCACAAAACTGCGCATCCGTTCAATTAAAGCCCTCTTTGGTCTGCGATAACTAAACAATATTTATATTTAACCACTCAACCAGCAAACAATCGTAGTAGCTTCTATAGTAACCGCAGTAACTGCACTTGCATTGAATGCCAAAACCGCCATTAACGTTTGTGGAAAACTTGATAAAAGCAATTGACCAGCCTGAAATTGTTACTTGGGATGGAACTGGTTGCAGAGATGAGTCCACACATGGGAAAACTAGAAAAAAATGGTTGTGCTGCAGCAGATTTTATTTTCGTGTTATTTTTTATTTTTTTTATCGGACTTTGCATTATATTTTAAAATTTATTCTGTTATCCCGCATTTTGCACCTTATTGGACACCGCTGTCTAAAAGTGCGACTGGCACAAAAAGTGCGACAATGCGAATGCTGTGAGTGACAAAGAGAAAGAGTGACAACTGCAATGTTGCTGTTTTCTTTTGTCATATACATTGGCATTAGAGAAAATAATCTGGATTAATCCAGGTACTAGAGATGGTCGGGTATGAAAATTTGAATACCCGAACCCGACCCGTACCCGATCAAGAAAAAAATTGAAAACCCGTATCCGACCCGAACCCGCAAGTTTATTATTTTTGATGCCCGAACCCGACCGCAACCCGACGGAAACGGGACGGGCCAGGGTACCCGACCATGTTTAGTGTTAAATGTGGTCAATACACACAGAAAAATTTCATGGTAAATTCTACCATTTTAGGGGTAAGCTTGACCAGAAAAGTATGGTGGTTTTCAACCGACTGGGAAAACTGGTCTAGACAACATTTTCATGGTTATTTCGACTATAAGCTTGAACAATGGACGCATGGTACGGTTGACCACGCATAGTAGGCATAACTATAATCTGTATACCATAAAATTGTCATCATTACAATGCTTTAGTTATCTTAACCACTTTTTGTATAGTTTTACTGACAAGAAAATAGTCATCTTGGACAAAAAAATAAACGGAACTAGCTGGTTGCAGTGACAATTTTATGGTAAAAATGACCATGTATGGTTGGGACAACTATAATTTAAAACTATACAATTGTCATCATGACAATGGTTTTGTTATCATGACCAGGTTTTGTATGATATTGCTGACAAGAAAATAGTCATCTTAAACACGCAATGAACGGGACGAGTTGGTTGTCGTGACAATTTCGTGGTAAAAATGACGTTATTAACTATTGTTGAAATAACCATGAACGTAGTCATCTCAACTATAAATTTTATAGTTTTTATGATCATTCACGTTATACTTACTCCGAATGAATCAAACGAATCTTTTGCAATAAATGAATGTGGTGCACCTGCAGGTATACTTGCAGAGAAACTTTCAAGTATACTTGCAGATGCACCACATTCAATTATTGCAAAAGATTCATATGATTCTTTCGAAGTAAGCATAATGTGAACGGTAATATACAAATAAATTAGACGGATTTCTCATTATTTCACAATCCAAATAACAAACAATCGGTTATGTCTATACATATATATCGTAGATTACTATAATTTTAACAGGAATTTTACGTACGTTTTTGGTGTGGCTCTGCAGTGTAGGTTTGCTGACTGTGGTTACCTGCATTCCGAGTATAGATTCATCCGCGGCTAAAACCACAATTTGCGATGTTCAGCCTGCAGCAGAGCCGGTCAGATCTGGCATATTTAGCTGGAATATACTGAAGTGAAACCACTGGCTACCTATTAGTTTGAACTGCCTGAACATTAATCGAATGTGGCATAGACTTCACGTTATCCTATTTGGGATGAGAAGCGGTTTTAGACGTGTGCTAAACTAACACATACCAATATTTACCTCAAAGTTGTCGAGCCCGTGTAGCTACTACTCTAAAAATCCTTATCATGATGGCACATCCAATGACGATCATCGGTTATTGGGACTTCGAATAAATTGGAAACATCTCCCGGGGGCATTATGCAGCAGAATCCTGTACGGATGGGAAAATCGATAATCCTGGAAATAGTTTTCTGGACATATGCCGTATTCTTGACTGCAGACAACACGTCTAACTTAAGCCTATCCATGACGCCAATTAACTACAGGATAAGATTCTCCTCCGTGCACCATGCATTGAAAATATTGTTATTTCAACTGTTATAAACGGCAAGCAAAGGTGATCTCCGTCAAGTGATTTAACAATTGGTTTCTGATCAATTTCATCAGGTTGGTACAACCGACATAATTAGCATTTTATATATGTTCGGTTCTAAGGGAAAGTCTGTCATACGGCAATCTAATCATGCCGGCTGTCTTTCGTTGTCTAATGCAGATAAAGAGTGCAATAGGTCTGAAGCAGGCAACAGTAATTCAACTAGCGGAGCATCCATAAAATCAAACTGCAGGAAATCGTTAATTCCCAGCTGAAATATCATTGTGGTCAAATCGGTACGCTAAATTTTTGGAACCAGCATCGGAAGCGTTTTACGTTCCATTCTAGTTTTTGAGATGAAGACTTTTTGCTCAACAAATCCTGGATTAACCACATAATAAATACCATCGACTGTGAGCGATGTTTTCGTTATGTCCGTTCGTAGTGTGTCAGCAACTTGAATAACAGACGACTGAAATGAACAAAATTGAATAAACATTGAAATACGACAAAAATTAAATACTCACTTCGTTCGTTCGTTGGATATGCCGTAGTTTCGGGGTAGTTTAAAGGCCGGCCGAAATCTTCCGATCAAGTAGGACGTCATAACTGCTGGTAGAAGTAGATTTTACGATTGAAATATTTCAAAGTCTCGGAGTTGCTAATTGTGACGCTGATCGGTTTTAGAAGTCTATTGTGCTCCAGTGTCTGCTGACGGAAATAGTTTGACGATGGTCTAGCTCAGTGGTGGCCACGGTACAAGCATATTGCGGGCTAAATCAGATCTCCCCAATAGATCCGCGGCCCCAAATGACTTCTGCCATTAATAAATTCAACCTATAGTGTCCGTCCGCCATCTATCAAACCAGTTCGCGGGCCGCAAAGGCCAAATTCAAGAGCCGCAGTTTGGCCATCACTGGTCTAGCTGGTGTTACATAGGATGTCATTTTGAATTATTCGACTGAAGGTACCGAAAGTGTAATCCTCAATTCCCGACACGAATCAGCCATCGTTGGCAGTTCCAGAACCTGCTTTTTGTTTGTACGTGTGGCAGGATGTTCGAACTGGTTTGTCTGATCATCTGGATGCTACGCTTGTTCCGCACCTGCCACTCTACCGGTCAGGAAAAATATGTACTAACTTTTGATTCCTGTCGGTCTACTATATTGCCGCTTTCCTCTGTCGAAACGTATTTACTTCTGTTTTTTTTTGCTGAAATATCCAGTAAAACACTGTACCTGGAAAACAACATATTAGCCTCAACCGTTTGAAACAGTCCTAATCGAGTTCATTGCTGGTCCTAAAAAGAGTTATTATGGTGTATTTGAAGATAATAAAAGATGATTTTTCTATTTCTTTACCTAAAGCACAAATGGTGCTTCCTGTAGTCCGTACGGTATGGAGTTATGATGACGGCGATTAAAACTTTGGATTGATTCTTTTTTTTTCACTGGCCTAATAAAATAAAAAGTTTCACTGGCCTGTGGATTCCGATATAAAACATCTGTTGGTGAGCAAACCGTGATCATTGTATTGTATTTACGACGAATCAAGAAGATCTATGACGTGGATCTTGGACCCGGCAACAATACCGTTCGCACAATAGAGGCTAAATGTTGTGATTGCTGGATGGTGTTGGCTCATTCCTAGTTTTTGTAAAGAGCTGCAATCCGGTTATGTTCGATATTTCGGAAGCAAGTAACAGATGCAAATTTTCTTAAAAATATGTTGCGGAAAATATAAAGAAAAAGAAAATATTGTACCCAACAAATATTTTTGTTATATAACAGCTTATCAGGCGTTTGCTACTCGGTATTAGCTATACAATGGTTTTAATAAGGTATACTATTAAACAAAAATGTTTGTTGGGTATACAGAAAAATGAATTTTGTCTGTTCTGCATGTGCCTTATAGACTAGGAAACTACCAAACCGATCGGAGTGAAAATTTGTATGCGGTTTTTAGGGCCAGGGAAGGTTCTTATTGTACTAGCTAGTGCTGCTAATGAAAATACGTCTGTGCCGCCCAGTTGTAAAATTTGTACTTCCCAGTATGTATATTAAATAGCATATCCAAGAATCTATGTTTACTAGATCAACGGATAATAGAGTTTATAAATATTTTACTACCCAGTAAACCATTTGGTTTGTATATCTCGATTGCAACTGAGATATACGAAATCATATCTGAACGAAAAAGTTATATTTCACGCCATATAAGAGCATATATGTACCAAAGTGGAGGCAATATACGTGCGAAAATTTCGACAATTATTTGTAATTCTATTTTGCGTAGTTTTTATAACACGCAACTAAATACTCCTGAATATATGATTAAGATATAATCAAATATTGCAATCGTTTATACTGCTTTATAATTCACAGTCTAGAATTGTATATGAAGACACGCACGACTGCAAAACAACTTATTGTTCACTTCGATTTGACATACTCTAACCATTATACAATTTCAATGTGAAATTGACATGAAAACGATTTAATGTGAACTTTCTATTACGATTTTGTGTTATCTGGGTATACTACACAGGGTGGCTCCCATACAAATAAAACCCAAATTTTACATATCTCGAGAACCAATGAAGCAAATTGAACCAAATTTTGGATGAGGTGGGGTTTTCCCTTCTCTGGAAGGGTTTGTACTCACACAAATAAAGCGGATATTTTTGCAAAACTCAAAAACTAATTGAACTCGAGAAAAATTCTTCCATAAACATTAGTCAATATCAAGATCACTAAAAACTGCTTATATACACTAGATGATTCAGGGCGAGACGGCCGCAGGTCGCGAGTACTGCCGGCGGAAGCGCTAACCACTACGAGGGGGGGCAGTCCCCAGAGAAAACACCTCTGTCTAGGTTTATTTGTTTTCCTAGGTCTACTGCCCTCTATTACTTTCCTTCAGTTGGGTCCGAACGAGCGACGGCGGGTAAGTGAGGATCGCACCCGCGAAATAGTACTTTTCGCTAAAAGGGTTTTCGCGAAATGGTATTCCGCTAACACCAAGGGGTCGGTCACTCGGCACAGCCGTTTTTATGTTAGGCGACTTGAAACAAGCCGAACTGTGCCGATGCTGTACCGAAAGTGCCGAACTGCAAGATTTGTTAAATTCGTTAAAATCTGATAGATCTGGCAACCGTGCGAGATGATTTTGACAACTGGCAGTGCTCCCATTTCATATGTAAAATTGAACCGGAGGTGTGTAAAGCCCTATAAATGTTATTTTTATAAGGCTTTAGAGGTGTGCCGTTTGATATCTCTGCAGTGCCCGGGCACTATGTGCTGAGTGTCCGACCCCTTGGCTAACACTATATTCCGCATTATGGTCAACTGAGAATTGGTTTTCCGCGAAAATTCGGCGAAATGTTATATAATCACGGTGAATATTTAAATACTATTAGCTTTATTTTATCTGCCGTAATAATAATGGTGGGAGCAGCCACGTAGCCAGGGGGGCCTGGCGGCCTTGGCCCATCCCCCGAAATATTTTGGCTCACATTTTTATCGCGGCACTGCAAGAGATCTGTCGCAAAGGCGAGAAGGTGTGGAGGATCCGTGGCGGTAAAGCCAAATTTTTCCAGAGCGGTGGAGCGATCGACGAGCTGGGAACGGGCTTCGTAGTATTGGGAAAAATGCAGGATCACGTAATGGACTGGAAAGCGATCAACGAGAGGATGTGTGTGTTGAGGATAAAAGGCCGTTTCTTCAACTACACCATCATAAACGAGCATTGTCCATACGAAGGTAGACCCGACGACGAGAAGGAAGCGTTCTATGTGCAGCTGCAGGCAACGTACGACAGCTGCACACGACAGGACATCAAGATCGTCATCGGCGATATGAACGCCCAGGTCGGCAGGGAAGCAATGTATAGACCGGTGATCGGGTCCCATAGCCTGCACACCGATACGAACGACAACGGCCAGCGATGCATGATCACCAGCGATGGTGATCAGAAGCACTTTCTTCCTGATCACCTGACCAATGAACTTCGAACCAAATCGACCATATTCACATCGAGGGCCGGTTTTTCTCGAATATCACCAACGTACACTCCCTACGGGGTACGGATATCGACTCGGACAATTACCTAATAGCAGTACACGTGCGCTTAAAGCTAGATGCTTCGACCCTCGAAAACGGGTGGAGTATGATACGCTCGGCCGTCAACGGGGTCGCAACCTCGGCGCTAGGAGTGGAAACCTCGAGCGGAACCAAAAAAGTGGTCTCTAGGAAACTCCGGTAATATGCGTGGGAAAGGCGAGACCACACGAAGCCAGCTCCCCCTCGATCCAAAGTGTGTTCGGCTACTGGTAGTAAGAAAACTACGGCCTCCATGAGGCCAAACCTCCGGTAATTCCGTCTCTCCTAAATGCCAGTGAGCGGAAAAATCACAAAAATACAGTGCAGATAAACCTTCCACTTGCGAAAGCTGTTTCGGGCGTAATTTTCAGGAGGTTTATCGAACACGGTGTGGACCTGGCCCTGGGGTGACATTGCGATTCTCGTTTCGAGTGATTTTGGTTCGTTTCGACCACGTTAAATGAATGGGCGAAACGAACTAAAATCACTCGAAACGAAAATCGCAATACCACCCCTGATTCAAGAGCCCTGGGTCTACAAAGGAAGAATACAAGGTATTCAAACAAGAACATGTAAGTTCTTCTATGATGACAAATATGATCCTCCGAGAGCTGCTGTCTTGGCCAACGCAAACATTAATTGTTTGCCCATTACAGAGTTCATCAAACGAGACATAGTGGCGATCAGAGTTGAGGTATCAATCGCCAAGGGAAATCCGATATTATCGTAGCATCGCCCCATTTTCCTGGAGACGTTCCTAAGGTTGCAACTCAAGAGGTTGCGGCGTTCGTCAAATTCTGCATAGAAGTCAACAAAGACTGTATTATCGGCTGCGATGCCAACGCTATCGCATTTTGTGGGGAAGCACCGACCAGGGGTGTGAAATTGTCAAAATTTTGCGGACTAAACATCCATGAATGGCGACAATTTGGAACCAGCCAGCGTATCGAAAATAACAGCTAATAATAGTTAAATTATAACTAAAAGGCTACGTTTACCTGCTTTCTAATTAATTACAATTGTTTTAAAACGAATCAACCTTTAAGTAGGTCCCAGCACCAAAGGTATTAAAACCAATGAGTGGGACATGGACAATGTATGTGATTTGACAGCCACACCACCTCGCTGGCACCGACATCAACAATCGAGATGAGTGCCTTTTAGAATTTCTCTCGTTAAACAATATCGACATTGCTAATAAAAACAATGAACCTACATTCATGAATGCTATGAGGCAGGAAGTCTTGGACCTGATCTTGTGAGAAGCTAAGAGGCAAAAGGTTTCGAATTTGTGGGGTTTGCTGATGATTTGGTCATCATGGTTCTTTGAAAATTCGACGACGTGATATCGGATAGAATGCAGAGGGCCTTGGTGTAGTAAAGAAGGCCTGGGCATCAATCCCTCTATAACAACAATTGTTTGTGTTGTTTCACTAGGAAGAAGAAACTGAAATTACAATCTCTACACCTTAAGGAAGAAATTAAATGTAGAGTCTCGTCTCAGGAGTAATCCTATACGCTAAACTATCTTGGCACGCACACTTAGATTTAATAATTAGCAAGGCAGACTGCCTTATGGGTATGTTCTAGACTGGTAGGAAAAAAATGGGTCCTCAAACCAAAAATGGTGATGTGGGTCTATACCGCCGTTGTGAGACCTAAGATAGCTTATGCCTCGTAGGTATGGTGGCCAAAAACTAATAAAAGCCACAGCTATTGAAAATTTGAACAAACTTCAACGATTAGCATGCATGGCCGTAACTGGAGCAATGAAAAGCACACTTTCAAAGGTTCTAGAAGCTATCCTCCACTTACTACCCCTGAACCAACATGTTCAGTTAGAGGCTAAGAAAAGTGTCCTAACACTTAATCGATTGAAGACAATACTCGACGGAGATAAAACCGGTCACTTGAGTATCCTGAATCTTCTACCTGTTTGTCGGTCCAGCTGCGGAAATGAATAGTGATTGGATGGAAGCTAGAACCAACTATGACATCCCATACACATTAAACGAACCCTCACGTTCGGTATGAGTTGGGGAGGGACCTAGTCTCCACAGTGGTTCAATCAAGTTCTATACCGACAGGTCAAAAATGGAAGTCAAAATGGGTGCTGGAGTGTACGGTCCCAGAACAAGAATATCTGTAGCTATGGGAGACTGGCCCGCAGTCGTCCAGGCAGCGATAACAGCTATAATAGAATATAGGGTCAGGTGGAGCAGGACGGGTCACCTAAGGAAAGTACCCGATGCGTTTTTCTACGAATTCAATTTTAAGCAGCTTATCATTTATTTAGATAAATCACTAATAATATAAATCCAAAAATAACCAAAATAAATAAAACGAAACAAAATAAAAGTTATATCAGACAAAAAGTGAAATGTCGGAAAACTACCCTTTTGCCGCATTAACTGTTTTGTGGATAAAATATATGCCGGGCCAGCTAAAAACTTATTTAATAACAACAATAAATAAACTCAAAAATATAGATATACTAGCTGACCCGACAAACTTCGTATTGCCACAAATTAACCTGTGTTGTGCATAAATCATGAATCTCGGATGATCTTTGTCACTTCTCGAGTTTTGCAAGCCCCGACGGCGCTTCCGACGGCGGGTCACCGGCAACACTCGCGACCGGCTCGTCCTGAATGATCTAGTGTTACTATAGATAGTTTTTGTGGTTTTGTTATTGATTAATGTTTTATGGAAGAGTCTCGAATTTCTCGAGTTGGATTAGTTTTGGAGTTTCGCAAAAATTTCTGTTTTATTTGTATGAGAGTCCATATCCCCCTACCACAGGGGTGAGAGGTCTCTAACTATCATAAAATAAATTCAAGACTCAAAAATCTCCTACATGCTAAATTTGGTTCCATTTGCTTGATTAGTACTCAAATTATAAGGAAATTTGTATTTCATTTGTATGGGAGCCCACCCTCTTAAAAGGGAAAGGGGTCGTAATACACCACAGAAAAAAAATTCTGCCATCTAAAACTCTCACATGCCAAATTTGGTTCCATTTGCTTGATTAGTTCTAAAGTTATGAGCAAATTTGTATTTCGTTTGAATGGGAGCCCCCCCCCCCTCCTAAAAAGGTAAGAAGTCCTAATTCATCATGGGAAAAATGGTTGCCTCCAAAAACACCCACATGCCAAATATGGTTCCATTTGCTTGATTAGTTCTCGAATTATGAGGAAATTTGTATTTCATTTGTGTAGAAGCCCCCCTCTTGAAGTGTGGAAGGATCCTAATTCACCGTAGAAAATATTTTTGCCTCCAAAAACCTCCACATGCCGAATTTGGTTCTATTTGCTTGATTAGTTCTCGAGTTATGGGGAAATTTGTATTTCATTTGTATTGGAGCCCCCCCTCCTAATGTGGGAAGAGGTCCTAATTCATCACAGAAAAAATTCTTGCCTCCAAAAACACCTACACGCCAAATTTGGTTCCATTTGCTGGAATAGTTCTCGAGTTATGAGGAAATTTGTATTTCGTTTGTATAGGACCCCCCCTCCTAAAGTGGGGAGGGGTCCCAATTCATCATTGAAAAAAAAATTGTCTCCAAAAACACACACATGCCAAATTTGGTTCAATTCGCTTGATTAGTTCTCGAGTTATGAGGAAATTTGTATGGAAGTCCCCCCTCTTAAAGGGGAGAGGAGTTATAATTCCTCTTATAAAGAGGGGAGGGGTCTCAATTCACCATAGAATAAATTCTTGTCACCAAAAAAAACACCCACATGCCAAATGTTGTTCTATTTGCTTGATTAGTTCTCGAGTTAGGAGGAAATTTGTATTTCATTTGTACAGGAGCCCCCCCTCTTAGAGTGGGGAGGGGTCCTAATTCACCGTAGAAAATTTTCTTGCCCTCGAAAACCTTCACATGCCAAAGTTGGTTCCATTTGCTTGATTAGTTCTCGAGTTATGAGGAAATTTGTATGGAAGCCCCCCCTCTTAAAGGGGAGGGGAGTTACAATTCCCCTTATAAAGAGGGAGGGGTGTCAATTTACCATAGAATAAATTCTTGTCACCGAAAACACCCACATGCCAAATTTGGTTCCATTTGCTTGATTAGTTCTCGAGTTATGAGGAAATTGGTATTTCATTTGTACAGGAGACCCCCTCTTAAAGTGAGGAGGGGTCCTAATTCAACATAGAAAATTTTCTTGCCCTCGAAAACCTTCACATGCCAAATTTGGTTCCATTTGCTTGATTAGTTCTCGAGTTATGAGGAAATTTGTATGGAAACCCCCCCTCTTAAAGGGGAGAGGAGTTATAATTCCCCTTAAAAAGAGGGGAGGGGTCTCAAATTACCCTAGAATAAATTCTTGTCACCGAAAACACCCACATGCCAAATTTGGTTCTATTTGCTTGATTAGTTCTCGAGTTATGCAGAAATTTGTGTTTCATTTGTATGGGAGCCCCCCCTCTTAGTGGGGGGAGGGGTCTCTAACCATCACTAAAACCTTTCCTGGCCCCAAAAACCTCTACATGCAAATTTTCACGCCGATTGGTTCAGTAGTTTTTGATTCTATAAGGAACACAGGACAGACAGACAGAAATCCATTTTTATAGGTATAGATGGACAAACATAGAGTGCCACACAAGTCTTTTTCAGTCTAACCCATCTTGCCCCTATTGAGCTGGTAGAACAAAATACATGTTTATTTAAAACTTTGTAGTATATAACAAACTAGCTGACCCGACAAACTTCCCCCATTGCTTAGCCTGATAAAATAAAGCGGATAGCATTTAGATATTCGCCATCATTGCAAACCATTTAGCCGAATACCATTTTACGGAACACCAATTCTCGGTTGACTATAACGCGGAATATAGAGTTTCGCAAAATACTATTTCGCGAAAAACCTTACGCGGGATGTACCATTTCACGGAAAATCTTTTCGTAGAAAGTACCATTTCGCAGGGGTGACCCAACTGAAGGAAAGTAATAGAGGTCAGTAGATCTAGGAAAATAAATAAACCTAGATAGAGGTAATCTCTACGGGGGGCTGCCCTCACAGTGGCCGACGCTTCCGACTGCAGGTCGCCGGCAACACTCGCGGCGTGTGGCCGTCGCACGCTGAATTATCTAATGTTACTATTGATAGTTTTTGGTGGTTAATCAATAACAAGATCAATGTTTTATGAAAGAATCTAAAATTGCTCGAATTCGATTAGTTTTTGAGTTACGCAAAAATTTCTGTTTTATTTGTATGAGAGTCCTTATCCCCCTACCACAGGGGTGAGGGGTCTCAAACCATCATTAAAAGAATGCTGGCTCCAAAACCCCCCCACATGCCAAATTTGGTTCCATTTGCTTGATTACTTCTCGAGTTATAAGGAAATTTGTATTTCATTTGCATGGGAGCCCCCCCCCTCCTAAAAACCGAGAGGGGTCCAATTTCATCATAGAAAAAATTCATGCCTCCAAAAACACCCACATGCCAAATATGGTTACATTTGATTAACTAGTTCTCGAGTTATAAGGAAATTTGTATTTCATTTGTATAGGAGCCCCCTCTCCTGAAGCGGGGAAAGGTTTCAATTCATCATAGAAAACATTCTTGTCTCCAAAAACACCCATATGTCATATTTTGTGCCACTTGCTTGATTAGTTCACGAGTTACGAGGAAATTTGTGTTTCATTGGTATGGGAGCGGCACTAAAAGCCTTTAAAGTTTTTAAGTGCTCCTCAAAAATTGTCTGGGATTGCAATTGCTTCTTACGGCAACTAAGCCAAGTGAACTCGGTAAAATTGTACTAGGTTCCTGGTCATTGCGCTATAGAGTGGAATGAACTTGCAGACGAACCAGCCAGATGTGGATCTAACCCTCCATTCACGGTTCCAAATCCATTTCACTGCATCCCTGACTGTGTGCTGAAAAGTGAGCTGACACAACGGGAGAGCCGAACAGGCATGGCCAATTGGATGGCCGTACAATCCCTCAAACAATCAAAAAAATTATAACGCCGTGTATTAGGGTTACTCAAAAGTTGACATCAAGAAATCTCAGCACGCTTACCGGTCTTGTGACAGGACATTGTGCGAGTAAATACCATCTTAGGAATCTCGGTTTCGTACAAGATAACATTTGTCGCTTGTGTAATGCCGAGCGTGATACCTCGGAACACTTGCTCTGCAATTGTGGAGCACTGATAGGACGTAGAGTGCAGTAACCCAAAAATGGTCTACCAGAGCCAAGGGAGATCTGCTTTGCGTCGCCGATCAAGGTAACAACGTTCAAAAACCAAGTCATCCCTGATTGGTACCTGTCTCGCTCCAGCTACGAGCCTATTACTTACTTAACAAGTGATAGGTAAGCTTGAAGCGTACAGTAAAAGAAATAAACGGGGCATAGCACAATAGTTCAAAATAATGGACGCAGTGGTAAGAGTATTCAACAGAAGAGGGAGTTTCATAACGCAATTCTTGACAGTTATTCAAGATCAGTGTTATCGCTCAGAAGTACGAAAAATCGAGCAGATATAGTATAATGGGGACATGGCAATCGTTCGCATTATTCCAATTTTTCTCGGTGACGGTAATTGCGGCTTTTAAAAGTAGAGAGTGTTGGTTATTGGGTTATTAGGTTAGGTTACATGCTATACATGAAACTAAAACTGGCGGTTGCTGAAGGACTCAACAAACCACCTACTCATGGAAGAGAAATTAATGTATCTAAAGTAATTGCTCAGATTGAGTAATTTTTATAAAAGAGAATTTGAAATCAAAGCATATTAATAGCTAATACAATAAAAACATTAAATGCATACCTGTCTGCAAGATTCTTGTGTTTCGCAACTTTTGATGCAATTTGCAATCTATGTTCAGTAATGATTCTCTGCTCAATCGCTTGCGATAGTGCTTTTCCACTCGCGCCTCCACATATTGCGATCTCTCTAAGGCCTAACTCAAGAGCATGTTTGTCGCTTAAGGATTACTCGATCTGTATAAAACATTTCAATTAAATTATGACTATTAAATTTTCAACCGTTACTCACCAGGTCATTGACTAATTCACAAGGGTATATTTTACGCTCAAGGATTGCAATTGGCAATCGTAAAGCCATAGCTTAGCCAGTACATTTCCTAAAAAAGTTATTTATCACAATTTGCTCCTAGTAGTTTGCGTCTCATGTGTAGTAATCCAAATATACCTGACGAATATTAAAGAAAAGATAATACCAATAATTCATACAATCAAAAAATATCGTATACTACCTATAGATGATGGTCTGCATGCAGATAGGATATATAAATTGCCTTTATT
Source organism: Sabethes cyaneus (assembly GCF_943734655.1). NCBI lineage: Eukaryota > Metazoa > Arthropoda > Insecta > Diptera > Culicidae > Sabethes > Sabethes cyaneus. The sequence continues at coordinate 13,689,884 of NC_071353.1, forward strand.
ACAGTTCCAAATATACGTTTCCGACAGTCTATCCCGCAGCTCCCTCGCCGCAGTCAAGTTAAATGGAAATATTTGGACATCATTTCGCGTTTTATCCAAAAACACTTCACGGACACGTCTAAACCACCGATTGAACTGTTTAGAGCGGAAGTCCAGCACCATCCGCAATTAAAAAAATAAAACAGACAAGCTATAAATAACACCGATTACACCATAACAGTTTAGCAGTTTGTTTTTGTTAGTACACTACACAGTAAAATAATTCAACCTGTTTTCACGTACACAGAAAATAATTTAATACAATTTGTCACTTAAAGATTAGATTTTTTTTATTATTTGTTTTGCACTAACAAACTGTTCATAATATCAAAAAAATTTTAATAAAAACAAAAAAACTCACAACTAAGCACATCACTCGTGACTCAAATTTTTCGTAATGGCGGTGCGGTTTCAAATGACAGAAAGAAAAAGGGCAAAATAAACATAAAATTGTCATCAAGAAACGCGTTTCCATAGTCGGTTGAAAAGCACTAAACTTATACTGTTACGATAACCCATAAAAATGTTAAAACTACCATGATATTCTTACAGTTAGTAAGTTACCAATTTTATGGTCCTGTTGACAATTCAATATTGTTATATCAAGTTGCAAAAATATTGTCATTAGAAGTATGAGAGAAAAGTCAATTTAACCACGGAAATAGTCAGCGATTTGCTTGTTGTCATAGTAGTTTTAACCACGAAACTTCTCAAGTTGACAATAATCATGGTAAGCGCTACAATATTACAATATAGTTAAGATGACCATGCATACATGTTTCGCATTACCATGGTTTTTTTCTCAGTGTAGGGATACCCGACCCGACCCGTACCCGATTTCAAAAACAAAAATTAAGAATCCGTACCCGATCCGAACCCGCAAATTATTTTTTTTAATACCCGAACCCGACCCGACCCGGCGGGCAAATTTTCCGCTACCCGACCATCTCTACCAGGTACAGCTGCAAAGCACAATATTTATTTCAAAATCTTATTATATTTACACAGTTTCATTTTGCATATCTTCCAGTGTACAAGTATTTCTGAAGGGTGCTTCACACACGCACGTTCTAAAAAAAACTGTCATTCGCATTCGCATTTACTTTTATTTCATTCGCTTTCATTATCATCCATTCCATTCATTCATTAATTCTCAAGCCATCAAGCACAGAAAAAGTACCTCGGTCCCCAGGTGCAAAAAACACGCTTTGTTTTGGGAGCGGCACGGATTTTGTGAAAATAGACAAACCTAAAAACTAACGTTTAACTAATTTTAATTGATTGTGATTAATCGAAAACTCTTATTCCATGGACACAGAGGAGAATGTGTCCGCGGTCGAATGTTCGCCACCGCTTAAGCAGTCAGATGGGACGGATGATGCCGGCAGCAGTCAAGCGTTGTCAAAAGAAGCAAGCTCCGGCCACCCGAACGGGAGATCGTCGGACGAGGAAGAAGGTATGTAGCTAGACAAATAAATTTCCTGTACTAGCTTTGTTGCATATTTTTACATTGTATGAATAACATTCAGTGTGCTCAGTTAGTTGAGGTAGCATTAAGAAATTTCACACAAAACAACCAACATTTTTACCGGAGTTTACCAGATCGCTCAATGTCAAAACTTCAGTTTAGTGCAGATAATTTCAAGTGCTTCCTAAAAGCTAAAAGTACCTGGAAAAATGATGGGTGAGTGTGATTGAATAGCCTAACAATCGATGTCCGCTAGCTGTGGAGCGATTTTTATTTCATTTGCTTTTTTTCTTGCAGGCAAAAAACGACCTGCCGAGTACCAACCGGAAGTAGGTCGGCATAAGTTGCAAAAGTTGAATGAAATAGTTTCCATCAATCCTTGCTACATTGATGAAAGTTTTAAAAAGAAGTTCAGCGAAAGTTGGTGCCGAAATGAATCACTTCGGGGGAATGATTACGAGCTAAAGAATCGCCCATTTCCGCTAGCAGTTTTGCAACGTTTTCTGGACGAAGACGAGCAAAGTGCGAAGCTTACAAAGCAACTAGAGCAAGAATTTAGCGAAATGGATTGGAAGCGCAAACAAATGGATTTGTATGAATTCTACCAAACAGTTGATCTTTGTGGAGTTCAACAACCAACTCTTGCTAGCTTTTACAAATTGTTGAAGGAAAAGTTGCTTCCCTTGATGCAGGATATCACAGGGATTAAGCTCAGCCATGTTTCTGCTTCCTGTTCGATGTACAATGCTGGGGATTACCTGCTGGTGCATGATGATCTGCTCACGGATAGGAGAATAGCGTTTGTTTTTTACCTTAGTCCGTGGGAAGGTCACCGGAAATGGTCCTCGGCGCATGGCGGAGCACTGGAATTGTTTAATGCGGATGAGAACGTATTGCCGATATTTCCCGTGACAGACAGCATCTACCCGCAGAATAATCAGTTGGCTTTCTTTAAGGTGTGCGACAGGTCCTTCCACCAGGTTGCCGAAGTGACTACTTTCGAGTATCCCAGACTAACCATAAATGGATGGTTTCACGGGCCAGCCGATGAGTGCAGTCCACCTCCATCTTCCATTATAATAGATACGCACTATTTTGATCCACAACCAGAGGAAATGCAACTGACCGAATGGATCAATAATGTTTATTTGATTGACGAAGTTAAGCACAATATTCAGAAAAAAGTGGAAATGTTTTCTGAAGTTTCGCTAGAAGAATTTCTAATGCCAGAAATATTTTCGGTTATGGTTGAAACGCTTCGCACTAACGCCGACTTACAGTGGAGCATCAAAGGACCGGCGCACCTCCGAAAATATGAAATTCTAAATTTTACTTCTATCAAATCCGGACCGCTGGCTGACTTGTATAAGTTGTTCTGCAGTCGCGACATCTTCCGGCTGCTGTACGATTATACCGAGTTGGACTTAGCAGGTTCAAAAGTCAAATCGCCACAATGTGCCATCGAGCTGCAACGCTGGCAAAAGGGCTGCTATACGGTACTGGGTGACGCTTCATCCTACTCGGACAGCACTCTGGATGTACTGTTCTATCTGAACGCACAGGACAACGTCGGGGTGGTTACCTACCTGGTACCGGAAGGCGAACAGCACCCTAGCAGCAATTCGGACGACCAGGACGAAGACGATCCGGTACTGCTGACTGTCTATCCGAAGGATAACGTTCTGAATGTGGTTTATCGTGCCGAGGGAACGACCAAATTTACAAAGTACGTGTCGCGGAACACGTCTCTAGAGCAGGACGAACAGCACGACGGTAGCCATCCGTATACGTACATTTTGGCCTGTAGCTACCGAGAGTAATGTTAAATAAATGTGTTGTCGTGAAACACATGATTGAGATTTTTTTTTGTGACGTTTTCCGAACCTCCGTTTCCATTTTGTGCAATTCTTGATTGAAAGTGTTCTTTTATCTGCTACTTTAGTAGTAGTGAAACCAAATTTGTTTAGAAATTAATTTCGAATGCAATTGAGAATGAATTTTGATCTGAAATTTGTTGTACAAATCCCAATTACATGACTAACAACGAAGCAACAAACAACCAAATCGAATCCAATCATATTAATTTCTGTACTTATTTTTTACGTGTTCGTAATATTTCAACAGCATTTTTGACATTTCCCTAATACATCGCACGTTTTCTTTCCGTATATTCCTTTAGTTTTACCGTGAACATGCGGAAAGAAAACGTGCGATGTATTGGGGAAATGTCAAAAATGCTGTTCAAATATTACGAGCACGCCCGCCATTATGGCTCGTAAAAAGCTGGGTAGGCAGTAGACGACACCGATGTTTTTATGGTGTTGAGAGACTATAACCTTCCAGACCTTACATGGCAGTTTGACGAGGACCTAAATGGATATCTACCCAATAACGCATCTTCTGAACAAGAGACAGAACTAACAGAATCCCTATTGTCTGATCGACTGCTTCCAGTTAATCAGTTCATAAACTCACGTGGACGGTGTCTAGACTTAGCCTTCGTCAACGTTCCGGATAATGTGGAATTAGTCAAGCCTGCAGAACCACTATTACCTGTTGATTCTCATCAAATTCGGTCCTGCTTGACGTCCACAGTGGAATGATTCCATGGCCTGGAATTTCAGACGATGTGACTTCCACGGGTTGAATAATGTATTGCCTCCATCGATTGGCGGCAGTATCTAGTGGGAGACTCCGTTGATTTGGATGTATCAACCTTCTATGAAAAATTGCTTGAAATCCTACATGCATATGTTCCGCGTGTACGTCTTGCTCGCGACCGGTGAAAGCCTTGGTGGACTGTTGAGCTCCGCCATATGAAAAAAAAAAACGCTTCGCAAAATGAGAAAACGCTACTTCAAGTCGAAGACTACAGCCAACCTCAGCTCTCTTCGTAACATGGAAGTTGCGTACAAGAATCTTCTCGAAAGAATTTAAAGCATAATTCAGCATCTTTTTGGAAGTATGTTAAGTCATTGAAAGCAAGCCCTAGAATACCGTCCAATATGGAGTTCGGTGGAACAATTCCAAGTACGACCACAATTCGTTGATATTTGATATCTGATATCTACATGAGTGTTTTGTTCAACGAAGTTGAGAATAGAAATCAGGTTGATGCTATTTGCGTCGGCTTTTCTAAAGCGTTTGATGTACCACACAATTATGCTATTCATCACTAGATGGCTCCAATCATATCTTACAAACCGTAAAGCTTCACTGTGTGTCAACTCAATATGCTCCAGTGAATTTATCATCACGTCTGGTGTGCCACAGGGAAGCGTACTTGGTCCACTCATTTTCGTTCGTTTTGTGAATGACGTGTGCTCCCGACTAAAATCTTCGAAACAAATGTTTGCTGATGACCTCAAACTATACAGGACAATTTCATTGGACTTGGACTGTCGAGCTCTGCAAAATGATATTGACGTGCTTTTGCATGGTGTCAAGAAAACGGTGTGAAAATGAATATATCAAAGGGTAAGGTCCCGCCGTCTCGTCTCAATCAACCATCATCAACCACGTTGGTAGCAAATCGCTGGAACGCGTTAACTCTACCTGCGACCTGGGAGTGACAATTGATTCGCAACTGCGGTTTCACGAGCATATTTCATCCACAGCAGCAAAAGCGTTTGCCGTGCTTGGATTCATTCGAAGACAGACAACTCACTGTACGGATGTGTACACTCTGAAGACACTCTGCTCATTGGTTTGCAGCATCTATTTATATAACCTTATAACCTATTTATATAAGAGGCTTATGTCTGTACCAAAAACCAGCACTCTGACAGGACGTCATAAGAGGTTTATCGGTAACTGAAACAGGCCCCTGACAGGAAGTCATGCTTTCGTAGCAATGGGTTGTATTCTCAGTCACCTCAGTCACTGGTTGACTGCTGGACTGCTCGATTGCTCGACTGGTTGACTAGACTACTGGACTGGCCGATTCGATTGCTCGATTTGATTGGTCGACTCGACTGCTTAACTTAACTACTTAACTACTCGATTCGACTACTTGACACATTTGTTCGACTTACTACTCGATCCGACTGCTCGACTTAATTGCACGATTGAACGGCTCGACTGGACTGTTCGATTCGACTGCTCGACTGAACTGCTTGTCTGGACAGCATGATTCAACTAGACTGCACGACTCAACTGCTTGACTTAACTGTTCGATTCGACACTAGACTCAACTGCTCGATTCAACTGCTTGATTCCACTGTTCGACTGGACTTCTCGACTCAACTGCTCAATTCGACTTGTCTACTCGACTCAACTGCTTAACTAAACTACTCGATTGGACTATTCGGATTGGTTGCTCGACTCAACTGCTCAACCCGATTGCTCGATTCAACAGCTCGACTAGACTACTCGATTTAACTGCTCGACCTGACAGCTCGACTCAACTAACGACTGGACGGCTTGATTCAACAGCTCGACTAGACTACTCGACATAGCCACTTGACCCGACTGCTCAACTCAACTGCTTGACTTAGCTGTTTGATTCGGCATCTTGACTTAACTACTCGACTCAACTGCTCGACTTGACTCGACTGCTCGACACAACTTCACGATTAACTGTTCGACTGGATTGTTCGGCTTTACTGCTCGATTCAACTGCTCAACTATACTGCTCGACTCAACTGTTCGACTTAACTACTCAACTGAACCGCTTGACCCGACCACTCGACTAGACTGCTTGACTAAATTGTTCGATTCGAGTGCTCGACTCAACTGCTCGACTGGACTACTCCATTCAACTGCTTGACTCAACTGGTTGACTAGACTGCTTGACTGAACAGCTGGATTCAACTTCTCAACTAGACTGCTCAATTCAACTGCTTGACTTCTACTTGATTCGATAGCTCGACTTAACTTCTCAACTGGACTACTCGACTCAACTGCTCGACTGGACTGCTTGATTGAACAGCTGGATTAAACTGCTCGATTTGACTGCTCGACTCAACCGTTCGACTCGACTGTTCCACCCAACTGCTTGACTCGATTGCTTGATTCGACTGCTCGATTCGCCTGCTCAACTTGATTGCTTTTCGCGATATCATATTATTGGTCGGTGTTAGATCATACCGGACCAAGCCACAAAATTTAAAAGAATGAGTTAATGAAGCAAACGATCAAGAATTTTCTAAGCAACATTTTACTCTAATCAGACTACATAAATGTTGCAAACAGCCAGAGTTATAAGATGACTTCGAATGCAGCAAACTTTGAATGCGTTTTTCTCGAAGTCATAGTTTGTCACTCGGTTCTGTTTGACTTAACATCGACCATATGGATCTGTTCGTGGCAGACAATGGACAATTCAGAGCCACTCACACAAAGGAGCCATTTTGCCCATCTATAGAATCAGCACAGTGGAGATAATGAATAAAAAATTCATATAAATAAAATCCAATGCGGTGTATGTCGTTAAGTTGAAGCGAGTGCAAAGTCAATTTATCCCCTACGCACTACGAGAACTCCCAAGGAATGACCCAGTAATCTTACCTGACTACTCTTCCCGTGGCATGCTTATTGGTTTGGAAACTTTATCAGCACGGCGAAGAAAACTCCAGCAAATGTTTGTATTCGACATTATAGAAGGAAATATTGATTGTCCTGAGTTGTTGCAGCAAATCAACTTCAACGTCCCTCGGAGAAATCTGTGAAGTTTTCCGACCATTAACTTACCCGCCCATAGAACCAGTTATGGACATAATGGTATATGACCCATTACCCTGTAACCTAACCTGTCTAAGAGCATTTAATGTAGTTAGCAATTTCCATGAGTTTGGTATGACGAAAATCACTTTTAAAACTAGAAATATCAAAGACAAGAAAACAAATCAACAAATTTGCCCGGGACAACAAAAAGGAAACGAAGCCCGGAAAGCATTCATCGTTCAAGAAAGAAACAGAATACCATCAACTTCTATCTCGTTTGCATTTCTGTCAAACCGGCACAAGTAGAGATGCCAATACCGGGAGGTATTTTGAAAACCGGTTTTTCGGTATTGATAAATGCAATACCGGTAAAACCGGTAAAAGTTAACTCTTGCAAACTATATTTAAAAATCATATGATTTGAAGAAGATCCTTCCATAATCAACGATACTCAATTTCTGTCGTATAGTTAATTGACTAGTTCATTGAAAAATAATATTTAACAATGCGAAGAGAATTTACCGTGTCATCTTTTAAACGAGAACAAATTTCAATGAAAAACTTCCGGAGGTAGAGAATCTTCATTCGGTGTCCACAGAGAAAGAAAAAACAATTCCTAGTGATAAATTAGAAATGTAGCGTAGGAAAACCCATGTTCAATAGCTTTTAATAAGCTGCTTAGATACTGACATTTACGATAAATTATAACTGAAGGTTCAGTTGATTTAGTTCCTCTGCCTGCTCGGATTCTGAGTTTATTCCAATTTTATTATTAAAACATACTTGATGCCTTGAAGAATATTACAAAGTCATTGCAAATAGTGCGGCTAATTATAAAACGAATAAATTTAAATATACGAACTCTCTCTGAAATTCTACCAATACAATAACTCGAACAGCAGTTGTGCGATACTTGAAAGGTGGCCCGAGAGTAGTTTTTGAGTTCGTAGGTCGTAGAGTTTGCAATTTTTCCGGTACAGCAATTCGACAGCAGCCAAGGCTGGTTCCAGCACTGCGACAATTTCTTATTTCTTCATGAATTCGTCATCGCTTAATTAAAGCGTATCCTTGTTTCTCAGCAACGAAAACAATTCTCTACAACGCACTATGAGATATCAGGCGGACAAAAATCAGAAAACTAACTTTCACTAATCCTTCTAATGAAATTTTCTATTGATAGTAAACACTTCAATTAAGAAAAATCCAAAATAGCAAGTCTCTATACGATGTTGTTTCTGAGATAGAGGCTGTCAAAGTTGAAAAACGATCTGACATATATGCTTTTTGCCATTAAAACACGTTTGGTTTCAAATCAATTTTTGAACACTATTTTCAAAGTTAAATCTTATGTATTATATATCATTAGAAAGGCAATGAATTGAGCTTTCCGAAAAACAAATGGTTTAGACAGCTAGAGCAAAAATAATAATCATAAAAAGAATGAGAAGAAGAAAAACATGGAAAAATAAGAGAATTTTCTGCTTTGTTAGACGAGAACTTTTTTTCTCCAGATATCTCCAGGTTAATTCCACATTCTGGGTTCAGTCTCAGGTATATATTACCAAATTATGAAAGAATTACGTGCCACCATGCGCCACTCTGCGAAATATAGTGTTTTGAAAATTTCTAGTCACTAATGGGAGATTTTAGGACTAAATATATTTCCAGCGAATAACACACACACCACACACACACACACACACACACACACACACACACACACACACACACACACACACACACACACACACACACACACACACACACACACACACACACACACACACACACACACACACACACACACACACACACACCAGGGGGAGGGAGTCACCATCGAGATTTCCTACTTACGACATTATTGGAACTATGAAGAAAACATGCGCCCCTCCTGCTAAGTTCATCGAAGAAACGTCTTCGAAAATTTAAAATTCCAATCCAATTGATTGGGCTGAATTCTTAGACCTATGACCTATTTTAAGATCTATCTTCTAGATCTGTTGAACTTATGGGCCAATTTCGGTAAATCTTACAAAGTTTATATGGGACGAAAGTATTTTGCAAATGAAATATATTGTGTGAAATTTGTTTGCGCCATCTCAAAGAAAACGTTGGTAGACAATTGATTACTCGAATGCATATCTAGAAACTCATACGTGTATATATAAATTCATGCATACATACATACATACATACATACATACATACAATCAGACATTTGTCGATCTCATCGATCTGAGTTAAACAGTGAATGACACTCGGCCCTTTGGGCTTTGCTATAAAGTCAGATCTTCTACCGTGCGGCAATTTTTCTTCTATTTTGGGTTCCTTTTATGATTTTTTGATGAGTTTCAACTTAAAACCAAATTTTTTTGAGTTTGGCCACTGGGAAAAAATAATTGAGCCGAAAGACCGATTTTGAAATTTTAAGGAATAAGGGACTTTTAACATTTTATGACCGCCATCTTGTCCAATATAAAAAACATTTATGCATTTGAAGACAGGATTTACAGTCTTAATGCAAAAAAACAGATCGAAAATCGGTTGAAAATTGATCATAAAACGGCGATTTTACAAAGTCATATATTAGTTTTTCGCATATGACGAAGGCAAAAAGTTAAACCCTTTTCAAAATATGTTCGTGAAATGTTTGCAAATGTACTCTAAGAACATATTTTAATAATACAAACTAGGAAAACATAAAAAATCCTAAAAAGAATTCGAAAATATTTTTGTCCGCCTGCTTGTATGGAAATCCCCCATAGTGCAGCGTGTATTGTTGCAAAGGTAAAAGCTCCCGTAGACCCTTTCCTAAAGAATCGAAATCAAGCATCAGCGGTCCGGTGGAAGTATCATCCGTAACCGGATTCTGGTACTTCATGACGATTATCGACGAGCGGCGACTATTCGAGGTACTGCACGCTGTTCCTGTTGAGAGAGAAGCAATGGAAGCAATGGTCAAAGTTCAAGAGAGGTTACCGTTGTAGAAAGCATCAAGGCGCAGTACTCGGCGGCATACAGTCCGCAGCAAAACGGTATAGCAGAGCGACGAAACCGGTATCTGGTCGAGATGAGCCGGTGCCTACTATTCGATTTCGGGCTGAACCTGTACTATTGGGCGGAAGCATTGAACACATATAACCATCAAGATCCGTTCCAGTCACGCCATACGAGATACGAACTGTGGAATGGTCACAAAGCTAACATCGGCCATCTCCGAGTTTTTGGTGCCAGTGCTTGGATATACATCCCGGAGCAGTAGAGGAAAAAGCTAGGTTTTAAATGCTGGAAGCTGGCGTTCGTGGGATATTACCAGTATCATAAGGTGTATGGTTTCCTGGACAGTCACCCGAAACGTCACGTGATGATACCAAACGTGGAAGCCACTGTCTCTACCACCTGGAAGGAAAACCGTAGGATGTAAATGACCTTTCAAAAAGAAGCAAGACTAGGCTTTACGCAATTCGGACGGACTGCTACAATGTTTTCGCTCCCGTTGCTTGTCAATTTACGCTTCGAACCTTCCTGTCCATGAAGTATTCCACCACGCACACATTTTTTGTTTTTTTGACATTAGCTGGGGCCCTCGCTGAGGCTGTTTGCAGTAGGAATAATATCAAAAACATCAAATATCAAACTCCAGGATCCTCTCCACCCCTCTTCGCTCCCCTCTCACTCCTGCATAACCGACCCGCAGCTAATGTCATTCTTGGTAGTGACGAAACCGCAAATTACTTCATTGCCGGTCAAGACAACATGATGTTACTACACATGGGCATGAAAACCGCATGCTTGCACGATGAGCTACGAGAGGAGATATACATGCGGGCACCACCTGGTTTCAAGACGGATGGCGACAAGGTTTGTCAGTTGAAGCGCAGTGTCTAACTATAGACTGAAACAATCGGCACGGGGCTGGAACCTGAAAATTGACAGAACATTCAAGAAGATTAGGTTCCAGCCTACCGACACGGGTCGTTGCCTGTACGCAAGGGCTCAGAATGGTACCAAAGCTTGGTGAGTAGTTTGATATACGTCGCCCAAGTAACAATGCTGGTTTTTTTACGCACTTACGATGGTTTTGGTGGCTAAAATTGGTCATAAAACAGCAATAAGAGCGCAATAAAACTCTAATTGTTACTTGGGCGGGGTCAACACGCAGCCAGATATCCGTCTTAGCACATCACTGCTGGGGAAGAAGGTATCCAAACCAACTAACCGGGACTGCACAGAGGCGAAACGAGTGCTGAGATACCGCTATAGACAGGCGGAGGCGAAGCCATAGAATGCTTTGTCGACGCTGATTGGACTGAAGACAAAGGAGACCGCAAAACCAACTCCGGTGACCTGATCAAATTTGACGGTGCGCTGGTGAGTTGAGGTAATTATAAGCAAGCCTGCGTTTCGACAGAGGCCGTGTTTGTTGCACTAACTTAAGGAAGCTGCTATGAATGCGAAAACTTTTGAAGGACGTCAACGAGGAACCTGTCTATCCAACCGTCGTTTAGGAAGACAACCAACCCTGCATCAAGATGGTGTAATCAGCAGGTCTGGAAAGGAAGTGTCCAAACACATCGACACGAAATAAGTGTTCATCAGAGATCTTCGCCAACAACGGATCATCGACCTGCAATATCTAACGACCAGCGTAATGGAAGCCGAACTAATGATCAGCCCATTAGAGTGGGTGAAGATCGGCATTCGAGGAGCTCCGGAGGGCGACCGTTGACTTTGTTAAGAAGGAGTGTTGTGTGCAAATCCCAATTGCATATCAACGAAGCAACAAACAACCAAATCAAATTCAGCCCTAGCAATCTGTGTATGTTGGAGTGAACAATTTTTTCTTTCGCTAGTCAGCAACTGTTCAAACCAGATGAGAGTATTTCAGTCCCACTACTGCTATCACCCTAAAATTATAGGTAGTATATTATTTGAAACAAATTGTGTATTTGTACAGAACATAACAAATCTGAACCGACAGTCGCAACTTTAGCGGGCATTGCCAATCTTTTTGTGTGACGGAAACTGTTCCAAACTACCAATTAATTTAATTTCTTTAAAACAATACTTCTTGACTCTATTTTTATTGCTCAGATACTATCCACATCTACGCTACGCTGGCGTTCATCGTCGTCATCATCGTAATTGGTGTGCCCATGTGGTGGAAAACCACCGAAGTGTACCGTGTCCCGCTGCCGTATGCTGAGATCGAGGCGTTAGGTGAGAGCCCCATCAGGGCCACCATCAGAGTTGGACTATTTGTAAAATCTGCAGAACGCCGAGACGTTCTGTTGTTCGAACTGAGCAAGAAATTCGAGAATAATTGTAAGTACTTGCGGTGGATAGGAAAAACCATTCCTGGTGGTATTCTTAATTGCTCTTTGTTTTGCTTTAGTCGTATTTAATCTCCAGTTAGAAGAATTTTTGTTGGACCCAGCCGTTGTGAACTCCGCTAAGACTCCAGCTGCCCTGGAAGCCGCTATCCTCAAACGATATTCCTTTGGCGCGGGTGATTTTGCGTTGATTGAATGGAGCACATTAAAAGATGACGTTCTGGTAACTTCCGAACGCTCAGCGTTTATTTCCGAAAGTGCTAGTAAGCTTTTCCCTAAAACACTTCAAATTTTGATTAATACTATGAAGAGTTTTTCACAGCTTCAGTAAAAATTTATCAAGTGCTGACATCATGGATACTGCAAGAGTACAAACTTAAGGCTATTCTTGGATCAAAAAATATGCAGACGAGTAAGGTTCGACAACTGCGCTTGAATACGGCACCAATGCAGCCCCATTACGATGTGCTGATTTCTGTTTTCAATCCACGTCCCGACAAGCAGAAAGTGCACTGGAATGTGCGACTGGCTGCAGAAAGTAAGTGCTAAAGTACAACACCTAGCAGTAAACTCACCAAAAACTAAACTGTATTGCAGATTACATTCAACCTTTCTTGACGGCACTAAGCGGCATTTCTAATTTTACCATCAAAACCCAATGGATCTATGAGGTAGAGATTCAGCAGTATCCTCAGAAGCAGATGCCGGATCAAACGAAATTGGGTCGACATTTCGTGATACCGGAGCTTGCCTTGCCACATATTATCACTTCGTTCGAAAAGAAGCTTGGCAACCAAATTACGAACGATCCCGGTATCCATTTGGTTGCGTACGTGCCCCCGTGTGAACAGGCTCCACTCCGTATCTACCGAAATGATGGCCTGCGGGCAACCATGGCCAACGTAGAAGCATTTACGTCCGCCAAATGGGGAGGTATTGTGTTTGCAAATCCGGCGGAAGAAGTTATCAAGCGTTGCTTGGACGATCCCGAAAACTCCGAGGTATTCGTTAGCTCGCAAGACGTAATGCCTGTGCTGTTGTACCAACTCCGTAAGATATTCGATTTGGAAAACAATGTTAGTTAGGAAGCAACCCAAAAATAAAAGCATTAAGCTAATCATTATAATTTCTTGCAGATACCTCTGTTAGACTGTACTATCGCACCGTATAACTCTATCGAACCGCGCTTCTGGGAAGTCGACACCTTTATCCGGTCGAACACAATTTACAGGATACACTCCGCCACTCTGACTCTGCAGTCGCTCATTCAGCTTCTCGGTGGAATCGAATACATCGTTATAAACGACGAAGTTGGGGAGGCAATCAAGGACGCATACGATCGAATTCTGTTGGCAAAAGGGCACTTGCTGGAAAACAACCTACCGAATGCAGCCGAAGAAGCGAAACTGGCGTACATTTCGGCCGAGCGTGCCTTTTTCGATCCGAGCATGCTGGCACTGCTGTACTTCCCAAGCGAACAGAAATACGCCATCTACATTCCGCTCTTTTTACCCATTATGATCCCGGTGGTTTTCTCCTTCAGTACACTCAGCAAGTTTTGGCGGAAACGCTTCGGCAAGGGTGGCGACAAGCAGAAGGCTGATTAAACGGAAGGTAGGTTTTTCTTTTATAAATAGTACAATAGGACTGCAGGCGCTAGTGTATGAACTTCCTAACCCGAACAAGTGTATTGAACAGAGAACAGAATAGTGTTTTTAAATCCATATTGATGCTAGTGTTATGGGACGATCACAAGTGGTTCTGAAGATGCCTTGATCTGGTCGGAACATTGGATGTGTTGATTTTATTTTCCTATTCCTATTCAAACTTTCTGCATTGCTTAGAGGTCATCAAAAACTCGCGTCCGCATTTAGGCGGCAGGACGGTTCATTCCAGGGGGCCGGTAGTTGGTGCTAATGACGCGGCTGTTGATAAGAAAATTGAAATAAAATTTGAAAGAAATTCGCTTTAGATTGGAACTTACACTCTGTTGGCCGCCGGAATAGCCCAGCTGAGAATCGCTCCTGGTGACCGTTTCAGCGCAACCCGTGGGAACGTGAAGCGAGCAGCTTCCTTGCTTTCTTCGCGATCGTCCAGCAGTGTTTCCAGTGCGTCTTTGTTCAGCATCATATCTGTGGATTTAGTTAGAACTATATTTGCACGCTCAGGTAAGTTAGTTTCATGAATATAGAACCCACTTTTGTACATGTTGACATGTGTTCGTTTATCGTAGCCATTGTGAAGGCTTACATCCGCGAAGGAAGTTATCGGAGTACGGAAGAAAACTGTAACACAAAAAGCTCATATCATTTAATTTAGTACTATAGCAGGTTTTTAAAGAATTTTGTTTTCTACTGTAAATCTTAGTCAATACAGCAGGTCCCTTAGTAAATTGTAAATTAAAAATTGTCCAAAATTGTTGAGAGTCTGTAGGATCGTTGCACTTGTCTCGTAATTGTACCGTACTCTAATAATCGGTTGCGAAGTCTGTCGATAAAGAAGGGTTTAGTCTTAAAGACGTTTGTACTCAAGGCTTTGTTTTGAGTAATTTTTAAAATAGTGTTCAATGCAGTTTTTCATTTTCTGCACTAAAATAAATACAAATTTGAACCCTGGTCTTGTAACAAAATATATATCTGTGTCACATCGGCTGTACTGCTGGGTTCTTATCCGGAAAATATATTATCACTACGAGTAATTAAGATTGGAGGCTTCAAACATTGAACATCTAAAAACAAATTGCCTTCGAACAATATAAACTTTAATTCTTGGAGCACAGTACAGCACAGCAATGTGGGTCAGTTGTTAGCTTATTCAATTTTATCAAATAAATAGAGTGGATATGGCAGCATGCAATATTACCCATAAATGTTACCAGATTTAGCCCTACACATTACATTTAATTTCATTTAAACATACGATAATACATACACAGTTTCGGTTGTTCGAGTTCTTCTGCACTGATCATACTAGCGAAATCTTCCGTTTTATCGAGCAGTAAATCTGGTAGTAAGCAAGCACAGAAAAGAATAGGAGAAGTCTTAGTAATCCTTTCACTCGGTAACACAACTTATTCACAAGAGGAAATCAAAAAGAGAAAAAATCACCTTTGTACATATTAATACCATCCGGGGTGGGAAGAGCGGTCGGCTGACAGTATGCGAGTACCATCAACTGCAGGAGTCCCCCTACCCAGAGGAATATCCTGTTTGTTTCCATCTCCGCCGCGGAGATAGGATTTGCACTTCGGTTTGGCTGCTGCACCAAACTTCTATCACAATACTGAAGACGGAGCTATGAGGGAATGCTTCTTAAATAGTTCCGCCTTGAACGCTCTGAATGACTGTTTTGCATCCATTCGGATCTGTGGTTGACATTGATTGTTGGAAAATCTTCCTTTTAATCGGATGCACCACGGGTAGTCCTCTGTTTGAGCTTTCCGCGGAAATCGAAAACGTTTTTTTTTCTTTTCTAAAATTTATGTGTGCAGGCTGAGCTTGCAAGCAGAAGCAGAGAGACTAGAGGCAGGATTGCGCCCCGGAGCGTGAGTACCACTCATTCATGAAATATGATGAATGTAACTAAGATTTCTACACCACAAGAAAACTGGTTGCTCAAATCTTAAAGTGCTATTTGAACATTGAGCTTATTAGATTGTTTTTGACTTCCGGCGTAAACTGCTGTTACGCTATCAGCATTCAATTGCTGGATGCTAAAATGCATCGTTTTCTTTGTGCGAAACTTCAGCTTGTTCGACATGACAGAACATATTCGATCTAGGAAGATTTGGTTGTCTACCGGTTTGATTCCGCGTATTTGAACTTGGAAAGTGGGTAAAAATATGTATGTTAAACGTAGTCCATTAAAAAAATGGACTTTTTTCGGATGGTGATAAAAAAACTAACACAGCTAATTGAGTTTGGTAAATTTCCCATTGAAGGTAATTTTATTAGCTTACTTGCAAATATATTCTACAGCTCTATCAGTCGATCTCTAACCGTGACGGCGAAAACAGTGAAGCTACTCCGTTCAGAAGTGTGCGCATCCAAAGAACGGTACCCCGCCGCATCGAAAATGGACGTCGTGTGGCACTTTGTGGACGCCGGATACGCCTGTTCCGGCATCTACACCATCTTGGCATTATTGGACAGCAATCAGAGCATCAGAAGAAAGCCCGACGGCACGAAAGCCGGATGGCCGACGACCCTGAGCGACAAGAAGCTCCAAAGGATGCTGAAGAGAAAGACCGAGGGAAAAGTGGCTACATCGCTGCGTGCACTTGGCCGGGAGGTCGGTGCAACCGGCCAAACAGTGAAAAAGTACCTGGCGAACATGAACAAGGAAGCGGCAGTCCCGTCCGCTGGTCTTGGAGCTGCAGGCAATGACGCAGCGGCAGCGGCTGAATAAGATGGTCAAGATTCAAGGTGGTGATGGACGACAAGACCTATCTCACCCTGGATAGCAACGAATGGCAGGGCACTTCGTATTTTACTTCCCCCACGAAGGAAGTGAGCTCCGAGGTGAAGTTCATTTCACACACCAAGTTCCCGAAGAAGGTGCTGCTGTTGCTGACAATCAGCGAGAAGGGGATGTCAAAGCCGCTCTTCTTTTACTCCGAAATGGCTGTAAACGGGGAAATTTATAGTACGAAGTGCCTGCCGGAAGTTGTGTCGTTCATCAAGAAATACCATACCATAACCACGCGGTGTTCTGGCCGGATCTGGCGTCGGCACGCTACTCGAAGCGATCGTTGCAGGAGATAGAGCGGCTAAATATCGAAGTCGGCGAGCCCGCGTCCCATCGAGAATTTCTGGGCAAACCTGAAGCGTCAGATCTACTCCAATAATTTTGTTGCGAAAACTGAGGAGGAATTGATAAATAAAACGAAAAAAAACTCAAAAACATGCCTACACGAATGTTTTCGTCCGTCATGGCGAATGTTCCGGTTAACTGACAGAAGGCCGCTCGCAAGGGCGTAGAATTTTTTTTGCGAGTAAGCTAATATAATTACCTTCCATGGGAAATTTATCAAACTCAATTAGCTGTCTTAAGGGCTAAACAGAATGCTACGTCAACGTGTCCGTGAGCGTCATTCTGACAGTTTTCCTATGGGTTTACGTTGACGCAGCATTCTGTTTCGGCCTCTAGTTTTTTTTTAGTTTATCTGTCTCAGGCCGTTCTGATTGGACGACAAATCCTATGTCTGGGTAAAAAAGTCCTTCCTAAACTGTGTATTTGCAACTCTAGTAACAATTTTCATTCCGAATTTTAGAACTTTGTACATCACAGATTTTTTTTTGAACTTTGTAATAAAACTATGGAGCTACAATCGAAAAACTTGTAAAGAACATGAGAATAATTAAACTACGTATAAAAGATCCAGTCTCAAATCAAACTTTAAGGTCACATTCCAGTTCAAGCCCTATTGCCGATCGAGTCCAATTTAAGTTTTAGATCCAAGGTTCAACTTCCAGTTCAATTTGAAGTAAACTGCCAATTTAAATTGGTTCAAGCTAAAGTCCAATTTCATGCATGCAAATCCAGTTTTACGTTTAAGTTAGGTATAATTTCAAGTCTTCGAGTTCGATTTAAGTCCAACTTACAGTTTAATCTAAAGTAAAGTTTCAAGTCTAAATTATTCGAAAATTAGGTCCACTTTCGGGTCAAATTTTATACCAACTTTAGTAAGTCGATTTCTGTGAATTGGCCCGCTTACGGGAATAAAACAATGTTTAAAACCAGTAGCTTTGTTTTATTTAGGGTATTGTGAATCCCACCTCCTTTGTTTAGCAGTCGATGGCGTTCGCAGAGCTGTGAGGTTAGGGTGGGTCTGTAAAGAAACTAAAGAGGGATCGGTGATTGCAGCTTGCTGAGTTCGACTCTGTTCAATCTTGCCAGTGATCCGGATTTTAAGATTTAAGATACAGTGGTCGGGGTGGCTTCTAGGCTAGTGATAGTTCAGTCGATTCCTTAATATAATGTTCGATTTTAAGTCCTATTGAGCCTGAACAATTTTCAAATCTAGCTCCAAGTAAAATTTTAAATTTAATTTTAGTCCGATTTTATATCTAATTTAAAATCCGATTTCAGCTCAGATTTTAAGATCAATTTCAAGTGCGTATTCAAATCTAATTTAGGTCCTATTTCAGACCCAATTTTATGTCTCGCTTCTGTTGCTCCATTTGCATAACAGTCCCATTTTCTATGGACTTTCCTAAATAAATGGGACTGTTATATGTGATGAGTAGCGGCAGACTAGTTCTATCGCATGTCTAAATTCAAATTGAGTCGAAAGACCAAATTCAAGTCCAAATTTGAGTTCAATTTAAGTCCATTTTCTAACCTATTTTGAGGCCAGGCTTAATTTTAACTCGTTGTTCGTATGTTTGTTGAAAAGCAATTATATTTCCAATCAACCAGAAGAAACTCTTAATGGAACTACAAACTCTAAGAAACGGATATAACTGATATACAGAGCACGGGCATTTAGGCAATTTAAACTTGTCTTCTTGTATCAAATTTAAGGAACGTTCCAATTCATTTATTACATTACAGTAAATTAAAAACTTACGTGACAAGCATTTGCAAAATATCAAGCTTTGTCGGATTGAATCTGCATTCGTAGTCCTACGTGAGCCCCTAGTTCGTACCCCTAGACACAGACCTTCATACTGTTTGTCTAATTTTAAAACCAGTTTCAGATCCACTGAGGTGTAAACCACATGGTGTAACCCGGAAGTCCGCAGTTTTTAATCTAATCAGCCGATATTTTTGCGACAAGGAAATTAATCGCGTAAAAATAGATTTAGTCAAATAGCTAAAAAATCTCACAGATGGCTCCAGTATAGACATGTTCTGTCAAACATACTCGACGAACGTCTATGAACGACTGTCATACTGCACTTTAATCTGATTGGTCCACCTAAAAAGGCCGATCCAGATTAACCGTCAGCAACCATCAACATCAATGGAACGGAAAGAAATTTTGACGTGTTATCTGTATCAGCCCTAAAGTTTACTCTAAATATGGCACGTGGCGGTTTAGTTTCCATCTAGCGGTTAGCATGAGCAAAAGCTACCTAAAATGATGCATTGTGCCTTCAATCTCAGGTCCAATCTGTGTTCATTTTTAGATTCGATTTCAAATTTAAATTCAAGTCCAATTTCGTGTCCAACCACAAGTTCAATGTCAATTTCAGTGAAATTTCAAGCCTTCTTTCAAGTCCTGCCCAGTGAGGTCCAATTTCAAGTTATAGTTATAGTTATATAGCTATAGTTATTTCGCCTCCTATCTCAGGACCAATCAAAAGCCCCAATTTAAGTGCCATTCCAAATTTAATTTAATTTCACCGATTTCACTTCAGATACCAAGGGCAATTTCAACTCCAATTTCATGTCCAGTTACAAGTCGAATTTCACATTAAATCTCAAGTTTGCCTTCAAGTCCAATATTAGGTCAATTTAATGCCTAAAGTCTACGGGTGAGCTCGAACTGTGGCACATTTCCCATTTTATCTATAAAATTTAATGTAAAAAAGTCTTCATAGTGGAACTATGGAGTTCTTAACCTAAATCGGCCGGTATTTTTGCATTATGATGCATATTA
The DNA here is from genome assembly GCF_943734655.1 of Sabethes cyaneus. Classification (NCBI taxonomy): domain Eukaryota; kingdom Metazoa; phylum Arthropoda; class Insecta; order Diptera; family Culicidae; genus Sabethes; species Sabethes cyaneus. Next base: position 13,709,994 of record NC_071353.1, read on the forward strand.
ATTATGTAAAATGATGAATCTATTCTATGGTTACTTGATGATTTTCAGACCAAAAAATCGTTTATTTTGAAAGGTCGGTGCCTCACTTTCTTTTTACGAGATTTGAGATACGTGTTACACTCTGTTCAAAATAGAATATTAACCCTGATCTTTAAACTAATCAGAATGTACAATATCTCAATTTCGTGGATTACATTGAATTTTGTAGTAGAAACAATGCATCTACAGCAATTTTTATTGTAAACATTGAAACTTGTGGTAAATTTATTGTTTTCAAATTCAAATTTTATACATATTTTTGTTTCTGAGTTCATGCTATACAGTTGGCCATATTTCATCATAAATTTGCTTCCTTTTTAATTATATTTTGTTTTTTCGCCTAAAAAAATTACCATAAAAGGACGATAAATTTTACTATAAATGAAAATTTTTGTTCGGGAAACATTAGATTTTTTTATTGTTAAGATACTTAACAACCCGTCATTTCTATGGTAGAATCTCTGAAAACCATGAAAGTTATGGTGGACAACAATATGTTTGATGGTTTGGTTATCTTCTATGACGATAAATTTTACGGTTTTTACTGTATTTTGTATCCTAATGTTACAATAATTTTTATTTTCGTGTTATGGTTATTTTTTCCGGGTAGTTAGGCCATTACAAATATTTAAAAAAGTTTTTGTCCCTCCGGTGTAGGGCCACTGAAGGAGGAGGGCAAAAAAAAACAAAAAGAATTTTTTATTCGGGCAAAAAAATGGATTTTAGGCATTTTTACTTAAAGTTAAACGTGAAAACCAAATCTATTCTCACTTTTAATAAATACTTTGTTATTTTTCATGCAAAAATCTACGAACAAAAAGATAAAAACGAAAGAAATTTTTTTTGGCCGTGTTTCGGAAATTCCACTGTTTGAACTTTCATTTCTATTTCGTGCTAGAAGCATTAACTTAACTCGTGCACTCATTTTCCGAGTTTTTCAGGTACAGACAATTGATTTTCCCACTGAAGCCTCTTGAAAGTGCAAAAGTCCCTCTTATAGTTAAGTGTACTGGTCAGAGCAGAGGAACGCATGAGTCCTCGCCAGGGGCGGCTATAATATGGGATAGTACAGGCAGTGAGGAATAAGTGAATAAAGTAGACCAAGCTTTGAAGGAAGGGTAAACCCCAATACACACAAGTATGCATAAAATTTAAAAAGCATATCGCACATTCAATAGCGATTACAGCAAAAAGAAATGCAGTGCAGGTCATATAGCAAACACTTGGGCGAAATAGATCATCTATACTGGTCCACACAGGAAAATCAGAGGGGTTGTGTTCAAGACACGACCGCATATATAGGTGACGCAGGACTACGTGAGTCTCTTTGTATTGATAGTAGCATGTATTCATGCTTGTAATAGGGTGTTTGCAGAGTGCATATTTATTGGAGAGCTGTTGGGCAGGCAAAAGTGACAGCTTCATGTAAATTGTATGGGCTGGAAAGGGCGAGATTTTTTAAATAATTTAATTTCTTCATTTAAAACAGAAACTACTATTTGCGTTATATGTATAGCAAGGTAATAATCTGTTTACTAAATAACAAATCTATTTTCAACAAACAAGCTAAAACGCGGTAGAATTGATCAAAAATGTAACTATTAACTAGGTTAGCGGGATAAAACTGACCAAATATCTATAACCAGCGATTGCTTTCGGCCAAGAAAACAATAAATTATACTAAAATAAATGCTACATTCAGTTGTTTCGAACTTGGCCTATGCGGCATGCTGCAACCGAAAGTCGTATTTTTGGGTCACCGATTTAATGCTAATTCACTGAAATATTAGTTGCTAAATGTGAACATATACATCGGGATACATTTCGTGGTTGATTTAAACATAAATTGGTTCGAATGTATAAATAGTTTTAGAAAAAATGATCATTTTATCTAACGCGTTTTTGCTGTATCGAATAGGAAAAGATGCAATGTGTGCCTAACAGACGTCTTGCATGTGTGTGTAGCAAAAGCCCTATCATTCGATTCTTCATGTATACATGCTATATGCACCATATATACAAGCTACATGCGTTGTATGTAACATTTATCAAAGTAGTAACATTGCATACGTTCAATTCTCAAAAGATTGTGAATTTGAAAACAATTTAACAAAATCAAGAACACAAACTATTGTTTTCCTGCTACCTAACTGAAATTAAAGATTGTTTTTATCACCCATGGTTCCCCACGTTGAAGGGATTTTACCAATTCAATTCTATTTTATCAACAGCACATCTTTTCACTACACTTCTAATGAAACGGGAAGCATGCGTATTCATACAGAGTCATATTACAACCGAACACTACAGCTGTAGCACATTTTTCCAACACAGATATCAAATTCGCCGAGGTTTAATCGTCTCGCAGTAAAGAATTTGCGATCTGTTGGGACAACGAACTTGTGTCATTTTTTCTGGCACACTTCCCTAACACAGACATCAAATTGGACTAGGTTTAATCGCGTTCGTAAGAAATCTGTTGGCACGAGGGGGCTTTGTCACTCTTTCTGGCGTACTTCCCAAGCAAGGACATCAAAATGGTCTAGGTTTAACCGCGCTGTTAAGAAATCTTGTTGAAATAAGGGAACTTCGTCACTTGTTTTGGCTTACTTCCCAAGCACAGATATCAAATTGGTATAGGTTTAGATCATCGTAAAGAATCTTCCAACCAATCACGAAGCGAGAATTCTGGTAAAACATAGGTTCATTATTTTCAATTTTTCAATAGTTCAACATCAAGAATCCATACTTTTCTTCATTTGGGTCAATTCTTAGAAGATTTTCCGATCGATTGGTGTAAGAATATTGAAAATCGATCGGAAAACCGCTGAGCTATTAGCGCTCAAAACCTTTCATTTTTCGTGACGCTCGCATTTTTCGATTTTTTGGAATGACACCCTATCTCAAAACTTGCCGTAAGACGTAGTCCTACGTCAAAAAAACACAAATTTATTGCTGCTATTTGAAAGAATATTGGAGTTCAAAACCGAAAATTTGTTTTTATGCGAAGCCATATGACCATATTTTAGCATTTTTTCAGCCCACAAACAAAAAATCATCAAGGTAAGGTGTGAGTACAGTCTGTGGTGTGGGTGTCAGAAAGAAAGTTCTTATCAATCGGTTTTCATGTCACAGGAAGTACTTAGAATGGTTTTACTAAAAATTAAGTTTTACTAATATACTCATTTATTTTGTTAAAAAAGCTAGTTTTCAAAAATTGCAAAATTTCGAAGGCGCGTTTAGTTTATCCTTCTATCATACCAATATGAACGATAAAATTTAATGCGCATATTCTCACAACTACGGAAGCTGCTGAAAATTTATTATTTATTCTATCGAATATTTTATTATGGTCGCCTTTAAGTCTCCATAAATGGTACTTTGGCTAAATATACGACTACTTTACTGCTAAATCTCTTATAGTGCTGGCTGGCAATGCTAATTAATTGCTAAAACAAGAAGAATTAGAATTGAATTTTCGATGCCAATTCACATCAGCTATGCTGCTATCAAAATGCTAATATACAGCAACGCGACATTGTGCGATTGATTTACTGCCTATGTTGATGCTTATTGGTTACCTGGGTGTCTTCAACACGCAGAAAAAAAAAATTGTAAATGCAAAAAAATTCTGTATAAATTCAACAAAAAATATTGTAGACTGAAGGCTAACCCAGATATTTTTTGATTCTAACTGTTTGACTTTTTAGGCAGCCGATATGGTTTCCTCCACCACCTACACTAGCTTACAAGTAGCAGCGGCAGTGCCAGTGACTATAAAATGGTACACTTGGTTCGCCGCCTGCACATTTATCGCACTGACGGACGGTCAGTATTTTGATAAAACTAATCCATTTCTACTTTACAGTGATTTGGTATTTCCTACACACTTAAAAAATCAGAGGGGTTGTGTACAAGACACGACCGCATATATAGGTGACGTAGGACTACGTAAATCTCTTTGTAGTGGTAGTGGCATGTATTCATGCTTGTGATCATTCGATTCTTGATGTATACATGCTATATGCAACATATATACATGCTACATGCGTTGTATGTAACATTTAATTTATCAAAGTAGTAACATTGCATACGTTCAATTCTCAAAAAATTGTGCTTTTGAAAACAATTTAATAAAATCAAGAACGCAAACTATTGCTTTCCTGCTACCTTACTGAAATTAAAGATTGTTTTTATTATCCATGGTTTCCCACGTTGAAGGGATATCAACAGCACATATCTTTCCACTACACTTCTAATGAAACGGCAAGCATGCGCATTCATATAGAGTCGTATTATAACCGAACACTACAGCTGTAGCATATTTTTCCAACACAGATATCAAGTTCGCCGAGGTTTAATCGTCTCGCAGTAAAGAATTTGCGATCTGTTGGGACAACGAACTTGTGTCATTTTTCTGGCACACTTCCCTAACACAGACATCAAATTGGACTAGGTTTAATCGCGTTCGTAAGAAATCTGTTGGCACGAGGGGGCTTTGTTACTCTTTCTGGCGTATTTCCCAAGCAAGGACATCAAAATGGTCTAGGTTGAACCGCGGTGTTAAGAAATCTTGTTGAAATGAGGGAGCTTGGTCACTTGTTTTGGCTTACTTCCCAAGCACAGATATCAAATTGGCATAGGTTTAGATCATCATAAAGAATCTTCCAACCAATTACGAAGCGAGAATTCTGGTAAAACATAGGTTCATTATTTTCAATTTTTCAATAGCTCAACATCAAGAAACCATACTTTTCTTTATTTGGGTCAATTCTTAGAAGATTTTCCGATCGATTGGTGTAAGAATATTGAAAATCGATCGGAAAACCGCTGAGCTATTAGCGCTCAAAACCTTTCATTTTTCGTGACGCTCGCATTTTTCGATTTTTTGGAATGACACCCTATCTCAAAACTTGCCGTAAGACGTAGTCCTACGTCAAAAAGTACCGAGTTCGGTAAATTATCGTAAATTTTACCGAACTCTGAGCAGCAGAACGTTCGGTAAAATTTTTTTATGATGCCAAACATTACTAATGATCCGTAAACGTCGATTGGCACTATCGAATTTTACCGAACGTTCGGCTGCTCAGAGTTCGGTAAAAAAAATTTAAGTGTGTATCACTCCTGTATTAGCGGGCAACCATCATCCTAGAGTCTAAAGGACCGAATAGCGACATCCATCTATATATTGGCAACAGCAATTATAGTACTGATTTTTAAGAAGTGCTATCAGCTCAAACATAGTTCTTTTCAGGGCCACCAAACAATTTCAAACGGTTTTTTCAAAACCACCATTGATTCAATGAAGAATTAAATCAGAATATTTCGCTCTTCTTTTACAAATAAACACTCAAACAATGATACTCACAGATACTCAAATATGCATATGCCATAAATGCAGTTTGCATTAGTCTTTGATCTAATGATCAGACATAAAGTTATACTTCATCGATTAAAACATGTTATCAATGTAATGAGTATTATATGACACAGTCCTACGTCACCCTTTCGTACAACCCTTAGGGCTGTATACCTTGTAGTTTTTGATTCAAAAATATGATAGAAGTTGAACTCAACAACAGGGAATAGTTGTTTCAAACTATCATCATTTTTCTGCGTGAATGAGATATCGATACCTACCTACCATAGGAAATTGATGATTGATTGCTAATAATTAAACAAACAAACAGTTATGTATTATTCGTTTTTATTCATTTTTATGATTTACATTTCGTACCGAGATGAAATATATTTACAATCGCTCTCGTGTTAGCTAATAGAGTTATAGAAACCGTCCTAAAGGAAACAGTAACAGTTACGCACAGTGACAGACCAAGAGTATAGGGCTTGTTCCGTTCTAGATGTGGTGATGAAAGAATTCTCTCTAAAAAAATAATTTAAATTACCTGCTGCTCGATGAATCGAAATAAAAAAGATGAAGATTCAAGAAACGAGTGGAAAACAGAAAAAATATGGTAACTAAACAATCTTGAATGAATACTGGCTTTGTGAAACGTGGTCCCAGCTGTTTGTTTTTTTTTGTTTTTCGTCCTGTACCCACCAGTTCAGGGTGTCATGGTGAAAGGAAACACTAACCACAGTGCGGAAGACCAGTAATAATCACAATAATGGCAGTTGGTTTGCAAATCGTGAGCGCACCGAAAATCGCACTCTCTAAAAGAATTAAGTTAATTTAATGTAAAATCTATACAGCTTTTTCCCTTCACTAGTTCTTGTTCTTATTCTTGCTTTTGCCGGTCCGTCCGAACTCTTCGATGACGTCGTACTCCGGAACGTCTGGACTGCCGGTGTCGTAGTAGGCGTAGTCGTACTCGTCCTTATCGTCCGACGGTCTCTTGGTGCTGGTTGCGTGCGGCGAGATCGTTGGAGCCTTCGAGAAGGGTTTCGGATTCGGGTGTTGACTGCTTTTGCTGCTGTTGTTGGGTGACGTCGCCTGAGAGGACCGCTTAGTCGGTGCAGGCACCGTCGGTTTCACCGACGAGGAGGACAGGAATTCGTTGATTTTGGCAGCCGCCTGCCGTGCTCGTTCCAGTATTAGATCGTTACCGCTGGCGGCGATGTTCTGCGAGTGCGCCGTTCGGAAGATTTCGTCTTCGTCGCTGGTGACGGATAGTGACTGCGACACGGGAGTCGATTGCTGCAGGTAGTTCTGGCTTTGCTTGCGTTCCTGGTTGAACTTGGCTCGGATGCGGTTTCGGTAGAAGTCTTTTTCGTACAGCTCCGGATGGTACTGGCCGTCGTCTTCGTCGATTTCCGTTGGTCGGAGCGTTGTTGTTGTGGTGGTTGTTGTTGTCTGAGCTTGCTGCTGCGGTTGTTGAAAGTAATTGGTGTACTGCCTCCGGGATGCTACCGGAGCGGATGTGGTGGTCGTCGTCGTGATGGATACGGGAGGAACGGTCGGAATGTAGAGCGTGCTTTTAGCGGGTGCTGGAACGGTTTTCTCTTGAGGTTTTTCCGGTTTTTGGATGACGAACTGCAGAAGAGCTTTTTTGCTGAATGCGTTCGGTTTGAAGGTGGTCGGGTTGTACTGATCCTTTGGAACTAAGGTGGAGAATTTTTTGATTGTCGAAGGAGTGTGGCCATCACTGGTGGTTCGCGAGATCGCCTGGTAGCGTTCATTTGTGGGCACTCGCTGCTGCGCAGCACCGACTGTGGTTGATGATGATGATTGTGGCGGTGGTGGTGGTGGTGGTGCTGTAGAGGTTGTTCGGGGGTCGAACAGATTAGGGTTGAATGACTGGGGATGTTGACGGATTGGCTGTTGCGATTGATGAGATCGATAGTTGAGTGGATTGTAGGTTGAAGGAGTGATGTTTTCGAAAGCAGTTGTTGTTGTTGGCGTTAGCGTGGTGGTAGTCGTAGTGGTTGTAATACTGGCTCGACTGCCCTGGTACTCATTGTAATTAAACTGACTTAGACGGCCGGGATCGACGCTGTAGACACGGGGCTGCGCACGAGGGCGTTGCGTTTCCTGAGGTATCGTGCTAGATTCGCTATCTGTGGTGCGTTCGGTAGCTTTGTGTTCGAATCCTGTGTTGTAGAACTGAGGAGCTTGCGTTACACGTTGGAAGCTGGTGGGTTGAGGAGTTGTTGTGATGTACGGAGAGCTACTCGCTGGTGGATTGCGGTTGAAGAATTGGAAATTGATGTTTGGAGCATGGGTAGTGGTAGATGGGTTTCGCTGTGCTCCTTGAGGTAGCGACTGTGTGTTACTGTGATAGTCAACTGGACTGCTGGTACGACTGACTGGAGAAGCTATTGACGAATTGGATGGTGTTTGATAGCGCTGTTGTTGGGGCGTCGAAGAGGTCGATTGGTATTGCTGGAAGCTTTGCTGCGACTGTTGCTGTGGTCTTGCAGGTGTGGTGTTAGTTTGCTGATGGTGGAAAAATGCGCTGCTTGTGCGATCCGTAACAGTGTTCGGCACCGGGCGCTGTCCTCTCGAAAAAGGCACCGGTGTTGACGCTGGCGCTTGATTGAAGCTTATCTGATTACCGTTCTGAGGTTGCAGAACAGTCGTAGGCTGCTTTCGGAAGTTAGTGTTTCCCTTCTGGAAATTGGGAATTTTTGCTACTTCAACAAAATCTTCCGGAGTTGTCGATTGTAGACGAGTTTTCTGAGCTTGGGTCGGTTTGACTTCATTTCGGACGATGTTTGAATTGTGTGCTCGAACGGAGCCCCTTCCTCGGTTGCGACCTCTAGACTGGGTTCTTGTGCCGTTTCCGCTGGTTTGTAGTGGTCGAACCGTGGTCGGCGGAGCAGCGGTGCTGGCCGGTGACTTTCGAACATAATCGTCATCGAAATCTTCTTTTCCATTGTTACGGTTATTGTAAAAGTGGGAACTGTGCGATCCTCGGAAGATTTCATCATCTGCAATAGGAAGAAGCAGGAAACCAAGAAGATGCTAATGGGTGCAATGTTAGAAAGTTTGATACTTACTATTCGGATCGTTGCGCTGTTGCTGCTGCTGTTGCTGTTGCTGTTGTTGCGATCTTTGATTGTTTGCAAAATTAGTTGGAGTAGTTGAACGGATCTCATCGTAGTGGCGACGATCGGCAGGAGTGGCGGTTGCGGCTGCTGCGGTTAACTGCCGATATTGTTGTTGCTGAATCTGCTGCTGTTGATTGTAGATCAGCTGCTGCTGTTTCTGCTGAAGCTGCTTCTGTTGCTTTTGATATTGCTGGTTGTAGTAATTATCGTTGGCGCTGTTAGTTGAAGTCGTAGCTGGTCTGGGTGTTGTGCTGGTGGTAGTCGTCGTTGTCGTCGTTGTAGGGGAAGAAGGACGATGATGGTACTGAGGTTTTGCCGCTGATGGAATCTGATTCGGGCTGTGCACTGGGGGCCCTTGAGGCTTAGAGCTTTGGTTCACAATGTACTGCTTGCTGCGTCTCGCATCACCTGTCACGAAAAGAACCGATCAACTACTTCATGATACTAATGTACACTTAACAACAAGACACTTACTGGTTTCAGCCCGTTGGAGATGGAAGGTAGCTTCTTCCTCTTCTTCTGCGTAGGGGGCTCGTTTGCTTTCGAAGCCGGACCCGATCCGATACAGGTCGAAGTTGTTACTGCCGTAGTATAGCGTGGCCGCTTCACAGTCAACGTCACCCCAATCGGCACAGATCTGAGCTTCCTGATCGAAAGCCGTGCCGTTGGGGCAAAGGAATCTGAAGTCTTGCACCTGTTGGCGGTCAGAAAAAGGGTTGTTCGAGTTTGCGCAAGGCCACGTGCGCCCACGCGTTTCGCAAATACGGCAACACAATGGTGTTGCGGAGAGGAGAGACGAATAAGGGAAGAGAAGAAAGATTAATTCGTGAGAAAATTTAAATTGCTAAGTGTGTACAGCTCTAGCGGTCTGAGTTGCAGTCTGCCACGGGGCTTGGGTCTCCTATAGTTGGCGGTGATGATGGAGTGCAGCTTGTGCGCGATCGGTTGTGGTCTAGTTACCTAGTAGAGAGCGTTAAAACAATGGTCGTGATTATAAAATGAGGTGTGAAATAAACGCGTCGCGCCCATAAGACACCGGCATCGCAGTTGGCTCTGCCGCTTGATGCAGATTGTAGCCTCTTTGTGCAATTCGCAAAAAAAAACGATTGTTTGGCCCTTACCCTACCCGAGTTCGATGGCCTTCCCAAGGCTGACAGGAACAAAGGGCGTACGGTGGCGTATCACTTATTTTAATGTCGTTCTCAAACAGCAAATTACATAATTGGAATTAATTGATTTGGCTACTGAAAAAACAAATTGTTCTTTTCCTTCTTAACACGAACCGCATAATAATGCTCGCAGCTCGGTTGTGAATAGTCCAGTTATGCGATTCATGCTCATTCAAATCGTGGGTGATCGGAACGGAGGTACAAAAGAACTCGCGCGCGCATTTTAAAAGGTCAGGCGAGTCTCTTGGGAAAAGTCGCGCTTAGGCGGCGACGGTTGCTGACACCGTCAAATGCTGCAGCAAACAGTGCATCTTTTTTTCCTGGTATTTCGTGTTGCCATGGCAATTGGCAAACTTGTTTGTTGATCGATCGATTTGATTATTCGCCCGGTGAAGTCGTTCACGTCGATAATGAAGTGTACCTACATGTGTATATAGTGAAGTCGTCCTTCTAATCGGCCATAGAGAAGTCAAGAGGTTACGTGTGTTAATGAGGTAAATTAAAGTCCACTCGAAGCAAAACGAAAATAAAGTGAAGCATTATAGAGGTTAAGAACAGCATGACTTACACCAATTCCGGCTACTTTGACGCACACGTGGAACATTTGACACTGAGTCTCCGAATCGGCGTAGTAACCGCCGAGGATCTTATCCCGACAGGAGAAGCTAGTCTTAGGCATGTTGTCTAAACTATATCGAGGTCCGGGCAGGAACTGGCCATCGTTACTGACGATTGCAGTCGATAATATAGCAGCTGAAATTAGAGGCAAATATTAGGTTCGTTAGTGAGGAATTTGACAATTTATGACGATAATAAACCACACTTTTTCCTCTGAGCTTAGTATTTAACCCAAAGATTGACCTTTGTCTTTTGTCATAAGGAAAACATTCATTCGTAATTTGAAAAGTGATAAATTTATATTAACAACTTTCACTGGTAATCAAAATAAGAAACAAAAAGAAAAAAGAAAATAATAGGCAGGCAAAAGGTATTCCTTTACCAAACCGCAGTAAAAAGTGAAACAAAGCATACCTGACAATATGGATAAATATAAGCTTTATAGCATAAATCCTTCATTACTCATAACTAACTTCGGCTACATCGAATGACACCAAATAGGGCACGTTCATTTATAAGTAATTTACCTTTCACCATTCACATTAAGATCGTGTAACATAAAACTTATTTGCGTCCAGAAATGGAAAACTATACGAAATCATTAACGGGCGCGTGCCTCACCAGCGACAAAACTATTTTAGCATTGCTGTTATACCGGTAATTATTCCGTGTTTTGCACACAAAAAAAAAAAACAAAAACAAAATACCTTCCTTTTAACCTTTGAAAGAAGCATCTGCCGTAGTATAGTTTAGCTAACAGTAGTATTCAAATGATAATTGTAAGAAATTGTAAGATAATCTTGAAATACCATTAACGTTGATGAATGTTATTCAATAGAATTTACGTAAAAAATCAATCAACCCCTTGTACACTCTAATAATCGGCTGCAAAGTCGTTCGATAAAGAAGGGACGAGACTTAGAGACGTTTATACCCAAGGCTTTGCTTTTTATTGCGCACCTTCATTTCTTAACAACAAATTACAGTACGGGAGGGTATTTTCAGCCTATTAAGCGGTAGTCTGAACACGGAATTATGTTGAAAATCTATTTATTCGAGACAACTTTTTCATACAAGTTGGTTGAATAACATTTACTGAATATCTGAGAGCATTTTGTTATATAAAAGGCTTTTAAATTTGAGTTGTAGTCACGTTAAATGATGAAGTTGCGGCGACTATTTTAAGCCTGTGATACTATTCCTTGCCTAGGTGTATTCAATTTCCAGCAGACCGTACGCGCCTTTATGATAGCAAGCCCTCGAATAGCTCAATGGGTGGTGCTGCGCTTGCCATCCCCGTAAACCTATCTGAGGCCGTAAACCCGAAAAATTCCGATGAGCAAACAGCACAACCCAAAGGCCCATTCGGCGGGTTGTTGTACTTCAACAGCTTCCTTGTTGCAGTCTGCATGCGCTCAAAACTCTCGACGGTGCATAACACGCGTCGAAGTCGTACGCCGCGACCGAACATCGAGCAGCTACGAGACACCGGAGTTGCCCAGGAATACGCGCGGCAGTTGGAAGCAGCGCTACCAACGGAAGAGCAACTTGGCGCAGCAACTCTTGAAGATGGTTGGAAAGGCATTAAGACCGCCATCGGTAGTACTGCTCTAACGGCACTAGGTACAACGAATCCGAACCGAAAAAACGATTGGTTCGACGGCGCAGGCGAGCAATTAGTGCAGGAGAAGAATGCAGCACGTGCGAGAATGCTACAACACCATACGAGGGCGAATGTGGATCGATATAAACAAACACGGAACAGGCAAAACTCGGTCTTCCGGAGGAAAAAGCGCCAACAGGAAGATCGGGATCGCGAGGCGATGGAAGAACTGTACCGTGCTAACGATAAACGGAGGTTCTACGAGAAGTTAAACCGTTCGCGTAAAGGCTATGTGCCGCAGGCCGATATGTACTCAGACGGTAATCTTCTCACGAACGAACGTGAGGTGATCGAGAGGTGGAAGCAGTATTACGACGAGCACCTTAACGCCGATGTAGCTGAACATGGAGGTGACGATATGGCAATAGATCTTGGAGCACGTGCAAAAGACGACAGAATACCAGCCCCTGACCTCCAGGAGGTAGCAGAAGAGATCGGTCGGCTGAAGAACAATAAAGCGGCTGGGGCTGATCAGCTACCCGGCGAGCTGCTGAAATAAGGTGGTGACGCACTGGCTAGAGCGCTGCACTGGGTCATTGTCAAGATTTGGGAGGATGAACTACTACCGGAGGAGTGGACGGAAGGCATCGTGTGTCCGATCTACAAAAAGGGCGACAAGTTGGATTGTTGCAATTACTGCGCAATCACACTGTTGAACACCGCCTACAAGGTACTCTCCCAACTTTTATGTCGTCGATTATCACCATTTGCAAAGGAGTTCGTGGGGCAATATCAAGCGGGACTCATGGGTGCCCGTTCCACCACGGACCAGATTTTCGCGCTTGGGCAAGTGTTGCAGAAATGTCGCGAATACAACGTGCCCACGCATCATTTATTCATCGACTTCAAATCGGCGTACGACACGATCGATCGAGATCAGCTATGACAGATTATTCATTACTACGGATTTCCGGATAAACTAACGCGATTGGTCAAGGCGACGATGGATCGAGTAATGTGTGTTGTTCGAGTATCAGGGGCAGTCTCGAGTCCCTTTGAATCTCGAAGAGGGTTACGGCAAGGTTCATGTTTGCTGTTCAACATCGCTTTGGAGGACTTCACGAAGTCCGTCCAGCTTCTTGGTTGACGACGTTGACATCATTACACGTACCTCTGAGAGGATGGCGGAAACGTACATCGGACTGAAAGCTGAAGCCAAACGGATTGGACTTGTCATTAATGTATCGAAAACAAAATACATGAAAGGAAGAGGTTCTAGAGAAGTGAATGCTGACCTCCCTCCCCGGATTCATTTAGAGGGTGATGAAATCGAGGTGGTAGAAGAGTTCGTGTATCTGGGCTCACTGGTTACCGCAGACAACGACACCGGCAGAGAAATACAAAGACGCATTATGGCAGGAAATCGTGCCTACTTTGGACTCCGTAGGACGCTGCGATCGAACAAAATTCGCCACCGCACGAAGTTAACAATCTACAAGACGCTGATTAGACCGGTAGTCCTTAACGACCATGAGACCTGGACTATGCTCGTGAAGGACCAATGCGCCCTTGGTGTTTTCGAACGGAAGGTGTTGCGCACCATCTACGGCGGAGTGCAGATGGAAGACGGAACGTGGAGGAGGCGAATGAACCATGAATTGCATCAGCTGCTAACCATCCATCGCTCACACCGCAAAAATCGGTCGCCTGCGATGGGCTGGGCATGTCGTGAGGATGTCGGACGACTGCCCGGTTAAAAAAGTTCTCAATAACGATCCGACTGGAACGAGACGGCTGGGCGCGCAGCGAGCAACATGGATCGATCAAGTGGAAGGCGACCTGCGGACCCTTCGTAGACTACGTGGCTGGCGAATTGCGGCTATGGACCGAGTGGAATGGAGACGACTTCTTCGTACAACAGAGGATACCACGGCCTGGAGCTGATTAAGTAGGTAAGTGTACTTCAACAGCACACCAACAAGAAGTCAGATGGTTTATGTATTGGTGTTTTGCAAGTACTGCCAATATACCGGCAATATAATTAATTTAGTATGGATAAAAATCCACTCAATATGCTAGAAGCATTCTTGGCGCCTCTGTCTTGCGCATTTGTAGTAGTGAAATATGATGCACCTTAGTTTGTTAAGGCTGGAATTGGAATCAAGATGAATTTTCAACCGGTGAGTGTAAGTTGATTTATTGTTTCGTGTCAGAATAGAACTTTTGTGTTGCTCCTTGATCAAAACCCGTAGAATTGTTCTCTGATACTGTATCAACAAATGGAAAAGTTGTTTCCATTCTAAAATTAGCAATTGTGAACAAAATTGTGTGTTTTTCAAACCAGTATCGAGAGCAGTTACTTGTAAGCGATTGCTTCTAGTTTTTCAGCCTAACTAAGTGTTAGTAGAGAAACAGTGGTTTTGAGGTTCATTTAAGTTCGAAAGAAAGAAAGTAGGAAGTAGGAAGTAACAAAACGTGAATTTTATTCCATTTTCCTCCTGTTTTCTTAACTTCCCAAGCACAGACGACGCATGGATACACAAATTGGCTACTGTGGATTTCGCAGCGTTCCAAGCACAAACGATACACTGACTGACCTGGCTACTGTGAATCCAGCAAACAGGACAGGACGGAACCTTGTTTCAGAAAACTTTGAACGTAAAAAATCATACATTTTGAACATCTGCAAACACCAGAGAATACCACCGAGTTGATGCTTACCAAATCGGTTCAATCTCATCATTAACTTCTTTTGGATCATATTCCAGAAGCTACGAAAGCGCCACTTTTTAGTCTGCCGACTAATGCTGAAAATTGCGTTCCAAACGAAACGAGTCTCTGTTGTATGACCTTTGATTTATTTTTTATTTGGCAGTATTCCTCGGCGCTCTACGGACCGAACTAGGTATAAAATTCAAAATTCTTCTTCAGCAAGTATTTTAAAACGGACTATCCTCTTTGCTTTCTGGACATTGGATTGCGAAAATTCTGATTTTTCGGAACCTCTCTCGATAACAATTACTGGTGCCATCAGTTGCGTTTGCTTTTTCGTCCTTATTGGGTTTCCTGTCGATGGTCAGACGTTCTTCAGATCGTTTCAGAACATTACACACCATGGATGTTTGGATGATTTACAAGTTATCACAAGACTTATCGTTTATTTAAGATTTATTTTTCCTTAACTTCACAAGCCAAATGCGATAATTTTGTAAGGAAAGGTGCTAGAGATTTGCAACCTTCTGCAAAAAAATGTGTGTTTTGAGTCCGCTAATAATCGCCTAGAACCATGTATTCTTGTAAAATGCAATCAATATAAGTTAAGTATGGAAAACTAATTTTCAAAGAATCTGCAAACAAAATGCTCTATAGTTTTGCACTCGATAGAGATAGAAATGTTATTCCCTTAAGAAACTTGTTTGTTTTTATATTTTCTGTAACTTTGCCGGAGAAACCATGTGTCTATCTACGAACACAAAGAAGTGGACGTATATCGAGCATACAGCGAAACACATAAAACTTATGCTTGCCGTACTCTCATTTGAATGATTGGGGACAAGCGGCACCTATACAAGTTTGTATTACTCGACCTAAGCTTTAAGCTGAGGCACTGATTTCATAAATCCATTTGTCCAACAATGTATTCTTGTTAAATGCAACTAACAAATGCTAAGTATGAAAAATGAATTTTTAGAGAAGTTTCAAAGATTATGCTCTATACTGCCCATGGATGCATAGTTGACGTAACGACCAACACCATCATTGTTGAGACAACGCATTTTTATCGGGAAAAATGTTTAAGGCCTTACAATCTTAACTATATACTTATTCAATCAAATAATCTGTCAAGTTAGTAGAGATCAGGGCTGCGAATTTTTAATTTCAATATCAAAATTCCGATGAAAATGAATGCATCTATTAGTCAAATGCCCTTATTCTGCGAGTCACGTGACTCAATACGACAATTGTCACTCGCCGTGACTCGCCACGGCGAGTCGAGTCACCTAGGTGACAGCCGAGTCACCTAGGTAAGAAACCCCTGTCACCTAAGTGACAGACCGTGTCACCTAGGTGACAAAGCGAGTCACCTAGGTGACAAATGTCACCTGATTCGCGGTGACTCCAAATAGTCACGTCACTCGCCTCGCAGAATAAGGGCAAAAATCAGCATCACAGCACACTAATCGAAAAAGAAAACAACGCGCTGAACCCAAGTGAAGGTTTATTTCAGTTCAATCCTTCAAAATTATTTTGGTAGTGACGAGTTCATTCACTAGGTTCTGTCACGTATTGAATGGTGCTGTCAATATCAATATCACTAAGACGCTGATGATATTGAATGCCTGAAATTAAAAAGTCAAATATTATCATTTTCACTGATATTATCTAACTCAATTATTGAATCATACAATAATTTTTCAGCATTTAATATTAAACATTCATGATATTGGCAGCATCTCAATGATATTGCTATTTCAATATCAACAGGATCTTAATGATATTGATATTGTATGTCAATCACTTCCCAATATATAGAAATGACAACTATACTCATACGGCTTTGTGTGTAAGTGAAACAGATGCAAGCAGTCGAGAGGGAAAAAATATATAAATGAGTGCGAAAAAGCTTTCTATCAAACGTAATCCTTTACATTGAGATTAAAAAATTTTCGGCGTTTGAATTTTCAGTCGAAAAATTGCAACACTGCACAGTGGTCCAATTAGCGAAATACGTGATCGTGTGATATTGCGCCAAAACGTGAAGTTTTTCGCACATAGTGTCTTTAGGAACATTTCTTGGAATAACAAGCCCCTTCTTGTGAGAGAAATCTTTGGGTGATTAATTCCCTTGAAAGTGAGATAAAAAATTTATTTTCTCGTAGATTCGAGATACAGGTTTGGTACTTTCGGCAAAGTTGTAGTAAATATTAATGCAAACAACTTTGTCAAAGACACCAAACTTGTATCTCTTCATGGAAATTATCTATGAAGCGTTATTCGTGGACAAACCCTTCAAAACAGTTTTTAAACCCTGACTTATTCTGGTCAACTTTTACGTGTTCATAGTGTTCTAGAAAGTTGTTTATCTTGCTAAAATCAACGGTTTTGTAGAACGTTATTATAAGTGATTTTCTGCAGTTTCGGAGATTTTGAGCATTTTTAATGAAAAATAGTACTACTTTGAGCTTAAATATTTCCCAAGGTGGCAAATGGTGGCAGACCAAACAACTTGTACTTAAAAGTACAACAAAAAACTTTTAAAATCAAGTGTCAATTGACTGTATCTGTTTGTATCCTCAAAAGTTATAGCTGTTTTAAAAATCCTTCACAGTCATGTTTATCGAGCAATTAAAATGTACTTCGGATGCAATAAACGCCATTTTGTTTATGTTGACAATCTCTTTCTAACAAGTTGAGTTACCAGCAATATTTTCGCCTATTTTCAAGTCGAAAATGAATGTAGACTCAAAATTATTTGACGCAATTAATAAGAGAAAAGTTCCCAAATAACTAAATTAAGTCTATTTTGTTCAATACCTTCGATTGGTGTCTTTTCAAAAGATCCCACTCATAATTGGCTGGTACCAAATGACCGAAACACAAATGGTCGAATCACGAATGGCCGAAATCCAAATGGCCGAATTTCAACAACAGTCACAGAAGACCAAATTTTCTCGGAATGACTGAATAGTCTATTTAATTACAAAACACGAATTGACAAGCAGTTAACAATTAACTTTACTCAAACTAAAAATAAAATAAGCAACACATCTTTTTGTTGTACTTTTAAGTCGAGTTGTTTGATCTGCCACCATTTGCCACCCTGGGAAATATTTAAGCTCAAAGTAGTACTATTTTTCATCAAAAATGCTCAATATCTCCGAAACTTCAA
This sequence comes from Sabethes cyaneus, assembly GCF_943734655.1. Classification (NCBI taxonomy): domain Eukaryota; kingdom Metazoa; phylum Arthropoda; class Insecta; order Diptera; family Culicidae; genus Sabethes; species Sabethes cyaneus. The sequence continues at coordinate 13,727,824 of NC_071353.1, forward strand.
AAAATCACGAATAATAATGTTCTACAAAAACGTTGATTTTAGCAAGATAAACAACTTTCTAGAACACTATGAACATGTAAAAATTGACCAGAATAACTCAGAATTTAAAAACTGTTTTGAAGGGTTTGTCCATGAATAACATTTCATAGACAATTTCCATGAAGAGATACAAGTATGGTGTCTTTGACAAAGTTATTTATATTGATATTTACTACAACTTTGCTGAAAGTACTAAACCTGTATCTCGAATATACGAGAAAATAAATTTCGTATCTCACTTGTAAGGGAATTAATCACCCACAGATTTCTCTCACAAGAAGGGGCTTATTATACCAAGAAATGTTCCCAAATACATTATATGCGAAAAACTTCACGTTTCGGCGCTATATCAAACGATCACGTATTTCGCTGTTTGGACCACTGTGCACTGGTAGAGATTATTAGTCCAAAGAGGGCCAATGGGGTTTCGAGATTCATTTCTCGTTTATTGTATTCAAAGCATGCATACGCCAGTTTATGCGAATAAACAGACTGTTTATTCTCATGGGTATGAAATGGGGAAGGTAAATGAGGAAGCGTCTAACATAGCTCCAGCCATCCCAAGCCCCTACCTAGCGCCTCCACGTAGCCTTACCCGATAATGCTCTATTGAGTAGCCAAGCTAGGAGGTGCGATGATGGGTGGTTCCCGGCAGCCCGATCTCAAAACTGCGGGTTTGGATGACAGCTAAGCCACACGACCTTGTTAGTAGGTAAGCTTAACATAAGGTATTTTATTTATTTGTTCAGTTTTAGCTCATGAAGCAAGCACCTCCTACTGTACAGTGAAAACTCGGGCCGAAGAAAGTTTAAATAATTCTCATGGATACCAGAAGAAAAAATTAAATTAATAATGGAAGCACTCATGTAAACTCAAATGATGCATCTCCATATCCATATATCTTCATATAATGTATATTTATGTAACACATATTTTATTACATGGCCATATACCATCATTATCGTAAAGGGGAAGGAACATCAGGATATCGATTGAATCGAAGACTGGATGAGGGATGTGGTAACCAGCCCAAGTCATATAAGGTCGGAGAGGGTTTTGACGCACCCTTTTAGAACACAAATCATCACGCAAGATAAGTTTGCACGGCGAAGTTATGTATCACGAAACCGAAAGTCTATGCTGGGAGGAGTGTCTTATATTCCCGTGGAATCATATAAGCGACATTACTTATAGATCCACCCAACCCCTTTTGGTCCTGCACGAACAGCATTGACCTGAAAATTGCTGGCTAGATAAATTCGATTCTGCAGTAATTCTACTTGCATACAATGGGAAACCCTTGAGCTGATGGTGGCTACCCCCATACATATATACATAAACGGACAGTTTATTCTCATAGCTTGCCATAAAGCCCATGAAAAGCAGGTTGCTATGCTAGATGATTATGCGGGGAGTTAAGTCAACTATACAGAGTAGCTCCATTTTCCGAATATTTTCGAGCAAACAAATGTTATTTGAGCATTGGGCATGTATATTACACAGTTAAAAATGCGTCGGACCGAAAAAATACATTTTGGTCATTTTGGCTTTTACGTCAACTATGAATCCATGGGCAGTATCACTGGCAGTTCAGCACTCGATGAAGATAGATATTTTATTTCTTCAGCAAAGTTGCTTGTTTTTACATTATTTACAACTTTAGTGAAGAAACTACGTCTATATTTCCTAACACAAAAAAGTTATTTTTATTATTTTTATTATAGTAAGCTTTTGATACTTTTAAATTAAGGGGCATATTCATACGAACAAAAGTGCTAAGGACTGGGGACAAAAAACTCAAGTTTTGACGTAGGACTACGTCTTACGACAAGTTTTGAGATAGGGTGTCATTCCAAAAGATCGAAAAATGCGAGCGTCACGAAAAATGACAGGTTTTGAGCGCTAATAGCTCAGCGATTTTCCAATCGATTTCTAAGCTGTTTGTTGCTGCCCAAGAAGACTCTTTTCCGTCTTAAATTTCCAACATATCATGTCGAAAAAAGGTTCTTTTAAAGAACCTACATAAGTTCATGAAGATTTGAGGAATTTTCGTTAACTGATTTTAATTCTAATTGTTCGCTTATCAAATAATTTTAACCGATCACCTCTCGCGCTTCTGCTGCGCTTGTTACTGCTGGTTGAGTTGGCCGTTTCGGAAGGTACCAAAGCAGCCAACAAATATACCAGCTTCAAGTAAATGTGTTCGGTCAAGCGTCAAAATGCAGTGAAAACTATGGATTGAAATTGTTTTAGTGACATATTTTCCATCTTCATATGAGAATTTGCTCGTTCTTAAAAGAACGGTTTTCGGTAATTGATGAAAGCTATGAAACTTGGAACTTAGGGCTTTTCATTCGGTTTTCTTTAGTAACACAAATCCATTCGTCACCAATGCAACAGTAATACATAGCTTACATAGTTTCCTTTGCAGCAAAAGGTGAACGGCTCACTGGTAACTTTGCTCTTTTGTTCATAACATTGAAATGCTCCAGTTTCTTCAGCGTAGATAATGGAAAGACGGACCATGAAAAATAGGCGGGACCGATTCTTGTCGCTTGCTCTGGTATATAACACGTCGTAAGCCGGCGAAGAGCTGTCAAAAGCACCATGCGCAAAGGTGTTGCAAGTAACCCCGGATGACGGTACTACAGTAGTATCGAGAGAGCAGGATGGATTTCTTCGAAGAGAATATCAATTCGCCCAACTACCATTAATTTCACCCAAAGTTGAAGAAGAGTGGAAAAGTGACTCGGGATGCGACTGAGATTGAGGAACAAAATAACCGCTCAGGTTAATCAACAAAGTGTCGAAAATAATTTCATTAACATGATTGCGAGATATCCGTTTTTTGCGTCCAAATATTAAATGATTCACGCTTTAAATACGCTTAAGGTAGTCAAGTGAAATGGCAGTATTTTTCGTGTGCCCGAATTTATTCATGCATGTTCAACCTTTAGTAAGTAAATGATTGTTACTTTAGAGAGTCACAGCGTAATAAAAGAAGAACTCAACAATTCGGCACCAACTTTTCAAAAGGGTCAATCTGCAAAATGTAAACAAACCGAGTGAGGGTTTCTTTCCCTATGCTAGTCCAGCAGAAAATAAGCCTCACTCGGTTTGTTTACATTTTGCAGATTGGCCCTTTTGAAAAGTTGGTAGTCGAATTGGTTGACGTTGTTTAAACCTAGCTGTGGATCGATCATTGGACCATCAAAAACATGGATATTAACTTTCTGCAACGGTTTTTCGTACTATTTACGTCATGCCAAGGAATAAGTACCAAGACCACAATCAAATCGAACAAACAGCCCTGAACACCGACATGACATGTTTCCCAATCCAGCTTTTTCTCACAGCGTAGCAATTGATAAATTCTCTACGGTCCACTATGGCACTAATCAAATGATCACCCTAAGGTTACTATTGTTCGCTGCCTGAACGCAACCGCAGGAGCATATAGAAATCATCTTGATGCGATTTTAATTTGTGGGATTTCTGAAAAGTCGCGCTGGCTTGATGGCCACGGCTTGCAATTTGTAAAGGTGGTTTTGACAGGGCGCCTATAACAACAATTCTACATCACGCCTTACATTCAAATGTAGGTACTTGATTGTGAAAACCTCGATGAGTCGCATAATGTCGGCAATGAGTGTGATTGTACGTTTTATTGATCTCATAGCTTATTTAGTACGGTTTGCGTTATTATGTTGCTGATCGAAGCGATCTTTGAGTGGGCTATGCAATGCAAGCAGCAAAAGTGGTTTCAACTTCCACGGTGGCGTTGAGAGTAATTGATCTGAGTAAAGTAAGACGATCCCAAACTGACGCTGCTGACTAATGCACAGTGTTTGGTAAGGAATTGCTTTATAATTAGGTGTGTCTAACGATCATAAAACTCTTAGTTCACTTAACTCACTTCTCGTTAGCTAAAATGTATTTTCCGCACATTGTTGGAACACACGGGATTGGACTGACCGTAAGTTACGTTTCATAAGTTACGAGAATGCGGTTGGCGGAAATAAACCTCATTGAATTCGATTTTCCCGCACGCAAAACGTACTTCAAGACAGCTTAATTAGACAGCCCGCTGCGATCGAGGTGGGTTTGCCACCCGCTGAAATAACAAATAGCTTTATTTTGGTACCCTGCCTGGGAGCTGGGACAGTCATGGCTTCATTCGAGTACCGCGGCGTAGTGCATCGATCCATTAATGATCTCTACGGACCAATGATATTGTAATTCGTAATAGTGGACATGAAACGATCGAATGAAAGTAACGTCTTAAACTTAGCGTGAATAACAAACATCGCTTAAGTCTTGTGATTGTGCATTGGGTTATTGGTCTCTGTAGCCACACATTGTATATTGATGAATTCTGCATATATAAAACCATTTCGAAACTGTATCTATTTGTGTCCAATGGCGAGGTTTGTGCCACACTCAATTGCCTCTCAGAGACCTGAGGTATTTTTTTTTGCAGAATCGAAATTGAATTGAAGATGCGACACCCGCGACAGCCGAGTCTGAACGTTTTGCACTCCTTACTTTTCCTATACTTATTTCTTGCTTCCACCGCTTAGCTTCTTCGAACAAATAAGCATAAATGGCATAAACTTAGTGACTTAGTGAAGGCAGATGGAAACAGCTCTTAGCTACGATTCGCATTATGCAACTATTCAACCCCTTCGCACCACGGTTAAGTAGTTTTAATTCGCCTCAAACAAGCACGTGCGATTTCTCCCCCCTCCCCACGGATTCCTATTTATGGAGCCATCAAAGTCTCTTGGCACACTGAAAAGAAGATGTTGAGCCACGAGAGGTCACCTGGCGGTACGAAATTGGCACTACTAGAGTACCTACCCGGCCAGGTGGCTGACGGCTTTGCGCACCAAGTGCAGAAGGCTAAACTATATTATTATCGCCGGCTAGAAATTGCAGCTTTTAGTACAGCGGTACTCCTCATGGGGAAAAAAGTTTACCCAGGCACAACCATGGCTATATTTCATGACATTGGCATGCCATCAACATACATAGCATGAGTTGGTTGTATATCCACCGCCATTCCCACGTTAATTTTTTTTTCGGTTGCCAATTATAACGCTTGGAATTGATTTTTTTTGTAAAAATATTATACAAAAAAAAACCATTGTGACTACTATGAACCACAATGTTCAAAAAACCGTTATAAAAAAATAAAATAGGCCATTGAAACAGCAAATGACAGTTGGTTTGTATTGCCATCCTACACCGCTGAACCAATTTAAAAAAAAAAAATCGTTCAACGAATTTTTGGGTTACGCCCTTTAGAAGTTTTGAAACGCAGATTGCTGCTTCGTCGTAATTGCCTATTCCCGTCCTATCCAATACAAATTATTTAAAATATCAGCGTTTTTTATTGCACACAATGCAAAACTAGTTATTCCCTAATATTTTAGTTTGTTGACTATCATACGCGCTCAATCAAAGTGAGCTGTGATCTATTTAAATCCTTTTTTTTATTACGAATTCCTACCAGCCAAATTTCCTACGTTTTTCCGTGCGACGAAGAAGAAAATATCGACTAATCGTTTCAATTTCCGTCATTCATAAATAAAAATTTCTTGCGCAACGCATTGTCGTTGTTCTGCCGCCGGGAAAACTTGTATGACCAGACGAAATTTTTACAGAATAACATTTGTCATGCCGTCCTACACAAATACATGCGCGCTTATTTTGTAAACATTGTTGTGCTTGTAGTTCGGACGATGAAAAATTATGATGGATGGATTTTAAAACGGTACGACGAATTTAAGAAATAAAATCAGTTACGTAATTTCTATAGAATACTTTAATAATCGCTTTTTAGTGATTTCAAAGTGCACTGATCGGAAGATAAGTGTGTTTGAGTCAAACTTTTCAAGAACTTTTCGAGTATTCAATAAATTCATCCCAGAAATAATGAAAATTAGAGTGGCTTTACTTACTACGACGGGAATTAGAAACCCTTAATAGCCTAAATAAAAATGTTCAATGACACTTCCACAATGAACGTCAATCACAGCCGGCGATCATTTTTGGAGCTTTGCGTTACATTGAGACCAACCGCCCGGAAATGTTTCGGATTAAGTCACCGCTGGGGGAAATGACTACTATCGAACATGAACAAAAACGTATCCTGTGACACCTCAAATTATGCTAGAATTTTAAAACTAGATCAATAGAAGTCAGATCAACGACCTAGCACAGCGGTGCCAGATCTACGGATTGGTGAATGACCCTCTGGGTTAAAACTACTCTAAAAAAAAGATTTGCGGATTTAGGAATGTTCTACGGACATACGGATTTTCATAAACTTTACGGAAAAGGTTGAAAATTTCTTTCAGTTACAAAACTCTCCAGTGTGCTACATACAAGTGAATGAAATCCCGAAAAGCATATCTTTGGTCTTTTAGAGCGAATATGAATGTTATTTAAAGAGTTCTTCCGAGATGAAGAAATGAACAGGCTCTCCTTAGTAGGGTTTACTACTTTAACGATTAATGAATTTCAGAGAGAAGATTTACTTCAATGAACTTGCAATTTTCACGTTGACGCAAAATAGACCTTTCCATCATTATATGCGTTGTTGGCATGACATTCTTCACTCTCAGGCTTTGGGTCGGGCTTCCGGCTCGGCTGAACGTAGTAAATTCAAATGAATAGTAATACTGACATTTTCCTGGTTGAAGTACGGGAGAAAACTGAAATATTTTCGTTTCTATTACTTCGCACATATCAACAGTTCCTAATAAGATCTCTGTAATTCGATAGAACTTTACTACTGTCTGTTATAAAAGACAGCGAAAGTGCGATGAAAAGATGAAAATGAGATGGAAGGACAGTGCAAATACGATAAAAAGTTGACGCAAATACAATGAAAGACGATGATAGTGGGTTGGAAACAACACGAAAATACGATGAAAGTATAATAAAAAATACGACAAAGAGATGCCAAAAAGCCGACGAATACGAAGAAAATGTAACAATAAGATGGCGAAAAAACAACAAAAAGACGGGAAATAGGCGACAAAAATACGACAAAAAAGCAATAAAAAGGCTATTGGAAAAGACGTAAGACTACAAAAAAGCGATAAAATATAACAACAAACCACTAGAAAGAGACGAAAAAACTATGTAGAGATGGCAAAAATACGATAAAAAGACGTATTTTGGCAAAAAAAAAATCAAAAAATATTGCAAGAAATGAAAAAATACTATAGAAGGATGTCAAAAGACTGCCAATATGCGTCGAAAAGACAATAATAAGAAGCAAGAACTGCGCAAAACATAACTAAAACCTGCAAAAGAAAAACAAAAACACGGCAAAAAAATGTTTGAAAGTGTGAAAAAGGCGTCGAAACAAAAACGATGATAAAAACGACAGATGATAAAAATGCCAAAAGCAGACGTCAAAACACGACAAACAGAACACAAAAATACGTCGAAATAATGGCTAAAAGACCCTGAAAAGCTGTCAGAAATATGGCAAAGAGATGACAAGAAGACGACTTATATGAAGAAATAACAATAAAATGATGAAAATGTATTGAAAAGACGGCAAAAAACAATGAAAAGACGTTAGCAGCACAAACGCCAGAACAGCAGGCTAAAAATGCAAAAAAGGCAATAAATAAAAAACGTCGAAATTGATGCAAAAGGCGATGAAGACAGGATAAAAGGCGGTAAAACGGAGATAAAAAACGATTAAAAAGGTGATAGAAAGACGAAGAGAGAACGACGAGAAGACAGTAAAAGTGAAACAATTGTCTAGTGTGGACATGTCATGGATGAAAATATGTCAAAAAAGTGTCGAAAAGACAACGAATAAACGGCGGAACCGCGACAAAAAAACGATGAAAAGATAATAAAAACGAGCAATAAAATCAACAAAATCTCGACGGAAAGACGGCAAGAAAAAAACCACACAAACGATAAAAAGCCACCGAAGTTTTGTCGATTTTTCGGCCAGAACCAGAAAACCAGAAGACAAAAAACGACACACAAACGACGAAAAATATCACAAAAATACGTTTAAAACGACGAAAACACGCCAAAGGAGCGACAAAAAAAACGTATGAAAAGCATAAAAAACTAGACAATACATGCAAAAAAGACGGCGTCAAAAAAATTACACAATACCGACAAGAACAGACACCAAAACCAGCCAACAAAAACGGCAGAAATTCGTCGAAAACAGCAACAAAAAATGCCAAAAACAGATGACAAAAAATGAGCCGATGATGAAAATAAGAAGATGGCAAAATGACAACAAAATTACGACATACTATAGACAAGACTGTAGAAAGACGACGAATCCGAAGTATTACAAAGTATAAATTACAAAAGACGGCGACAAAACATTGCAAAAACATAATGATGATGAGACGCTCCGAAAAAGAGACAACAAAAACAGAGAAGGCGTTTAAAAAGCATCAAAAGGTAACAAAACATGTGAAAAGGGCTGCGAATATGCAGAACGATGAAAAGGCAATAAACAGACAACATTTTTGTTGCCTTGTAAACAAACAAAATAACGGAAACAACGCTAAAACAGCGCCAAAAGAACAAAAAATATGACAAAAAGACGTTTAAAAAGTGTAAAACACGACAAAGTATGCAAAAAACGAGGAAAAATTACGACAGAAAGCCGGCAAAAAGATGACGCAAAAACGCCAAAACAAAGACAAAAATGGCAAAAAGTTGTCAGCGAAAACCCAATAAAGACAGAAAACACGACAAAAGATCGTTCAAGTGAAAAAAAGCGGTAAAATATGCAAAATATAAGAACGACGGAAAGGTAGCAAATAAACAACCAAAAGACGAAAAACAAGCGGTGAAAAAGTTGATAAAAATAAAACACGAAAGATGACAAAAAAATTCGATGAGAAGATGCTGAAGAAACACCAAACATGTGACAAAAGAAGTCAAGAGAGATAATAAAAAACGACGAAAAGACTATGAATAGATGCAGAATAGAAATAGATTAAACGACAGCAAGGATGGAAAAAGTCATTCACTCAAGTGAGCATCGCTGATTTACGTTCATAAGTTGTCGAAGGCAAAAAGATTACTACCGCTAACGCTCAGCAGTGATCCAGAACTGTACTAACCAGTCTCGAAAGAGAAATGATTCAAAAGGGATTTGAAAAAACAGTGATTAGATCAGAACCGATACAATAACAAGACGTAAGCGATGGGAATCGGTTTGAACTTGGTTCACTTACGCTCACTGATAGTTCAGTTTTAACTCAATGGTATTCACACTTCTGCTATTAAAATATATTGTAATTATTCTCCATATATTTCAAATATTTAAACACTTATCCAAACAACTCCAAAACAACTTATCCAGAAGTTACATAACTTATTGGTGCAAAATTAAAGCTGATTCAAATGATGATTGCAATCGTTTTCGGTTCACGAACGATTGAGAAGATGAAAAGCAAAATAAAATCGGATCAGATTGGCTCAGTGGCAACCGTTTAGTTCGCTTCGTTAGGGTCAGAAAGTGAAATAAATAGAGAAGGCATGATCGCAATCATTTCAGCTCATATTCAATTTGGTTCGTTTGCAACAAATTCTTATTCTTATTAATACCATCACAGCCACTATAAAGGATTCCTGGAAATAATTTTAATTATTTCTAATCATGGAAATATTTCAAATTATTTTCTCGTTGGTATAGACATTTGCGAAACATCCGAGATATCTTGCAAATGTCAAATCGGCCAGGCCAACTGTGAAGTATTGACGCAGAGACGATTCATTGAAATGAATCTTGTGTGAATAAGTTATTCATACATAGATACATTTCTGAATCTACAGGGGTAGAAGAAACGGGGACGTCTCGTACCAACCGCTTCTGATTAATGATTAAGTTGATTAAGTTTTGATTTTCGTTGGGAGTATTTGGCTAGTAAAGGTTAATTAATACTCCGGACCCTCGGGGATGGGACAAGCACATTCATTTACTTGCCCTTGGTAAAAACCAAGGTTATAGCGCCTTTGGTCGCTCTTCAATTTGGTACGTTTGCAACAAATGATGCAAACTGCTATGAGAGCACGCTTGGTCTCTCTGAGTGAGCATATAAAAGGTGATGGTTGTGTGAGTTGAACCGGTGATTGAGTATCGATGACAACATTTTGATGCGATTTTTGACCATGCCTGAACGACAGCAAAACATCGACAACGAGTTATACAGTGTGACACATATGTATTCGAACAAAAATCATTTTATGCTTGCAGCGGCATATATAATCAATACAAACAAACTAAGACCATGTGTGTGTGGCATCATGACTTAAGTCTTACTTGACGAAGTTTCATTAAGTTTCGTATTGTGTCTCGTACGGTGTGCACATACCATGTTTGTTATACGGTCGTTGATAATAAATAAATTGCTAAACGGTGCTACATACGGCACTATTTTTCGTGACCTAAAACATCACGGCATGAAAAGAAGATTTGTATACTATACACTAAAAAGGTTTGTCGAGACGGGATCTGTTGAAAACCGTAACAAAAACCGGAAGAAAACGAAGTGTTAGAACTGCAGAGGTCAAAAAGGTTGTTCGAGACCGAATTCGTCGCAGTTGCGACCGGTCCGCACGGAAAATGGCAGTTCAGCTGTATATCATAAGAAAAACTCTTCGTCGAATTTTGAAAATGGATCTGCATATGAAAGCATTGAAAAAAAGTAAAATCCATGGATTAACGAAAGCAACAAAACAAAACCGGCAGGAAAGATGCAAACTACTGCTCTGTCAGCACGGTGTTTCAGAAGTGATCTATTCTGATGAAAAGATGTTTGTTCTTCAAATAATACATCATGCTTAAAATGATCGGTTGTGGTCGGTTTCGGTTTCGTCCCAAAGCACAAACGGAATGTACCACGTACCACGATACCAAAAAAATTCATCAGCGGTCATGGAATGGGGAGGCATTGCAAAGAAAGGCAAACTTCCTCTTGTATTTATTGACAAGGGTGTGAAAGTGAATGCAAAATACTATCTAGAAATGGTATTTGAACAAAATTTGATACCTTTCGTTCGAGGAATGCATGGTGAAGAAGATTACGGCTTTCAATAGGAGGGAACTCCAGTAAGTAAGTTTGCATGTTTTTCCAAACAGTTTAAAGTGCAGAACCAATGGAAACATGAATAAGTGTCATTGTCTAACACAAGCAGTATCAGTTACTGTGAAATCGTAACAAAATCTTAAATCTGCGATAATATTTCTGCACATATTATCAAATAATGAAATATTCTACTTTCTTTTTATAATGTTCTTGTTCTGCATTTTTTGCAAACATTCCGTTCCAAACTCTATTTTCTAAACTTGAGTTCCCCGATTTTGTTCCAATTTTGTGTATTTCAAATAACTTTTTCAATATACGAAGGGAAAGTAATGAAACAAAAGTGTTTATAGCAAGCATCTCCAGGGTAGGACAAAAAGTGAAGGGAAAACGAGCAGAAAATTAGACAAAGCGAAGGAAAGGCAGCACTTGCTAGGTTCAGAGTTCGTTGATTTTTGCCAAACTAGATAATTCGCGGATTAGGAGTCAATTATAACCGGATTCGAGCCCAACTTTTTCGTTCAAAACCCCCGGTTTCGCCGAAATTGCATAACCCTTGAACCACAGAGCAGCCAATTCTTGTAATTGAAATCCCGAACAAGTATTTTTAATCATAAATCATAGCTAGCTCGCTAGGTTTGAACATACAGTTCCATTTGTTCGATCGTTGTAAACAAAGCAACAATACCCTGACTGTAGTCAGAGGATGAGCTGCAGCAACCCAGTCTGCTGGCTGGGGTTGTCTTCAATCGGCACGGCGCGGCGTGTCGCTTGAATAATGCTAAAATTTGCATGAAACATGAAAACGAAAACATTACTCTTCCGCAATGATGGCGTCAAGCATCGTTCTTCGCACTGTTAGCAACCGTTAGCAGCCGGCACAGTATGATTCAAGACAGCACCGATTCCTCAGGAATAGGTTAAGCTTTGACATTCAACTGTCTCGGCGTCGAGCTGTCACAGGGCCTTCCGTGGACACGATTTACGTCTCCGGCATGAAAACGGCTCAGCACGGAGGCAGAACTTAAGCCTGATCGCGGAGCGCAATGAAAATGGCTTTATCGTGCCAGGGTGCATCTTCATCGTTTTAAATGTTGCACTCGTTCGCTTAGGGTTGTCTGTCTGGTAATTTGCGATCGTGACTCTAAACTTCTAAACGCGCCGAGACCCCGTAGTTACTTGTACTTACTTCGAAAAGGATAAACGACGATTTCGGTCGGATTCCTCAAGCCGGCAAACGTTGGGAACCGGTACTCATTTGGTGAGAAAATCTTTTACAGAAAGAGTGAGAAAGATAAATGAAATCTTTAATGAAATCGAGTTGATTAAGCCCGCAGGAGAATTGACGACGTATCCTTTTGAACAGTCTGTATGAGAAATCTCTGTTTAGCTACTGTTCAAACATAGTTTATGTTACATGCGAGAATACTGTTCCATAAAAGCATTTTATAATTTAGCAGTTTTTTCACAAATAGGAGCAGTTTAACTGAAGATCAACAGAATACGGTTTAATATTCATAGCGTGACAAGTTTTAGTAAAAAAATAAATAAAGGGTGTATTTTTTCATCCGTTTTAGTACAAGTGTTTAAAAAATTGCCGAAAACAACATTACTTCCTAACATCCAGCGAAGAAAACCTTAAGACACAGAAAACCAGACAGTCCCGCAGCGGAACATCAACACCGAAAGGCAGATGAACTGAAACCGAAAGTAATGTTACCATGAAGTCGATCAGTTTCGACGGCGCCCGGCACAAGGCGCCAAAAATTGAATGCCAGACCATAAACAGCATAAACAGCAGCGCGGAGAAGAGAGAGAGAGAACATGCCGCTACTTGACCATCACTGCCAGCAAACAGAGGTAAACGCATTGAAAAGTGCAAACTCCGTGCGGCCTCCAGAGACCGGATACTTTATAATAATGTCGCGGACTTAAATGATGAAATAAACATTTAAATGCAGTCAGAACATTTTTAAGATAAGAATTACGATTACGATTTTATTTCATTTAATATTACAGTTAATTTTACACCACCCCTCAGTGGTCCATAGGGGCGAAAAGTGGAACTTTTTTCCTAGTGTCTTTTGTCAAGTATGAAAAACTAATTTCTAAAGTAGTTTCAAAGAATATGGTCTATAGTTCAGCACTCGATAAAGATTGAAATTTTATTTCTTTGGCAAAGTCGTGTGTTTTTACATTATTTACAACTTTGCCGAAGAAACTATGTCTATATTTCCTAGCGCAAAAAAGTTATTTTTTTTATTTTTACTATAGTAAGCGATGACTAACTTTTGTTACAAACATAGGGTAAGTAACGAGTTAAGCAGTGTCACCTTTTTTAATCAGTTGAAAATAAATGAGCCGAAAATGCACTTTTTTATTCATATTTTCAATATCTTTTGATAGGATCATCTTCACAAATCACCATACATTCGATTCACACATACACAATTTACTGGGTTTCCGACAAGAAATATGATGAATTAAAAATTGTTGTCCAAAAACGTACATTTTTCAGCTGCTGAAGGCAATCGCCATCTCGCTACTAACGATCACATTTTTCAGCACTGATTACAACCACTCTAAAAGTCAAGCATTCAATTGTCACATACCATATTATTCACTCTCTTTTTTTCTATTATCTAAGGCTTTATCACTAGCCGAAAGTTTTATTATTTTATAACAAAACTGAAAACAAATTCTGAATTGACGGAACCTGTTCACCAGTAGCAGCAGCTGCAGCAAAACTGATAAACTATCGTGTTGCCAAGACACTGTTTCGGTTCTGGAATTAAGAATTATAGGTTTGAAATTAACTGAAACCTCCAATGGTGAAAACGTGGTTCAATACATTCAAGAGAAATGTATGTTCATAATTATTTTTTCTTTATTAAAAACAACAGAAAAGACAGCTTTTTCAATAATTTTCGAAGATTTTCTCAGTGATTTAATGAAGCAACGATGTTTTTCAATGTTATTTGCTTTGACAACACTGTTCTGAGTCGGACCGTGCGTACTGCTATATTTACCTCTTTTGTTCTCCCACCATCCTTATGAACAGCGAGTGAAACGTCAAACTCGCAGTTTCCCATAAGAACACTAGAGAATAAAAGAGACGACGAATATCGTTTGCCGAACGGTGCGGTGAGTGTGTGCCCGATAAACAATTTAGACAGATGGCATTTTACGCATCTATGCCCATACGCTATGCCGATTACGCATCAGATGCTGATTAGTAGGTCGCGGATAGGAACGCGAACTTACTGAATAGGGGGAAAAGTTCGAGGGATTTTTTATGGGGACTTAAAAAAGCACCTTGAGGGTGAAAATATGTTCGGTCTGATCAAAATTAGTTCCACCGCTCCAACTTTTGAAGCGGAAAATAAAAAGTTGCTGAAGACCATAAATGATATAGTGAAAGCAAAACACAATAGGAGAAAAGTTCTACTTTTCGTCCGTTTGGATCACTGTGCACCCCCCTTAAGAAAATTTTAATTAAGTAAGTTATTCAAGTAAGTGAACGAGGGCCGTAACGGATGAATGCACTCGTTCAATCCAGTTCGTTGATCTTGTTTACGATTTTCTGAAAGGTTAAGATTGTTTGTTTATTTTCTTTTCCAAGTAGGGGCGATAGGGGAAATATGGGCCGCCTAAGCAAAACGCGTCATAAAACATGTAGCGCCTTTTACAAATTACATTAAATGCCATAAACTTGCGATTTGATGAAGTCATATCAATGAATTAACAATGAATAGAATATTGATTGGCTATGAATAACCAACAAATTTAAATGTTTAAAAATAGATTCTTTTTGCTGCGATCAAAAACGAAAATCGTGAGGGGCATAATGGGCCATCATAAGGGACAATATGGGCACTTCAGTTAAAGTTACCATTTCAGCCAGTGTTTACATAAAAGCTCATTTAATATAGAAAAAAAAAGAGAAATGGCGACCATAATCATTTCATTTAGCGACTATTTCGTGATTTTTTCTATTTAACGTATTTTATTCAGTTGAACAACATAGGGGTCATTCAACGTCAAGTGACCGAGAAAAGGTAAAAACTTGGAATCGACCTTCTTGGATTTGAACCAAATTTTGTCAGATTGTTCGTTTTAGGTCAGCAAGGAAAAAATCCTAAATTTGGTGCCGATTGGACGTTTCCCCGGTTAATGGGAGTGCTTCCATTTTTAAAGAAAAAACACGTTTTTGTCAAATCTTCTTATTTCCTTTTGCTTATATCTCTGGAAATATCAGGAGACTCTAGAAGCTTCTAGAGATGTAATTTTACTATTGATTATTTATGAAAAATCACTGGTTTCTTTCTTCATATCGCTATAACTCTGGATCGGCTAAGAATATCTCGTGGTTTGGATGATTCTTATGTAATAAAATCTGAGGTATACGATGGCGTTGGAATTTTTAAAATCAAATTGTACTCATTGCGAGAAAAATGCAAATTTAGTTTTTAAATCGCGTTTAAAAATATTTGGCAACTCTGCCGCTAAAAATTTTTTTTCGGATTCCTTGGGCAAATGAGTGGAATTGATTGTCTAATATGCCCAAACAAACCGTGGCCCATCTTGCCCCGTATGCTGATTATGACCCCTATCACCCCTATCTGTCAAACTGCCAACCGATTAATCCTCTAACGGGTAAGACCGTCTGTAGACGGCGTTCGCTTTTGGAGCTCCAGAGCCACAAACGCATTTTTTTTATTTGATAATATGAAAAATGTGTTCAGGATAGATTTTTTGACATTTTGATATTAATATCACAACAATCTAACCACGCGTTCCCATGGGGACCCTGTAGCCGCAAGGTTACCGAGTCTGCCTTGACAAGCGAGTGGTCGTGGGCTCGAATCTTAGTAGAATCAGGCCACTCGATGTTGAGTGACTTTTAGCATGGGTTTATTCTCAGGCCCCTTCACTGCCTTCTTACTGTATTTTGCATTTACTAACAATGAAAGCCTCTTGCCAGGGCAAGTTATAAGAGTGGTACTTGCTTGAGGTGCGATTGAAGCCTCTTGCCAGGGCAAGTTAATAAGAGTGGTACTTGCTCGATGTGCGAATGAAGCCTCTTGTCCAAGGACAAATTATAACTAGTCTCCAGAGCTAGATTGGTCGAAAAGTAGTAAGAAGCGTAGAGGGAAAAAGGGGTGAAAACACGCCGACACTTTAAGCACGGATAATAAGCAGTTCGCTCACTCTATAACGATACTGCAATAACAACGAAGTGTGGAACAATACCTGTGTCGTAGTGATAATATCCACAAACACAAAAAAAACCAAGCGTTCAAGAGTTATCATCTTTCAAAAACAAAAATTCAGGAAAAAAATATGGCGCCAATATTATTGCGTGAAAATCAAAACTTACCCTTCTTTTGGGTGTACTTTCATGAAAAAATAGTCATTAGCGTGCCCGGCCCACCGTAGCCTACCGACTTTCGCCAGCTGTACGATAGAAATCTCTTAAAGCCACTGCCACTCTCCGCTTTCAGCTTGTAGAGGAAATGTGTATAATGTGCCCCCCTAAGAATAAATGGATATATCTCTGTTATGCTTCCCCAAATTAACGTTACAACTATGAGTATATGTTGGTATTTGAGCTGAAAACCAATTGCAATTGTTTATTTCATTTAGTATTGTGGAATAAATATGCTAGGAATTATTGAATAAAAGCACCTAAATGTTGTGTTTCTCGTCTGCGCCGGGTGCCCCACCTGCAATATAGGGTAACCAACGTATTTTGGACCCCTTTAGCAGCTATACATAATTTGGACACTTACAGCAAAATCAAATGGAAGTGTCCAAATTATGTACAGCTGCTGATGGGGTCCAAAATAGGTTGGTTACCCTAATATGCCCAATGCGGTAATTTAAGTATTCCTACCAGTGATAGACCAACTCTATTTTGTAGAAAGTAAAACTATTTCCGTTGTTTTCAAAATATCATATTTTTCATATAAAATAAACCTAGTTTCGGCCTTCTGGTGCACTTTTTCTTTTCTACATGGGGCACATTATACTGCAGCTTTTTGCACCGCGTAGTTGAATTACCTGGAATTTGGACGTTGGTGATAAATTATTCCCACCACGGTTACTCTACAATACTAATTTATTGAATTAAATAATGGCACTTGACTTCAATTTAGATCTGTTCACCTATGTTTATAGCCATCTTTGTAGGGGGGAAAATTGCACCACCGCAAGTGGGGCATATTGGCCTGCTTTTGCTTAGGCTTATACAAATTTAAATAAAGTTTATGTCACCCCCCCCTTCCCCTTCCAAAATTTTCGAAAATTGAAGGGGCAAAAAAATAAAGTGTAATACATATTATGTTGCATTCTTTAGTGATAAGCAGATTTTTTACAGTTCACCGAGTTTACATCTCTAAATTACCCAATATGTGCAAAGTTAAATTAATTATCCGCTTAGTCTCGATCAACTTTCCTTCACCAACTAAGTTTTTTGATTCCTGCTACAGGTCGCAGGCGGTCCCATAGCCGAAAATTGGATGTGCTTGAAATCAGACTTCTGGCTCCGTGTACTATAAATCTTATTTCATTTTATTTTAACTTGTTTTACAAGAACCGAATTAGATTGAGGCATCAATAAACGAAGCAAGCCTACTAGCACAGTTTTTACAAAGTTGTTGTGGTAACCGAAATATGACTAATTTTAGTCGTAATCCAGATGCTTCAACTAAATGGACCTAAAGTGTGCTACTTGGAAATATAGTAGTGAAATTTGGTACCGCTTTTGACGGATATATTTCGAATTGCAGGTGGGTTATTTTATGCTGTCATAGTAGATAAATTAAAATGGAAATACAACAAATTAGACACTCCGAAATATCAGCTTTCAGTGCTCTCGGGGCTCCAATTGGTCGTTTTATTCCGTAGTGTCCAAGAACTTACCCTAATTTTGGATGTTGGGGACATAAAGCTTACAATTTTATTTTACAAATACAATATTTTACCATACATTGAATGCATGCAGAAAGGATGTTACTGAATTGTTCGTAACTTTTCGGACTATTGTCATGTTGTGATTATCATTGGAATTAATGGTGGCCCCGACATTAACATCAAATCAAGTCATGTTAAGTTATATTGCTTTTGTACTGTGCATCTTCTTCTGCTTTAAAAATTGAGTCTTAGTATGGATTATGGCAATGTGCGAAACTGGAATTAAATTGGAATAACATTTTCATTGTTAGGTAGTCGTAACGGTTTATCTCTCCAAACATTTCAATGATTGGTTCGGTTTGAACTAAAATTTAAGTACTGTACAACATTTTTGTATTAAATATGCATTAATATGGAAAAATAAACACTGGTTTCTACTCCTTTGTTTTGGTTTTGAAGGTGTGATGTCATTATTTTTTTCTTGCCCCCTCCCTGGAACAATATTTCGAGACCAGGACATAACTGTAGTGTCTGCATCGGTTGCCTCTGACCGAGCCCTCCGGAACACGGAACAACAACGTCCGTAAACGTCTACGTTCGTCTAAAAACTGATTCTCTGGTTTTAGAGCAAGCTTTATCATGCCATGTGCCAGTATACGTGAGTCTCATATTGACCGATTCAAGATTGCTCTCCTTGTCTCTTACCGTTCGTATGACAAATTCTCGCAACACATGCAAAGCAATTTCCGTTACACTGAAACAAATGATTTAGTTTCATTAGACTTATTTTTATGTTAATTCTTCTAACTTCGTACGTTCCCTACAATAACCTTTTTTCCAAATTTGTGTAAGTCTTACTTGAAAAAAAAAAAAAAAAAAAAAAAAAAAAAAAATTAAATGCTAAATCAAATCAAGCGTTTCACACCGTCTTTTTTGGCAGCGAAGTCTTTTTGAAGTTCACTTCACGCAATCGAATCGCAACAACCGGTTATTTACAGATTTTAACAAGAAAATAGCTTATGGAAACGACCCAAAAAGTTATATCGGAAGCTACTCAAAAACAAATTTATTTTTCTTTTGTTTTTAGAGCATGTGACAACTGTCATACTTGCATAGTAGGCTGATTCCATCAAATACTATGGTTTCTGGGTGGTTTTGCATTTTAATTTCATTTGTTTAGGGAAAAACGAAGGGGGGGGGCACGTTATACACAATTCCCCTACTTCGTCAAATATCGTCCGCAGCATCTTTACGTATGTCCTTCATAAGCAGCGTCACAGCTTCAAGTCCGCAAAGAACTACCGGTCTGATAAGAGTTTTGTACATTGTCAGCTTCGTACGACAGCCTATGCTTCTCGATCGTAGGGATCATAGCCCCATCAAAAGTGATTTTAAACAGCATGCAGAAGAAGCCGTCACCTTATCTCAACCCTCGCCGCTTCTCAAAAGGACTCGAGATTGTCCCCGGGATGCGCTCTGATCAGTCGCGTCGTCAGTTCATCCGGAAAACTGTGTTCGTGCATTACTTTCCATAGCTGGCCTCGATCGACTGAATCGAATGCTGCTTTGAAATCAATAAAGATGTAAGTCATGGTCCTGGGTGTATTGTACTCTCGCCATTTCTGCAAGATCTGTCGGATGTTGAAAATTTGGTTCATAGTGACGCGAGCCCCCATGAAACCCGCCTGATAATTTCTTACGAATCCTTCTGCTATCGGTCACAACCGGCGTAATAGGATCTGGGAGAGTACCTTATAGGCGGCATTTACCAACGTTATGCCGCAATAGTTCCAGCAGTCGAGCCAATCGCCCTATTTTTAGATGGGACGAACCACTCCTTCTGTTTATAAAGCTCTGTTAGTTGGCGAACCTTACCAACGGTTTTGTAGGGCTCTAGCAACCTACAACTCGTTTGACTTCTTGGAGATAAGGTGCTGAGACATTATTTATCTTCCATGGTCACTCCTAGGTTGACTTCCGCTTCGCCTTCTTTAGCAAATTTTCCAATAAACTATTCATCGAAGTACTGCTTCCACCTGTCGACCACCTCGCGTTCGTTTGTATCGGCGATTTTCACCCAAATATGCATAATTGTTCATTCCGACCCCACAACCAGTTTCATAAAGTTTTATCCCGAATGATCAATCTCTCAACAGTGGCGCTATTTTCTTTTTTGTTTTTAATTTGGCAGAAAAATCATTTTACAGATTCAAATATCTGAAACAGTTTGCCAATACAGCTAAGATTCGCTAATTGGGAGTTCGTTAATTGGACGGTTCATTCATTGGGTGTTCGTTAGTTGGACCATGAGACATCAACTTCAATGTCAAAATTCTTTTTGTCAATCGGCCCAATTTGCGAATCAGCTGTCGTTAGTCGTGGCTCAACTTATGAATTCAGGCTGCATACTTCTTCTATGGGGTCAGTTTTTATCTAATGTCTCCCCAGCATACGTCTAAAATCGCGTAAAAACACAAAACTGCGAATTTAGTGCATATATTTTTCTTCTAACAAATATTGGCTTTTTTATAAATAATATTGTCTTAAGGGCCCATCAACTCTAAATCCAAAAAAACTATGAAATGTTTCAACCACAAGACAAACCCTGCAAAACAAGCATCCAACTCGTTACGCAACACTCCAATTCCGAGGCATTTGGCGAAGGTCGACCTCGCCATTTCGGACCCTCTTCAAAGCTGTTTTTTCTTCTCTCGTTTAGCGTGATTTCCCATTATGTGCCGCCTTCCATCGCGCCCACCCGCGAGTTTCGTACATAATTTCGCCCAACATTCGTTTCAGCTGCTGATACGATTTTCTCACGGTTGTCAACATAAAGCATACAGCTATCGCGGGTGGCAGATTGGGGCAGCACGCGATGATGAATCTCATGGACGGTCGCGCCGCGGCCTGCCAACAACCTTACACTGGCACCAGCCAGTGCTTCGGGCGATTTAGGCTTTTGCGACACACCGTTCAAAATACCGGCGCGGCGGTTATGAGCCACAGGGAAACATTGCGGGGTTGACGGATCTCAGACAGATTCAACTCGAGTGCAGCGCAGAATGAAGCAAACAGAGCGTTGACGAGAGTGATGGAGATGCTGAGCAGGGAATTAATACCAGCGCCGTTACGGCAGTTCAATTTGTCCACCATTTGTCAGTTTCTTGCGTTGCATTGCGGTGCATTTGGGCAGGTAAGGCGCACGTCAGTCCGCTAATCGCTAAATAGTACGGTGCACTATGATTACTGTAGTGTAATTCGATGGAACTTTGGCTTTAGGTCGGCAGCTTAACATCGTATACCTTCAGCGTTACGAAGATGAATCGAATGCCAACTGAAAGCTACCTGTCATGGGAATCAAATAGTTCAGCTGCTCAATCGGAACTAATTATTTGGCTGTGGAAATAAACCATATCCACTGAGCGATTGGCATTTCGAAACTTCAGTGCCTAAATGAAGGCACCGAAACATGTACCTACTGCCCGCTTCCGTTGGTATTTCGTTCACCTTATTCCTCTAATCCTTATTCCACACGCACTTAACTAAGACGTTGAATCGCTACAACAGTGAACGACCAATTTAGCTATTTTCGGTCTTTTTTTCTGTATGGAGCTGCCGGCGCCGCGATGGAGTTGCTCCTCCAGCATCGAGAGGCTCTCGTCGTGGCCAGCACTTGGCGATTCTGCGACAACGTGCCGACTGTGGTCCAACGCGAGCGCGTGGCGCTGCCAATTTGGATAATTACCAGTTGTTATGATCGCTGAATTAACTGAAGCTACCGTTGTTTTGGTTATTGACGAACAGCGGCCGCCGACTGCCGACGCTCGAGAACGGTTGTGCGCTCCTCGGAGCGAGCAAATTGTCGGAAGAGATAATTACGCAACCGTACTAAAATAGCGGATTTTCCGCGACGCAGCGGGCCGTTCGGCAAGGACAGCGAGATTGTTTTGACCCCGGAGGGGGAGTACTGTTACGATTCTCGAGTTAAAAAAAACACTCTAATTTGGAGGACGACAATCACAAACAAATGCCAGAAGAAAAATGTATTCACTTTCCTTTTCGACAACACGAGGGGAAATGGAAGAAATGAACATTTATTACGTAAACACCGGCCAATTGTGTTGCGGTGTAGAATGAAGGAGAAGGACGTAAACGATCGTCACGACCGTTCGGAATATCAGTACTGTCGGTGCCGAGGCTGAAGATACGTGATAAATGATAGGATTTTCGTCTAATGGGTTTAGTTTTCTAAATCATGTTCACCTTTGAGGCATCCGATACGCTCGATTTGGATCTTTTTCACGATTCGAAATCTAAGCCCAGCCGGGTAGAGCAGAGTGGGTCGGTATGAGCTTAAACTGCTTAACCGAATGTTTGCACATGGCAGAAAATGTTGCCATGTGCAATGGTTAATACAGGCCACCACATGTAGTTAACATTTCGCGAAAACCTAAAGAATAGAGGTAATTAAACTAAATTTAGACTTACTTTCTCTATTGTTTTCTATATCTTATCGGCGTTGAACGTACACTACTATGCTACAGTTTTGATCTACTTGAAAAAATTACATATTTTGTTAAATTTCTAACCTTTTTGCGTGATAAATTCCTTCGTTTCACCACTTTTGATAAATTCTACAATATAAATTTTAATTTGAACAAATTAGCAAAAAAAAACCTAATATAATTTTTTTCGACGAAGTTACCATCACTGCACAGTGGTTCACAAGGGCGAAAAGTGTAACTTTTTTCCTAGTGTCTCTTTCTTTCATTTTATCATTTATGGTCTTCAGCACTTTTGTTCGTATGAATATCCCCCTTAATCTAAAACCGTCAAAAGTTCGTCATTGCTTGCTATAATGAAAATAAAAAAATTACTTTTTTGTGTTAGGAAATATAGACATAGTTTCTTCGGCAAAGTTGTAAATATTGTAAAGACAAACGACTTTGCTGAAGAAGTAAAATTTCTATCTCTACCGAGTGCTGAACTATAGGGCATATTCTTTAACACTTCTTTAAAAATTGATTTTTCATACTTAGCATTTGTTAGTTGCATTTTACAAGAATACAATGCTCTAGGCAATTATCGAAGCTCTCAAAATATATGTTTTTGCAGAAGACCGCAAATCTCCTGGACGATAACCTGGAGTTATCGCATATTCAAGCTTTAAATTTCCATAGCTTCACGAGCCCATGGGGTAAAATGGGGCAAGCGGATTTATGAAATCAGCACTTCATCTTAAAGCTTAAGTCGAGTACTTTAGACTTGTATGGGTTCCGCTTGTCCCCAACCACCCAAATGAGAGTACGGCAAGCATACGTTTTATGTGTTTCGCTTACGCTAAAGGCTCGGTACAAGTCAATTTTTTTGTGTTAGTAGATAGACATATGGCTTCTTCGGGAAAGTTATGGAAAATATAGCGGTAAACAACTTCGTTAAAGAAATGACATTTTTATTGTTATCGAGTGCAGAGCTATAGAGCATTTTCCTTGGAAATTCTTTAAAAATTAGTTTTTCATACTTAGCCAATGTTGGTTGTATTTTACAAGCATATATGGTTCTAGGCGATTATTGAGGGACTCAAAATACACGTTTTTGCAGAAGATTGCAAATCTCTAGGACCTTTCCTTACAAAGTTATCGCTTTTGGTTCGTGAAGTTAAGGAAAAATAAAGCTTAAATAAGCGATAACTTTTCTTTCCGCCAAGTCCGTCTAAAGCCGCCAACATCACGTGTGTGCGAGAATGAAATAGCATTTCACCACTGCATTTCACTCGACTGTTAGCAGTCTGATCTGGGCTCGCTGTCAAATCTTGAGCCCATCACCAGAGCCGTACCCAAGTAACAATTCCATGTTTCATTATGTTTGTATAGTGGTTTTCTTGACCAATTTCATAAAACTGCTAATAAAACTATGACCTCCGCCATAACTTTCTGATGACCGCTATAAAACTGCTTTCTGACCAAGTGGCAATGTTTGTTTTCATCATCTTTATAAGAATCAGGTTATAAGCTCAAACAGTCGTATAACGCTCTGCTGAAATCAGCAATAAAACCGGCAAAGCTTTCGCTGCTTGACAGCCTTCGCCATACATTAATAAAGCTTTTCGCTTTTCACTCTGGATAAAAGCTAAATAAGTTCGCCAGCTTTATCAACTTGAAAATACATTCGGAAGCAGCAAAATTAAAGTTTTACTACCAAATTATTCTGATCGATTTGACTTAGCTATAGCGACCATAATAAAATATCCCACAGAATATTTAAAAAATTTCAAGCAATTTTGTTAACGCGCCACTGAAATTTTGCAATTTTCGAAAACTGGTTGTTTTAACAAAATAAATATATTCAGCTAGTCAATCTCAATTTTTAGCAAAAGCTTTTTAGTTGCTTGCTGTGACAGGAAAGCCGATTGATAATAACTTTTTGTTCTGCAAAACACTTTGATTTGATGAGTTTTTGTTTGCGAGCTAAAACAAAACACTAGAATATGGCAATATGGCCTCACATAAAAAATGATTTCTGTGCTGAACTATTCTTCAGTATTCTTCATATTAGCAGCAATAAATATGTTTGGTCAGGGTGTTACCGTTTTAATAGCTCTATAAAACTAATAGATTTATTGCGGTTTGACAAGCAACCGCGATAAGATCAATTTTGATTGGTGCACCATTTTGTATTGCAACGCCACACTTATGGAAAGTTTATAAGAGACGTGGTGCAGCCAACAATTTTCACCATGGTAATATAAGCAACCACAATAAATTTGCTTTATTAATAGTTTTATTATGATTTTCTAGCTAGCTATAAGTGTGTTTGGACTCGTATTCTCTTGGTATTGCACAATACTATAATAAAACCAGAGGTAATGATTAATACCGCAGTAAAACCTTTTTTTTTTGTTTTAGATTATAGTCACTTTAACCAGTTTTGGGTCATTCGTGACTTCTGCGGGGTTGGGATTTGAACCCGGGTCCTCTGCGTGAGAGGCGTGAATGCTAGCCACTACGCCGGAACTGAATTCAGTAAAACCTTTATAAAATTCAAGTAAAACCAAGTGGCTAGGACCTAATTTAGCGCTCGCTCGTTTCTTAAATCCGTGTACCTTCCAAGTTTGTTATTTTTTATTAGTTTTTAAACCTCCCTCCAACCAGATTCTAAGCCTGTGCTAAATTTTGGACCACATTTTTATCAGATTTTGTTTCAAATTTTGTAACAGATTTTGTAACAGATTTGGATAAATTCTGGACCAAATTTTGAACCAAATTTTTGATCAGATTTTTGACTAGGTTTTGAATCCCTCCCATGGGTAGATGGTTTGACGCGTACTTCGGCCAAACGACCTAAAAATTCTTAGTTCCGCATGTAGAATGTTTATAGTTTAAGTTGGATATATGTGTAGTATGTAGTATTGCATAATTTAGCTTTATGTGTAGCATGTGTCTCGTAAAGCGGAATGGAGCGAAATCGAACGGATTTGATTTTAAATTCAATCCGTTTGGGCCGAAGCACCGGGAGGGCTTACTCGGTTCCCTAGATGAATTGCTGGTATGCACAGAAATTTCTCTAGAAAACTGAAACCAAATCCTACCCACCATTCATGAGATTTTGACTTACTCATGAAAATTAAAATGTATCGCTAGTTAGAACGAACGAGTGTTCAAAAATGATGTGATGTCTTTATTTGCGTAATCGAGACATTTTCTATGAGATTGCCATAGAATTTGTGGCTGTTATGCGATTATGGACAGCACAGCACTGAAAAATATACACACACGTACATGTATACATGTGTATGCATGTATGAGTGTGCATGGGTGTATAGGTACGAATGAATATATGTTTGAGTGTTCTATGATGAGTCGGAAATTCTTATACCTATGCTGCCAAATTACAATTATTAATGGGCAGGAAGTTATAGTCAGTAGCTGTGTTTCCTGTATCAGTTTCCTATGCTATTACTATTATTACTAATATTGCTATCGTTGCTGTTACTGTCACCTCTATTGTATTGTTTTGGATGTAATTATAATTTTTTTTTTTTTTTTTTTTTTCTTATTTCCCTCCTTTATTAGAATGATTTGCATGTCTTGTGACTAACCGCGTTAACGGTATTCAACTAACAACATAAAATGATCATGTATGACGCTGTTTGTCTCCCAAGGGCCTTCCTAATGCTGATGAGCCTCTGTCGGAGAGTCCATCAAGTCGAACGGTGGCAACTCACCGGCGGCCTGCTCCTCTCCATTCTTGCGGCTGTCGTCGCGGTCGGACTTAGTGGATCACTCGAAAAGATTTATAGCCTCGATATATATCTTGTTCTGTCCATTGCCCAATGCTGGCAGACTTCAACTGAAATTCCATTTCTAACTAAATCTTTTTAGAGTTAAAACTTCTTCAAGTAAAAACAGGTATTCGATTCTCTGGTTGATTCAAGTGATAGCGAAGGGCTGTCCTCAATCATTTCCACTTCCTAAAATGGGGTCATAGTACATAATATATGGCCGTGGTATGAGGATTTATTTTTCGATTCAATACCATCCTCACAGAATTATCAACGTCGTTAACATCTTATTAAGTCTTGCTTTAGTGACAGCTTGCACTTAAGACCTAACACGGCATATATACATATCTCCAAGCGAAGTTCTTTTTGATCCACCTCATCCCTTCTTAGTTACAGAATCATTTCAATTGACCACGGTCTGAAGAGCATACCGACAAATCGGTTGACTACCGCTACAAATATGCAATTAATGCCACCGGGAATAATACGAGCGAGTACCAGTCCCCATTACATCGCATCTGCTCTATTTTTCGGAAGTTCAAGTAGTTTTTCGATAGTTCTGAGCGATAATATTGCTCTTGAATAATATTCCGCACAAAATATTCGAAAATTTACGCCATCAGCTACAATACTGCAAAGATGGGAGATAAAGAGGCGGCTGTGGTTTTTAATGAGCATAGGTTGTGGAACAGCGCTGGGTCAATCGTGATGACATGGGTATTTGGGAGATGAGTAGCGTCCAGCCTAGCGAGTAGTTAGTCGGTAGTAGCATAGGTGATGGACAGACATAGAATTCTCGTGATATTACTAACTTGAAAATTGCAATCAACATGTTGACTAAAAAATTCCTCTTTTCTTTTCTTTTCCTTTCTTTTCTGCCTGATCTCTATCGCTTCTTCTCACGGCAACAATAATGTTGCTGTGAGGGGAGGCAAGAGACCAGCCACAGATGACCACACTGGTGACAACGATGGAGAGGACGGCCGGCGTGGAGCCTGCTTCAGGTTTAATCAAGATTGACTACGAACAAGATGAGGAAACAAATAAAGGAAGGAGAAAACAAGATAAGTACAAGCCATCTTATGCTATATTGACCAAGCACACAATTATATCAAGCCAAGTTCTGTCACTCTTCTTCCGCCCATTAATCCATAATCACCAATACATTATGGAGCTAGCGTAATCCGCACGGATTCTTTTAACATTATCACAACCACCTTATCTCAGCCCTGGACAGACTTGGCTCTAACTGCCTCACCTTGTGCTGCAAACAGAAACAGAAACAACAGAAACAGATTTTTGACTAGGTTTTGAATCAGGCTTTGGATTAGATTTTGGACCCAGATTTCAAGATCTGGTCTGGGCCACTTTCAGGATCTGCATCAGATTCTGTACCAAATTTTGGATCACATTTTTATTACATTTGGACCAGATCTTGAATGAGATTTAGACCACATTTTTCATCAGATTTTCGACTTGATGATTTTCGACAAGATCTTGGAGCGCATGAGATTCTATGTAGATCAGATTTTGGACCAGACTTTTGATAATACTTTGGACCACATTTTTATCATCTTTTGGATCAGATTCTGGACTTGGACCAGATTGTGCAACTTGCACCGCATCTGGACCAAATGTTTTATCAGATTTGGGACTAGATTTTGCGTCAAATTTAGGTCCATTTTGGAACCGGACCAGAATATAAACCAGATTTTGAGTCACATTTTTAATTAGATTTTACACCTCGAACAAATTTTGGATCAGATTTTGAACCAGATTATGGATCTGGATTATGGAATTAGAGATTTTGTATCAAATTTGGGAACAGATTTAAACTAGCTTCTGAATCAAATGTTGGACCTTCACCAGAACCTAGGCCTGATTTTCGACGACATTTTTATCAAATTTGGACCCGTTTTGGATAATATTTTGGTCCACATTTTTGGTCAGATTTTGGATCAGGTGTGGGATCAGATTTAGAACCACACATTGTACCAAGATTTGGACCAGATTTTGAACCTGAATCCAGAGCACATTTTCTGTCAGATTTTGGATCAAATTGTGCGCCAGATTCTCAAACTAGGCCAGATAATAAAGAATATGAGATGAGAATATTATTCTCAGGCCCCTCATCACCCTTCCTTCATGCGGAATTCTATATTATCCCGATATGGCCTATTGACAGTGCAAAAATGACTCTTATAGTAAAATGCACTGGGTTAGCTACGCCAGGGTTGGTTTTAATTGGGAACTGCATTGATTTAGTGAAAAGCATTGAAGGAAGGGTACCCAATTACTCACAAGCAGGCATAAAGTTCAATAAGCATATCGCTCAATCAATAGCGATTATAGTTAAAATAAATGCAGTGCAGGTTATATACAGCAAACACCCGAGCGATATCACAATAGATCAACGATACTGGTCGCAGTGATGAGTCCATACAGGCAAAAAGAGATATATAGTTACTATATTTGGCAAAGTTGCTCAATTTGGTGTGTTCTACAACTTTTCTGAAGAAAAAAAAATTTTGTTGGACGTATTCAAAAAACCAAAAGCTTGCATCACCCTAATAGGGTAAGGAACGAGTTAAGCAGTGTCACCTATTTTAATCAGTTGAACATAAATGAGCCGAAAATGCACTTTTTTATTCATATTTTCAATATCTTTTGATAGGATCATCTTCACAAATCACTTAACCATACATTTGATTCACACAAACACAATTTATTGGGTTTCCGACAAGAAATATGATGAATTAAAAATTGTTGTCCAAAAACGTACATTTTTCAGCTGCTGAAGGCAATCGCCACCTCGCTACTAACGAATCCATCACATTTTTCAGCACTGATTACAACCACTCTAAAAGTCAAGCACTCAATTGTCACATACCATATTATTCAGTCTGTTTTTTTCTATTATCTAAGGCTTTGTCACTAGCCGAAAGCTTTATTATTTTCTAATAAAACTGAAAACAAATTCTGAATTGACGGAACCTGTTCACCACTAGCAGCAGCTGCAGCACAACTGATGAACTATCGTGTTGCCAAGACACTGTTTCGGTTCTGGAAATAAGAATTTTAAGTTTGAAATTATCTGAAACCTCCAATGGTGAAAACGTGGTTCAACACTTTCAAGAGAAATGTATGTTCATAATTAATTTTTCTTTATTAAAAACAACACAAAAGACAGCTTTTTGGATAATTTTCGAAGATTTTCTCAGTGATTTAATAAAGCAACGATGTGTTTCAATGTTATTTGCTTTGACAACACTGTTCTGAGTCGGATCGTTTGTACTGCTATATGTTTACCTCTTTTGTTCTCCCACCATCCTTATGAACAGCGAGTGAGACGTCAAACTCGAAGTTTCCCATAAGAACAATAGAGAATAAAAGAGACGACGAATACCGTTTGCCGAACGGTGCGGTGAGTGTATGCTCCGATAAACAATTTAGACAGATGGCATTTTACGCATCTATGCCGATACGCTATGCCGATTACACATCAGATGCCGATTAGTAGGTCACGGATAGGAACGCGAACTTACTGAATTGGGGGAAAAGTTCGAGGAATTTTGTAAGGGGACGTGAAAAAATTCAGATTTCAGGATTGCTTAAAAAAGCACCTTGCGGGTGAAAATGGGTTCGGTCTGTTCAAAATTAGTTCCACCGCTCCAACTTTTAAAGCGAGAAATCAAAAGTTTAGCTCAACAATAGTGTCTTCCAATGGTAACAGCTTGAAGAACTAAAGATAGCAAGAACATTGGTATGCTGATATCCCCCACTTAGTCAACCCATCGCTTGTAATAAGGTAAAACAATCAGTGACCCGCTGAGACTGCTTAAAACTAGTTCTTTACCCTACTTGGTTTCATGAGCACCCTAATAGTGAGAGAAAATGCGCTATATTTTATTGATAAACTTCTCTAAACAAATCATCGTTGAAATATTGCGCATTTTTTACGTAATAGCGGATGAACGTGGATCTAGGAGAGAATAGGGCAAAATGGGCGGTTTAATTAGGTTTTACTATGTATTCAGGGATGAACGGGACAAAATGAACTATTTCGTACAGTATGGAATGGGTGAGAATTGATTTTTCGAATGTTTTAACAACATTTGAAAGCTGTTTGAGTTCGTTCCACGGACGGCAAATACATTTTCATACTGTTTATAAACAGCTGCTTGGGTAATTAGCTTTTACCATGATTTTGGTGATAATAGGACAAAATGAAAATATGTTTTTCCGTGAATTCGAGGAAAACCGATCAAAAACACGGATTGCAGCTGAATTAACAAACAACAACACTACTCAAGCCACTAGATGGCGATGGACAGAATTATCCGAATCCACCGGAAGTGCCAGTAGGTACCAGCGCTGCTCTACAGTTGGCATACCAGGAACCAGAACGCACTGCCTGTCGCATTATGGGAGACCTTGGCCCACTCGACCCAGACATGCTTGAAGTTTCTTGTCGTCGTAGTCATCTCGTTTCCATCAGAGTCGTTCTGGTCCTGCGGTTGAGATTGGTAGCGGGGTCTCCCAAATATCGTTCTCGGGCAAGTATGCGTACGTTAGCAACATTCATTTGCCTGATCAACATCCGTGTTCCAGCGAACCGTCTATTAATCTACCAAATGACAGGATCGGATTGGAAGTATTGAGATGCAACAGTCCGGGACGCACGACATAAAGCCGGGACATAAAGCAATATGGTAGCCCTTGTTCCGCCTATGCCTAGCTCAGCCTCGCCCGATGCCGGTTTCACCCTATCACAGTTAAATCGTTCCTGCCATCATAGTCGTCCCGGCTCTGAGCCTAGTGCTGGGATCAGAGCTTACCAAGTTGCCCCCCTTGGCAAGTATCCATCTACCAGAATATTGGTGGTATTAACAGTTCTCTTGCTGAGTACTGGCTAGCTTGCAGTGACTCAGGCTACGATATCAATACTTTCACGGAAACTTGGCTGAAGAACAGCACACTATCGAAGCATCTGTTCGACGACACGTACTCGGTTTATCGGCACGATCGGACAGCCTTAAATAGTAACAAAAGCTCTGGCGGCGGAGTTCTTTTGACCGTGCGCTCCTGCATCAAATCCTGGCAATTGAAGCCTCCCGAAATAACGACGGTCGAGCTTCTGTGGGTAGCGATATCGACTCAATCTGGAACGGTTTTTATCTGTGACGTATATTTTCCACCTGACCGCATCAATGACAGCAGCGTAATCGACAAACATGCACTCTCCCTCGAATGGGTTGTCTCTCAAATGGAAGCAAATGTTAGCATTATTATTGTAGGCGATTTCAACCTTAGCACAGTTTCGTGGCTCAGCGGTACGAATAATTTCCGCTTTCCTGACTTTGCTCATTCCTCGTTCCGTCCAGCTTCACTGTCCTTGCTTTATTCATATTCAACAGCCGGACTGAGACAGCTGAATGGCATTTTGAATGCAAATAACCGTTTGGTTGATCTGTGTTTCGTAAGCGAAGAATTAGAGCAACGTTGTTCTATTCTGCAAACCCCATCAGCATTCGTCAAGCATTGCAGGCATCTATTGTTGACACTGGATTTGAAACCCGAATATCGTTTCTTAGACCATGCTGAAACCGTCTATTATAACTTTTATACAGCAGACTACGAGGCGATGAACAGTTTTTTGACTAACTCTGACTGGAATTCGTTACTCGCTAATCACGACGTTAACTTTGCTGCTTCGACCGTTTGTGGCATCATACCACTGACAAACTGACATGACACATAGAAAAAAATCCTTGAAAAACCATCGTCCTACACATTTTGCTTGCACACTAGCACCCTCTGTTATGCATGTCGCGAAGTAGCTTGCATTTGCAGGGTTTTATGCAGTAGGGTTTTTACATTTGTATGGTTTTATACTGAAAACTCGAAGCAATACTAGCGCGCCGCGGTGTGGCCATGTTGCGAAACATGCTTTTTTGAAAAATGAGTGGTTTTTGATTGGACGATGGAATTCACGCGAGTGTCTCGTCTGTTTGTCTGTGATCATACTTTACACGATCGATCAGTTTACACCTAAAAAATTCAAACGCAAGCCTTCTAAGTCCGCATGGTCTAACTCGAAACTTAAACGCCTGAAAAGAGCTGCCCTTAGGAAATAAGAAATAAATGAGTTCGACTCTCACCTTCGCTAAGTCTATATTTTTGGCCTAATATCAAGAACTTTCAGTTTGCCTGAATCTACATTTCTCGCATTAAGCATTTATTCTTCCCCAACTTAGGAAATACTGCAAATATCGCACGGACCGTACCAAAGTTGACTATGCACATGCTAACTCCAACTACAAGCGCCTAAAGAACAGTTTGTTTATTGTCCATAATTCGCATCTGCACAGCTGTCACAGAGTAAATCCCAAGACGTTTTGGAACTTTGTAAACGAACAACGGAAACAATCTGGACTACCTTCCATCTTTGTTTTTCCTGTGCACAAAAAGGGATGCAAAAGAACCTTTGCTAATTACCGTGGTATTGCTGCTTTAAGTGCTGTCTCTAAGCTATTTGAGCTAATTGTTCTGGAAGAGTTGATGCAAGATTGCTTCATTGCATCTCTCCTGACCAGCATGGATTTATGCCAAAGCGCTCAACGACAACCAATTTAATAATCGCCTTTACATCATTCATCATCCGTGCAATGCAAGAAGGGAATCAAGTTGACAGCATGTATACGGACCTTTCTGCAGCTTTCGACCGTATAAACCATGAGATAGCCAGCTCCAGCATTCACGATTATGTCATTCAAAATCGCATTATGTCATTCAAAATCGGCGAACACGTATCTTCACCCTTCTTAGCAACTTCCGGCGTTCCCCAAGGCGGTCATTTGGAACCGTTCTTGTTTCTATTGCACATTTGACGATTTGAAAATGTACTGTACAGTAAAAAGCCCTAATGACGCAATCTTGCAACAGGATCTGGAGACCTTTGACGAATGGTGCCGAATTAACAAGATGTCACTAAATGTGTCCAAGTGCTCGGTCATCTCCTTCGGTCGCAAACGTAACATGTATCTCCACGATTACGCCCTTCGTGAGACGCCACTAAAGCGCGAAACAACTGTTAAAGACTTGGCGGTCTTGCTTGATTCGAAACTAACGTTCAAGAACCACATTTCTTTCGTTGTCTCCAGGGCTTCCTCGCAACTAGGATTGCTGTTCCGCTTTGCGAAAAGCTTCAAGGATGTACATATTTTGCTTACAAACTCTGTGTTGCTCGCTGGGTTCGTCCTATGCTGAATACTCCGCCATTGTTTGGTCTCCTTTTTACCAAAATGCAATTCATCGGATTGAAGCAGTTCAGTCCGATGTTTATTCCGTATTCCGAATGACTATCCGAAATTTATTAGGTTTGCTTTGCGACACCTATGCTGGCGCGACCTACGTAACCTGCCGAGTTACGAAACCCGTTGCAAGCTGATTAATGTAGAACCGCTGCGCTGAAAGGAAGGCGCAATGTGGCTGAGGCGTGTTTCGTCGGCGATCTCCTTCAAGGAAATATCGATTGTCCTGAATTGCTTAGTTGCCTAGATATCAACATTAGAAGACGTACTCTTCGTTTGCATGCCTTTCTCGTCAACCGTCATTCAAGAACCGAACCAGTGCTTATTATGTGCCGGGTTTTTAATAGCTGCTATGAAGTGTTTGATTTTAATGTGTCTCGTGAAAACAATAAGCGTTGTTTTAAAAGATGTTTGTGCTAGGTTAGTTCATATATGTTTTAATTAGATGTTTGTCATTAGGATTATACTTTATCTGCTGACTATAATAAATGTAAATGTAAAATGACCATCTTCCCAAGGTCTGCACAAGATGAAACTATTACCAATTCCTTGCATTTTTGTACATAGAAATAGGTAGAGTATGTTGCTGCTTCGTCGTAATTGTCTATTCCCGTCCTAACCAACACAAATTATTAAAAATATCAGCATTTTTATGGCACACAATGCAAAACTAGTTTTTCCCTAATATTTTAGTTTGTTGTCTATCATACGCGATCAATCAAAGTGAGCTGAGATCTATTTAAATGCTTTTTATCATTAAAGAAGTCCTGCCAGCCAAATTCCCTATGTTTTTTCGTGCGACGAAGAAGAAAATGTCGACTAATTGTTTTAGTTTCCGTCATTCATAAATGAAAATAGCTCACGGAAGGCATTGTCGTTATTCTACAGCTAGGAAAACTTGCCTGACCTGCAGAAATTTTGCAAAATAACATTTGTCATGCCGTCCTACACAAACACATGTGCGTTAGCTTCGTAAACATTGTTGTGATTTTTAGTTCGGACGATGAAAAATTTTGATGGATGGATTTTAAAACGGTACGACGAATTTAAGAAATAAAGTCAGTTGCGTAAATTCAATAATATGCTTTAATAATCGCTTTTCAGTGATTTCAAAGTTCACGGATCGAAAGTTAAGTGTGTTTTAGTCAAATCAGCACAAGAACTTTTGGAGTATTCATTAAATCTATCCAACAAATGATGAAAATTAGAATGGTTTTACTTACTACGACGGGAATTAGAAATAAACCCTATCTTGTAAGATTCCAAACTAACGGCTTCTAAATTATTAAATGAAATGATTAGGATTACGAGCTCATTTTTGCCCATTATGCATTGGTTCGAAGTTTCGAATCATTTATCAATCTATTTACTCGCATTGATGCAAATTACGTAACCGCAGGAACTAGTTAATTATAATGATGCAAATGTGTATGCTTAAAACTCTTATATAATAACTCTATATCGTGCCATCGTAAAGTAATTTCCCCCTAACAACATACGTACTACGGTTAGGTTCTGCTATTATGAACTCCGGTGTCTGTTTTATCGACGGTTAATTAGTCAAGCCGCCGTCCCCCTAGCACAGACTGGGCTAGTCAAACGTCATGAAAAATCAAAAGGTGATGTGCTCAAAAACCAAACAAAAAAAAAAACGCAGCGACTAGGCGATCTGCGGATTGTGCAACGAACACTTTGTAGGCATCCAAATGGTCTCCACACGAAAGGAAAACAAAAAACGCACGTGTGAAAAAATTCCCTTCGGCAGCATCCGCGCCATACCACACCACGCGGGACGCGGCAAGCGCAGGCGACGTTGGCCGCCCGCAACTATCGTAAATCTTATATTGCTCTATCGTTAGAGTAGCGAAACTGCGAAACATCTCCGTGGGCGTCCAAGGCAAGGGCGCGCAGAATGTGA